>NC_091990.1:106732088-107032088 GCF_044704955.1 Pristiophorus japonicus | reverse complement strand
GACTGCAGCATTTTCCCAACGACAGATGTTGGGCTAACTGGTCTATAGTTTCCTGCTTTTTGTCTGCCTCCTTTCTTAAATAGGGGCGTTACATTTGCTGTTTTCCAATCTGCTCGGGCCGCCCCAGACTCCAGGGAAGATTACAACCAATGCATGCACTATCTCTGCAGCCACTTCTCTTAAGATGCAAGGATGTAAGCCATCAGGTCCAGGGGACTTGTCCACCTTTAGTCCCATTATCGATCTAGTACCCTCCCAAGTACCTCAGTGTGGATTATCCACTTGTCAGGGTGGAGTACAATGCAGCTGAGTATGCAGACTGCTGTGTTGTTCTACCCGGCCAAATGTGGCACCAAACGTGTCAGTCACCCTGTCATTCACACACCAATGCGAAGTTAAGTGTCATCTTGACAGAGGGACCCAGGAGGGTGTCCCACCCTGTTTGTAGACATTGCGGACGACTGTCATATTGTCTGTCTGGAGACACACTGACTCACCCCGCATCGAGTCCGAAAGTGGATAATGTTCTATCGTACTGTTCACATCCCGAGCCTGTTGAAACGCCAAGTGAACTCACTGGTGTAAAAGCCCATTCAGCCTGAATGTAACCTCCTATCATGTCAAAGCATTGGCTGAAAAGTCTGATGGCTGTAGCACCAACCCCTGGAGCAGACTGTGCTCCCAGGACCACCACCTCAAGATGCTTCAAAGGAGTGTTATCAAACAAAATTTGACACCGAGCGACATGAGATAATAGGACAGATGACCAAAAGCTTGGTCAAAGAAAAAGGTCTTAAAGGAGGAGAGAGGCGGAGAGATTTAGGGCGGGAATTCCAGAACTTAGGACCAAGGCAGCTGAAGGCATGGCCGCCAGTGACGGAGCAACTAAAATCGGAGATGCTCAAGAACTGGAGAAAGAGAGAAATCTCAGAACATTGTAGGGCTGGGGATTACAGAGAATGGGAGGGGCAAAGTCATGGAAGGAATTGAAAACAAGGGTGAGCATTTTAAAATCGAGCCATTGCTAGATCGAGGGCCAATGTAGATCAGTAAGCTCAGGAATGATGGGTGAAAGGAACTTGTTTTTTTTTATTCATTCACTGGGAATGTGGGTGGTGTTGGCAAGGCCAGCATTTATTGCCCATACCTGGTTTCCCCTTGAGAAGCTGATGGTGAGCTGCAGTCCGTGTGGTGAAGGTACTCCCACATTAGGTCGAGAATTTCAGGATTTTGACTCAGCAACAATGAAGGAACGGTGATATATTTCCAAGTCAGGATGGTGTGCAACTTGGAGGTGGTGATGTTCCCATGCACCTGCTCCTCTTGTCCTTGGTCGTGGGTTTGGGAGGTGCTGCTGAAGAGTTGTTGCGAGTTAGGATGCAGGCAGCAGAGCTTTTGAGGAGCTTAAGTTTATGGAGAGTGGAAAATGGGTAGCCAGCCAGGAGTGGGTTGGAATAGTCAAGTCTAGAGGTTACAAAGGCAGAGATGAGGTTTTCAGCAGCAGATGAGCTGAGGCAGGGACGGAGACGGGCAATGTTACAGAGATGGAAGTAGGCCGTCTTGGTGATGGAGCAAATGTGTGGTTGGAAGCTCATCTTGGGATCAAATAAGACACCAAGGTTGCAAACAATCTGGCTAAGCCTCAGACAGTGGTCAGAGAGAGGAATGGAGTCGGTGGTGAGGGAACAGAGTTTGTGATGAGGACCAAAGACAATGGCTTTGGTCTTCCCAATATTGAGGAAATGTCTGCTCACTTGGCCCTGGATCTTGGACAAGCAGCGTGAAAAATCAGAGGGAATGGAGGCGTCTGGGGAGGTGGTGGTGAGGTAGAGCTGGGTGTCGTCAGCGTACAAGTTGTACAACTCGTGCCGTTTATATATTGGGCCAGATTTTGCCGTAGCAGTGTATCTATGGTATCTGCTGCTATTAAGACTTGCCCTTGCATGTTTAAGTTTGTAAATTATTTGCATAAGTTGCTGAAAGTACAAGCTAATAACGATGCAGCGAGGTCAATATGCCATCTAGAAGCTGGGTCAACAGGGCAAACAGCTGGGTAACTCCTCAACCAATGTGATTGAAGGATTGTGAAATTAGCAGTAAAAGGACTGAGGGGGAAGTAAAAATACAGTGGCTGAGTTCACATGGCAAACTGGTCAGTAAAGTAAAAGCCCATGGTATCCAGGGCAAAGTGGCAAGTTGGATCCAAAATTGGCTCAGAGGCAGGAAGCAAATAATGGTCAATGGGTGTTTTTGTGACTGGAAGGATGTTTCCAGTGGGGTTCTGCAAGGCTCAGTACTCGGTCCCCTGCTTTTTGTGGTATATATCAATGATTTAGACCTCAGTTGGGGGCATGAATAACAAGTTTGCAGGTGATACAAAAATTGACTGTGTGGTTGATAGTGAGTAAGAAAACTGTGGACTGCAGGAAGGTATTGATGGACTGGTCAGGTGGGCAGAACATTGGCAAATGGAATTCTAACCCGGAGAAGTGTGAGGTAATATATTTGGAGAGGGCTAACAAGACAAGGGAGGACACTGAGAAGTGTAGAGGAACAAAGGGAACTTGGAGTGCAGGTCCACAGATCCCTGAAGGTAGCAGGCCAAGTAGATAAGGTGGTTAAGACATACGGAATACTTGCCTTTATTAGCCAAGGGCGGGGGGTGGGTTATGCTTGAACTGTATAAAACACTAGTTAGACCACAGCTAGAGTACTGTGTGCAGTTCTGGTCACCACATTACTGGAAAGATGTGATTGTGCTAGAGAGGGTACAGAGGAGATTTATGAGGATGTTGCCAGAACTGGAGAATTTTAGCCATGAGGAAAGATTAGATAGGCTAGGGTTGTTTTATTTGGAACAGAGGAAGCTGAGGGGAGACCTTATTGAGGTGTATACTATTATGAGGGGCCTGGATAGACTGGATCGGAAGGGTCCATTTCCCTTAGCAGAGGGGTCAATAACCAAGGGGCATAGATTTTGAGTAATTGGTAGGAGGTTTAGAGGAGATTTGAGGGGAAATCAATTCACCGAGGGTGGTGGGGGTCTGGAACTCACTGCCTGAAAGGGTGGTAGAGGCAGAAACATTCAACACATTTAAAAAGTAATTGGATGAGCACTTGAAGTGCCGCAGCCTACAGGTCTACGGACCAAGAGCTGGAATGTGGGATTAGGTGGGGTAGCTCTTTGTCGGCCGACACAGATACGGTGGACCGAATGGCCTCCTTCTGTGCCGTAAATTTCTATGAATTCAACATCACATCAGATACAGAAACAGAAACAACAGCTGTGGTTTTCTGACCTCAGCAGGTCCGAGGCAGGAGATGTCGGTGGCAGGATCGACCCCGCTGTTGGCTCCATCCCGGCCTCTGGAATGACTTTCCATTGATTGGGCTTGTTAAGCTTGCTCAGCACGTTTCCTGGCCAATTAGAGGAAACTGATCTGATGATGTAACCGGTTTCCTTAAAGGGACCATGGCCAATTTTATTTTGACATTTGTGCTGTTATTGTTCGACAGCATTGAGGTGTTGCAAACACTGGCAAGTGCTGCACAGAGGTACAGGGCTACACCTAGGCTCTCCCATGGAGTCACAGCATGCACGGAGCTTCTCTTCCCTTCCCTTGGGCGGAAGTGACCTCCCTAGGAGGTCAACGCAGCCCGGTTGCACATTGTACAAGAAGGTACAAGCAGGGATGTGGTCAGGAGGACCAGGGTGCAGTGGCACAAACCTTTCAATGATCTCAGTAGATCAGGAAAAGTGAGTACAAAACCACACTCATCACATCCTCATCAATCTGCCTTCCTTGCCCTACTCCTGCACATCCTTACACCAACTTACCTTGCACCAACACCCACCTTCTCCATATTATCATATCCTCATCTCATTAGCCATCCCTCACACTCATCCTCGTGCAATCATACCTATAACCAACTAAAAACACACCAGAGTAGGCACTTGGTCTTTTACCCAATGTTCATGCAAAGTTTCTGTTAATGTGGTCTCAAACATTGAAACTTTTATTTTCAACACTTTGGGGGGAAAATTCGGTACCATAGCGCCTCCCACCATCGGCAGCAGGTGGCGGTAACGGGGCTCTGATGCAGTAACGCGGGGGCGAGGTGAATCCAGTGTCGCATTGCAAATCCCTCCCCCACCACGGTGCCACCGGTACGAGGTATCGCCAGGGACTTCAAAGCCAGCCAGATCATGGTGAGCTGCAGCGAAGTTACTTAAAGGCCTCAGCATTAAACACTCCCAGCTGTCAGGGCAGGTTTGTTTGTGGTTTCTTATCATTTTCACCCACTCGAACAGTTTCTGAGAGTAATTTCAAGCTTCTTTTGATTCAGCATTTTCTAACAACTGTTGCTACATTTATTGTTCGAAGATTCAAACTGCTACACCTGGCAATATTACTGGGGGCTGTACAGGCACGTCACCTCGCCCTCCAGAATCTACGACGGAGGGAGCGTAGGCAGCCTGAAATACGGGAACATGTGCGCAGAGGGATGAGGAGGGACATCAGGGCTCTCACCAGGAGGCCTTACCTTCTGAGGGTATTCCGACAGCACTTCTCCTACCTTCAATTAAGCGAGGAGCACTGTATTAGACAGCTCCACATCACCAAAGTGGTGGTCACACAACTCTGCTACCTCCTTCAAACAGATCTCCAGCCTCACACCAGCACGACTAAAACACCATAGATCCCTTTTGCTCACCACGTCCCCATCATACCATCCCTGTGTCACGTCATATCATGGCGTCCTCCTGGGCGCAAAGGTGAAATTAGACACAAAAAATTGCAAACTCCATTAATAAATTTATGCATAAACACATTACATATATCACATTCATTCTAATAACTAATGACCCTTGTGCCTGCCATAGTTGAATAACTGTTATTGTGTGGAAGGCGTGAGATGTGGGTGTGAGTGTTGGTGGATAGAGATCGTTGGTGGGTGAGCGCTGGGGGCGTGAATTGAGCAGTGTGTGAAGTTGGTGGTATGTAGCATTTAGTGAAACATTCAATCAGCCCGACCACCCGACTGAAGTGGACCTGCCATGAGCACACCTGCTTCAGTCCTCCGCTCCTTCACAATGTTGTGCTTCTCGCTGAGGCAGCTGCACAGCCAGCAATGCTGAGAATGAGATGCTGCAATATCAATGAACCTCCCCTTTAAGTACTGGGAAACGCCTGTGGCAATGATGGATTGCAATTAGACTGCACCCGATATTGATACAACCTTTAAGTGTAACACCAAAGAGCTAGGCCTTTAAGACTTGAATTAGTGCTCCAATCATTTCTGTGAGCAGTGAGAATAAATATTGCCGGCAGTCTAAAGCGCCTGGTGTTCCCTAGCCATCGACTCCATCCCTCTCCCTGGCAACTGTCTGCACTATCTCCCCTCGGTTCTCCCTACTCTGCTGGCTGTCAGTCACCCTCTCCCCTTCCTGTACCTGTGCTTTCCTCGAAGTGTGACTGCGCTGTGGAGAAAACTATCCAGAAACTCCTCCCCACCCCATCCCCACTTATGTGTCAGAGTGTCTCTGACTCTCATTCCAGCTCAAGGACTCTAAGCTGGAGTGTCTCGAGGCCGAGGCAGAGACATTTCCTGCAGATTTGCAGATGACACAAAACTTGGAAGTATAGTGAACAGTGAAGAGAATAGTGATAAACTTCAAGAAGACATAGACAGGTTGGTGGAATGGGTGGACATGTGGCAGATGAAATTTAACACAGAAAAGTGAGAAGTGATACATTTTGGTAGGAAGAATGAGGAGAGGAAATATAAACTAAAGGGTATAATTCTAAAAGGGGTGCATTAACACAGAGACCTGGGGGTGTATGTGCAGGGCAGGTTGTGAAAGTGGTTAAAAAAGCATACGGGATCCTGGGCTTCATAAATAGAGGCATAGTGTACATAAGAACATAAGAGCATAAGAAATAGAAGCAGAAGTAGGCCATACGGCCTCTCGAGCCTGCTCCGCCATTCAATATAATTATGGCTGATCTGATCATGGACTCAGCTACACTTCCCTGCCCGCTCCCCATAACCCCTAATCTCCTTATCATTTAAGAAACTGTCTATTTCTGTTTTAAATTTATTGAATGTCCCAGCTTCCACAGCTCTCTGAGACAGCGAATTCCACAGATTTACAACCCTCTGAGAGAAGAAATTTCTCCTCATCTCAGTTTTAAATGGGCGGTGCCTTATTCTAAGATTATGCCCTCAAGTTCTAGTCTCCCCTATCAGTGGAAACATCCTCTCTGCATCCACCTTGTCGAGCCCCCTCATAATCTTGTATGTTTCGATAAGATCATCTCTCATTCTTCTGAATTACAATGAGTAGAGGCCCAACCTACTCAACCTTTCCTCATAAATCAACCTCATCTCCGGAATCAACCTAGTGAACCTTCTCTGAACTGCCTCCAAAGCAAGTATATCCTTTCGTAAATATGGAAACCAAAACTGTAAGCAGTTTTCCAGGTGTGGCCTCACCAATACCCTGTATAACTGTAGCAAGACGTCCCTGCTTTTATACTCCATCCCCTTTGCAATAAAGGCCAAGATTCCATTGGCCTACCTGATCACTTGCTGTACCTGCACACTATCCTTTTGTGTTTCATGCACAAGTACCTCCAGGTCCTGCTGTACTGCAGCACTTTGCAATCTTTCTCCATTTGAATAATAACTTGCTCTTTGATTTTTTTTCTGTCAAGTGCATGACCTTACACTTTCCAACATTATACTCCATCTGTAAAATTTTTGCCCACTCACTTATGTCCTTTTCCTCGGGCCAAACACCCAAGGCCCCACCCCACTGCTGGCCAAGAATGGGGAAACACTCATCAAGGACACCAGGGCCCGCTGGAAGGAGCACTTCGAAGATCTCCTCAATTGAGACTCTGCCTTTGACCCGAATGTTCTCAATTCCATCCCGCAGCATGCTACCCGCCACCACCTCAGTGAGACCTCAACACTGCACGAGGTAGAAAAAGCCATAAGATAGCTTAAAAACAACAAGGCTACAGGTGCAGATAGAATCCCTGCTGAGGCATTGAAGTATGGTGGAGAGGCATTGCTGGTACGAATACACAACCCCATCTCTCTCATCTGAAGGGAGGAGAGCATTCTGGGGGATCTAAGAGATGCAGTAATCGTGACCATCTTTAAAAAAGGGGACAAGTCCGACTGTGGCATTTACAGAGGAATCTCCCTGCTATCAGCCACTGGGAAAGTCATCGCCAGAGTCCTCCTCAACCGTCTTCTTCCCATGGCCGAGGAGCTCCTCCCGGAGTCACAGGGCGGATTTCGTCCCCTACGGGGCACAACGGATATGATTTTTGCAGCGTGACAGCTACAGGAATAATGCAGGGAACAGCGCCAGCCCTTCTTCAAGCTTACATGGCCGCCTTCAACCTTACAAAGGCCTTTGACACTGACAACCGCGAGGGTCTATAGAACGTCCTCCTTCGTTTCGGATGCCCCCAAAAGTTCATCACCATCCTCCACCTGCTCCAGGACGATATGCAGGCCATGATCCTTACCAACGGAGCCATCACAGACCCAATTCATGTCCGGACCGGGGTCAAACAGGGCTGCGTCATCACCACAACCCTCTTCTCAATCTTTCTCGCCACAATGCTCCACCTCACAGTCAACAAGCTCCCCGCTGGAGTGGATCTAAACTACAGAACCAGTGGGAACTTGTTCAACCTTCGCCATCTCCAGGCCAGGTCCAAGACCACCCTAACCTCTGTCGTCAAGCTACAGTACGCGGACGACGCCTGCGTCTGCGCACATACAGAGGCTGAACTCCAGGACATAGATGACGTATTTACTGAGGCATACAAAAGCATGAGTCTTACGCTAAACATCCGTAAGACAAAGGTCCTCCACCAGCCTGTCCTCACCGCACAGCACTGCCCCCCAGTCATCAAGATCCATGGTGAGGCCCTGGACACCATGGACCAGTTCCCATATTGGGAGCCTCCTATCAACAAGAGCAGGCATCGACGATAAGATCCAACACTGCCTCCAGTGCGCCAGTGCAGCATTTGGCCGCCTGAGGAAAAGAGTGTTTGAAGACCAGGCCCTCAAAACTGTCATCAAGCTCATGGTCTACAGGGCTGTAGTAATACCTGCCCTCCCGTATGGCTCAGAGACATGGGCCATATACAGCAGACACCTCAAGTTGCTGGAGAAATATCACCAACGATGTCTCCGCAAGATCCTACAAATCCCCTGGGAGGACGGGTGTGCCAACATCAGTGTCCTCGTCCAGGCCAACATCCCCAGCATTGAAGCACTGATCACACTCAATGAGCTCCGCTGGGCAGGCCACATAGTTTGCATGCCAGACACGAGACTCTGAGCCCCTTCAAGGCAAACGAGCCAAATGTGGGCAGCCGAAACGCTACAAGGACACCTTCGAAGCCTCCCTAATAAATTGCAACATCCCCACTGACACCTGGGAGTTCCTGGCCCAAGACCGTCCTAAGTGGAGGAAATGCATCCGTGAGGGCGCTGAGCACCTCAAGTCTCAATGCCAAGAACATGCAGAAATCAAGTGCAGGCAGTGGAAAGAGTGTGCGGCAAACCTGTCCCACCCACCCCTTCCCTCAACGACTATCTGTCCCACCTGTGACAGAGTCTGTGGCTCTCGTATTGGACTGTTCAGCCACCAAAGAACTCACTTCAGGAATGAAAGCAAGTCTTCCTCGATTCCGAGGGACTGCCTATGTTGACTATGTCCTTTTGCAGATTTTTTGTGTCCTCCTCACACATTGCTTTTCCTCCCATATTTGTATCGTCAGCAAACTTACACTCAGTCCCTTCTTCCTAGTCGTTACTATAGATTGTAAATATTTGGGGTCCCAGCACTGATTCCTGCGGCACCCCACTAGTTACTAATTGCCAACCAGAGAATGAACCATTTATCCCGACTCTCTGTTTTCTGTTAGTTAGCCAATCCTCTATCCATGCTAATATATTACCCCTAACCCCGTGAACTTTTATCTTGTGCAGTAACCTTTTATGTGGCATCTTGTCAAATGTCTTCTGGAAAAGCAAGGAAATTATGATGAACCTTTATAAAACACTGGTTCAGCCTCAACTGGAGTATTGTGTCCAATTCTGGGCACTGCGCTTTAGGAAGGATGTAAAGACCTTCGAGAGAGTGCAGAAAAGATTTACAAGAATGGTTCCAGGGATGAGGGACTTCAGTTACGTGGATATGTAAATTCCTGGATTCTTTTACCTCAATCTGGTTCAGTAAAATTACTGAGTCGAATACCTCTTGTGCTTTAAACAAAGCAGTCTTTATTACCGGCCAGTAAGACCTATCAGACAGAAGATATACTCTCTGGATAGAGCGTACACACTCCCTACGGATAGGTGAAGTTACATCGTAAAGCGTTAACAGTTATACAGTTTTGAAATCAGATAACAAAATACAAATGGATTGACAGTCTAACTTAGCCACTCATTAGTCAATCTATATGAGATGTTCTTCTTGAAAGCTCAAGCATTGCCTCTAAATGTTTCAATCTAATGGTGTGACTACTAATTGAGACCTTGCAATTCTGCAGATTTATTTTATGTTACAATTAGATGTTATTGGCAGGAGTAGTGACTTGAAACCTTGAGACAGACTGTTAGCTATGCTGATGTTGCACTATTTGCAATCTGACATTCTCCCAGCTATTCTTCCATGGCTTATACATTTTCATATATCCCGTTTACCTTACTGTCCTTAATTCCATATATTCCGTTCAGATATCCACAGATAGACTGAAGAAGCTGGGGTTGTTCTCCTTAGAGAAGAGAAGGTTGGGAGGAGATTTGATAGAGGTGTTCAAAATCATGAGGGGTCTGGCCAGAGTAGATCGAGAGAAACTGTTCCCATTGGCAGGAGGGTCGAGAACGAGAGGACACAGATTTAAGGTGATTGGCAGAAGTACCAAAGGCGACATGAGGAACTTTTTTTTGCAGCGAGTGTTAGGATCTGGAATGCACTGCCTGAGAGGGTGGTGGAGGCAGACTCAATTGTAGCTTTTAACAGGGAGTTGACTAAGTCCCTGAAGGAAAAAAATTGCAGGACTGCGGGGCAAGGGTGGGGGAGTGGGACTAACTGAAGTGTTTCTGCAGAGAGCCGGCATGGGCTCGACAGGCCGAATAACCTCCTTCTATGCTGTAACAATTTTATAATTCTATGATTTGACAGTCCGGGACTGTTTCACTGTCCACAAATTCTCATATACTAAGTCCCGACACAGCCTGCACTGCCATTTCTAGTTTTTATTTATTCATCTATTTGTTAGTAGTAATTTAATTCTAGACATGTTCTAGATTATATTTAGTAGATGGATTTAGCTTGATTTCAGATTAAATTGTAACTAATTAGTTTTTTTAATATTTACTTTATTTTCATATCCTCTTATTTATTATTTATGTATACCAGATTTGTATTTAATGCAATTTGGATCCTTTTAATGTTGGTATCCTCTACTTTGTTAATTTTATCCGCTAGATCTATTTAATTACCGATTATTTATTGATATATGTAATTGTATACATTGCCCCTTGGTTTAAATTACTGAGCATCTCCTTCCCCCTCTCTGCACCTGATTCCCACTCTCACCAAAGTCTCGTCTTCACTCGGTTCAGCTCGGTTCGAGCGGCTGTTCTATTTTGTAAGAGTTAAGTTGAACTGCCGCGTTAACATTTCAGGCATGACTGCAGAGATTCTGTTTCTCCTAGGATATGTTGGATTGGTAAATCAAGCTCTGAACAGCTTGCTGCAGACGCTTTTCATGACTCCGGAGTTTAGAAAAGCACTGTACAAGTAATGTCTAACTCGATCATTTCTGTATGTATGCCTGGATGAAATGTATCCCAGCTGTTAAGAGACGCAAAAGAGGAAATAGCAGAGTCTCTGACCATCATTTTCCAATCCTCTCTGGCTACAGGTGTGGTACTGGAGGACTGCTAATGTTGTACCTTTGTTTAAAAGGGGAGAAAGGGATAGACCAAGTAATTACAGGCCAGTCAGCCTAACCTTGGTGGTGGGAAAACTATTGGAAAAAATCCAGAGGGACAGGATAAATCTTCACTTGGAAAGACATGGATTAATCAAGGATTTGTCAAGGGAAGATCGTGTCTGACTAACTTGATTGAATTTTTCGAGGGGGTATCCAGGAGGGTCGATGAGGGTCGTGCGTATATGGATTTTAGCAAAGCTTTTGATAAGGTCTCACATGGCAGACTGGTCACGAAAGTAATAGCCCATGGGATCCATGGCAAAGTGGCAAGTGGGATCCAAAATTGGCTCGGAGGCAGGAAGCAAAAGTAATGGTTCATGGATATTTTTGTGACTGGAAGGCTGTATCCAGTGGGGTTCCGCAGGGCTGAGTGCTGGGTCCCTTGCTTTTTGTGGTATATATCAATGACTTGAACTTAAATGTTGGGGGTATGATTAAGAAATTTGCAGATGACACTAAAATAGGCTGTGTGGTTGATAATGAAGAAGAAAACTGCGGAATGCAGGAAGATATCAATCTACTTGTCAGATGGGCAGAACAGTGACAAATGGAATTCAATCTGGATAAGTGTGGGGTAATGCATTTGGGGAGTGAATACACATTAAATGGTACAACACTGAAAAATATAGAGGAACAAAGAGACCTTGGAGTGCAGGTCCAGAGATCCCTGAAGGTAGCAGGCCAGGTAGATAAGGTGTTTAAGAAGGCATACAGAATACTTACCTTTGTTATTCGAGACATGGAATACAAGAGCAAGGAGGTTATGCTTGAGCTGTATAAAACACTGGTTAGCCAGAGGATTGGGAGGATTTTACAATTCAGCAAAGCAGGACCAAGAAAATGATAAAGGGAAAATAGAATGAGAGTAAACTAGCAAGAGACATAAAACACAGACTATAAAAGCTTCTATAGGTATGTAAAAAGGAAAAGATTAGCGAAAGTAAATGTAGGTCCCTCACAGGATCAGACAGGAGAAATTATAATGGGGGATAAGGAAATGGCAGAGAAATTAAACAAATACTTTGTGTCTATCTTCACGGAAAAAGCCACAAGAAACATTCTGGAAATAATGGAAAACCAAAGGTCCAGCGAGAATGAGGAACTGAAAGAAATTAGTATTAGTAAAAAAATAATACTGGAGAAATTAATGGGACAGAAAGCCAATGAATCTCCTGGACCTGATAGCTGACATCCTAGGTGTTATGTATTGATGTGTGTATCGTCCTGGTACCTTAAATGTATAATAAGCACAATGGTACACCACAGAGGGCGCTGTGGTTGGAAACCTGAAAGTACCTGCAAGAGGCAGTATAAAAGGCTGACCACCACACCTGAGAAGCACTCTGAGGCTTTTCAAAAAGGACGAAGGTCACAGCAGTTAGATTAACACCAGACCGTGTGGAGTCAGTGATTTGTGTGCTGCATACACCACACTAGGGTTTTGTGAAAGGTGGCTATAGAGATAGTGGATGCATTGGTTGTCATCTTCCAAAATTCCATCGATTCTAGAACGGTTCCTGTGAGTTGGAAGGTGTTATGTCCTTACACACTACAGCAAATCAACACGAGGCACATACTGGAGACAAGGTCACTCTGTGACCTGTACCTTTATTCACAGAACCAAGAAGTGATGACCCTGCGTGGGACCTCCCTTTATATACCTGGATGACCAGGTGAGGAGTGTCTCCCACAAGTTCGCCCCCTGTGGTCAAGATGTGCATTACTCAGGTGTATACAGTGTACAGTGTTGTTACATAAAGGTTACAGTTATGTGAGGTTACAAACATGACATCACCTCCCCCCAACGTCTTTGGGTCAAAGATTGAGTCGGTCAGGCGGTCGACTCTCTCGTGGAGCGCCGCTGGTGGGGCTCTGGTTGTTGAGCCTTGGCATGCGTCTTTGTCACCTGTGGTGATTCCGGCTCGACCAGGCTGACCGCAGGGACTGTGCATGCTGCTGGTGGTTCTTGTTGCTCGTTCACTAGCAGTGGTGTGACAGCATTTCATGATTTTCCTCAGGTTCCTCAGTGTCCATGCTGAACCTTTTTTTTTTTACTTGGTCCAGATGCTTGCGGCATATCTGCCCATTGTTGAGTCTGACCACTATGACCCTATTCCCCTCTTTACCAATTACAGTACCCTCGAGCCACTTGGGCCCCACAGCGTGATTAAGAACAAAAACAGGGTCATCAATTTCTATCCATCTTCCCTTTGAGTTACGGTCATGGCACTCATTTTGGGACTGGCGCTTGCCCTCAACAATGTCTGACAAAACTGGATGAATGAGGGACAACCGAGTTTTAGTGTACGTTTCATGAGTAGTTCCGCTGGCGGGACTCCCGTGAGCGAATGCGGTCGGGACCTGTAGGCCAGCAGGAGGCGCGATAGATGGTATTGAAGGGAGAGTCCTTGAATCCGGAGCATGCCTTGCTTTATGATTTGGACCGCACATTCCACCTGGCCATGAGAAGCCGGCTTGAACGGCGCTGTCCTGACATGTTTGATGCCATTACTTACATGAACTCCCGGAATTCATAGCTAGTGAAACATGGGCCGTTGTTGCTAACCAGGATGTCCGGCAAGCCGTGAGTCACAAAGTCCGCACGCAGACTCTCCACAGTGGTGGATGTCGTGCACGAATTCAATATGATGCAGTCGATCTATTTCGAGTACGCATCAATAACAATGAGGAACATTTTTCCCATGAATGGGCCCGCGTAGTCTATGTGAATACGTGACCATGGCTTGGTGGGCCAGGGCCACAGGCTGAGTGGGGTCTCCCTGGGGCCATTGCCCAGCTGGGCACACGTCGTGCATCTGCGAACACAGTGTTCCAGGTCTGCATCAATTCCCGGCCACCATACATGTGACCGGGCAATGGCTTTCATAAGCACGATGCCTGGGTGCTCGCTGTGGAGTTCCCTGATGAGTGCTTCCCTACCCCTCTGGGGCATGACTACCTGGCTGCCCCATAGTAGGCAGTCGGCTTGGATGGAGAGTTCATCCGTCCGTCTGTGAAACTGTCTGACCTCTTCAGGGCATGCTCCATGTGCGGGCGCCCAATCCCCAGTCAGGACACATTTCTTAATCAGAGATAGGAGGGGATCTCTGTTTGTCCAGGTTTTGATCTGGTGGGCTGTAATGGGGGAACCTGCGCTATCAAAGGCATCGACAGCCATGACCATCTCTGCGCTTTGCTCCGCTGTCCCCTCAGTGGTGGCCAGTGGAAACCTGCTGAGCGCGTCAGCGCAATTTTCCGTGCCTGGCCGGTACCGTATGGTGTAGTCATACGCAGCCAGCGTGAGAGCCCATCGCTGTATGCGAGCTGACGCATTGGCATTGACAGCTTTGCTGTTGGACAAAAGGGATGTTAACGGCTTGTGGTCCGTTTCTAACTTGAACCTTCTGCCAAAAAGCTACTGGTGCATCTTTTTCACCCCGTAGACACATGCGAGTGCTTTCTTTACAACCATCCCATACCCCCTTTCTGCTTGGAAGAGCGACCTGGAGGCATAAGCCACAGATTGGAGTTGGCCCTCATCATTACTCTGCTGTAACATGCACCCAACCCCAAAGGATGATGCATCGCATGTCAAAACCAGTTTCTTACAGGGGTCATGCAGGTTCAATAACTTATTAGAACAAAACAGGTTCCGCGCCCGATTGAAAGCCCATTCCTGACAGTCCCCCAAAACCAATCGCAACCCTTACGCAGGAGCACGTGTAGCGGCTCCAGCAATGTACTTAAGTTCGGTAGAAAGTTCCCGAAATAGTTCAACAGTCCCAGAAATGAACACAACTCTGATGTGTTGCCAGGCCAGGGCGCGGCGCGCGACGGATCGCCTCCATTTTGGATTTGGTAGGCCGGATCCCGTCTGCGGCAACCCTCCTGCCCAAAAGCTCGACCTCTGGGGCCAAAAACACACACTTGGACTTCTTTAGTCGCAGGCCTACCCGGTCCAGTCGGCATAGCACCTCCTCCAGGTTGTGAGGTGTTCCTCGGTGTCTCGATAAGGATGTCGTCCTGAAATATGATTGTTCCGGGGATGGATTTTAGCAGGCTTTCCATGTTCCTCTGAAAGATAGCGGCTGCTGAACGAATGCCAAACGGACACCTGTTGTAGACAAACAGCCCCTTGTGTGTGGTGATGGTGATCAGTAGCTTGGATTCTTTGGACAGTTCCTGGGTCATGTAGGCCGAAGTGAGGTCCAACTTGGTGAACAGCTTGCGCCTGCCAGTGTGGCAAAAAGATCCTCCGCTCTCGGAAGCAGGTATTGGTCCTGAAGGGATACTCAGTTGATGGTGGCCTTGTAGTCACCACAAAGCCTGACCGATCCATCCGTTTTTAGAACAGGGACGATGGGGCTTGCCCAGTCGCTGAATTCAACGGGCGAAATTATGCCCTCTCTTAGCCCTGTCCAACTCACTCTCAATTTTCTCCCACATCACATACGGCACAGCTCTGGCTTTGTAGTGCACTGGTGTGGCGTCCGGGGTGATGCGTATCCTTATTTTGGTGCCTTTGAAAGTCCCGACGCCAGGTTGAAATAATGACTCGAACTTTAGTAGGACCTGTGAGCATGAACTACGCTCCACAGATGAAATGGCGTGCACATCCCCCCCATTTCCAGTTCATCTCAGCTAGCCAGCTCCTCCCCAAAAGCGCGGGACCATTTCCCGGGACAATCCAGAGTGGCAGCCGGTTCTCTGATCCATTATGTGTGACCACCAACATTGCATTGCCTAGCACTGGGATGATCTCTTTGGTGTACGTCCGTAATTGCGTGTCAATACGTTCTACTTTGGGTCTGCTAGCTCTGAGTGGCCACAGTTTCTCAAATTGTTGGACACTCATAAGTGACTGGCTGGCTCCTGTGTCCAGCTCCATGCATACCGGGATGCCGTTTAACAGTACTCCCATCATCATAGGTGGTGTTTTTGTTTATGAGCTGTGTGTGTTTGCCACCTGGACCCGCTGAACTTCAGCGTCCATTGCTGTGTCCCAGGCATACCCCAGCCTTACAGACCCCTCTTGTGGTTCATCCACTTAGTAAACCAGCCTCGCTGTGGGCTTCCTGCACATCCTGGTTAAATATCCACTCAAGTTACAATTTCTGCAGATGATTTGTTGAAACTGGCAGGTCTTCGCAGCATGTCTGCCCCCGCACTTCCAGCATGAGCTGAGATTGTTGTGAACAAAAGAGCTGTTACCAGGCATTCCTCTCTGATTGTCTCTTTGATTACTCTTTAGCACTCTGTGGGTGTCAATGGTCCCATCCTGGGACGTATTGTCCCTTGTGATGGTGTAAATGTTCGTTCAACCTGCCATCGTCTCTGTTGCGGACCCACCCTAGAGTCTGTTACGGCCTGGTTGGTGTCGAATTGCCCTTGCCTGCCTGTGGAGTTCTGAGTCGCTTTTACCATGTTAACTCCCTGCTCCATCGCCACATTGGGAGCAGAGTTGCGCGCGTATATGATCTTGGTTTCCTCCTCCCCCGCCATGAAAGTTTGAGCCATCAACGCCGCTGCTTCCAAGGTCAAGTCCTCGGTCTCAATTAGCTTCCTAAAAATCCTGGCATGACCAATGCCCTCAATGAAGAAATCCCGTAACATCTCTTCCCCCCCCCCCGCAGGCGTCTGTGAAATTAGAGGCTGGCCAAGCGCCCAAGGTCCGCAACGAAGTCCGGTATGCTCTGCCCTTCCCGACGTCTGTGCATATAGAATCGGTGTCGGGCCATTTATATACTCGCCGGTTTGAGGTGTTCACCAATCAGTTTGCTGAGCTCCTTGAAGGTCTTGTCCGCCGGCTTCTCAGGTGCGAGCAGGTCTTTGATCAGCGCGTACGTCTTAGGTCCACTGCTGGTCAGTAGATGCGCCCTTCGCTTGTCAGCCACTGCCGCTCCCAGCCAGTCCTTCGTGACAAAGCTCTGCTGGAGCCTCTCAACGAAATCGTCCCAGTCCTCACCAACACAGTACCATTCCTCCATGCTACCGGTGGCCATTCTCTTGAGTCGTTGACTCCCGTTTCTCGTCGCCAAATGTTATGTCCTTACACACTACAGCAAATCAACATGAGGCACACACTGGAGACAAGGTCATTCTGACCTGTACCTTTATTCACAGGACCAAGAAGTGATGACCCTGCGTGGGACCTCCCTTTATATACCTGGATGACCAGGTGAGGAGTGTCTCCCACAAGTTCACCCCCTGTGACCAAGGTGTGCATTTCTCAGGTGTATACAGTGTACAGTGATGTTACATAAAGGTTATAGTTAGGTGAGGTTACAAACATGACAGAAGGCAGCAAATGTAACCCCACTTTAAGAAAGGAGGGAGAGAGAAAACGGGGCACCACAGACCAGTTAGCCTAACAGGGAAAATGCTAAAATTTATTATTAAGGATGTGGTAACTGGACACAGAAAATATTATCCAGAATCAACACGGATTTATGAAAGGGATTTGTGGTTGTCAATAGCAGGGGAACCAGTGGATGTATTTGGATTTTCAGAAGACATTCAATGAGGGATTTTTTTGTTTGTTTTGTTAGTTTTTTTATTAATTCCTGGGATATGGGCATCGCTGGCAAGGCTAGCATTTATTGCCTATCCCTAATTGCCCTCAAAGATTGTGGTGAGCTGCCTTCTTAAACCGCTGCAGTCCTTGTGGTGAAGGTACTCCTAGTGTTGTTGGAGAAGGAGTTCCAGGATTTGATCCAGCACAGAATACCCAGCCTCTGACCTGCTCTTGTTGCCACAGTATTTATGTGGCTGGTCCAGCTAGGGTTCTGATCAATAGTGACCCCAGGATGTTGAGGGTGGGGGATTCGGAAATGCTAATGCCGCTGAATGTCATGGGGCAGTGGTTAGACTCTCGCTTGTTGGAGATGGCGATTGCCTGGCACGTGTTGCGTGAATGTTACTTGCCACTTATCAGCCCAAGCTTGAATGTCGTCTAGGTCTTGCTGCATGTGGGCATGGACTGCTTCATTATCGGAGGAGTTGAAAATGGAACTGAATACTGCGCAATCATCAGCAAACATCCCCTCTTCTGACCTTACAATGGAGGGAAGGTCATTGATGAAGCAGCTGAAGATGGTTGGGCCTAAGACACTGCCCTGAGGAACTCCTGCCGTGATGACCCGGGGCTATGATGATTGACCTCCAACCACCACAACCATCTTCCTTTGTGCTAGGTATTACTCCAGCCAGTGGAGAGTTTTCCCGCTGATTCCCAGTGACTTCAGTTTTACTAGGGCTCCTTGGTGCCACTCAGTCAAATGCTGCCTTAATGTCAAGGGCAGTCACTCTCACCTCAACTCTGCAATTCAGCTTTCGTCCACGTTTGGACCAAGGTCTAGAGCCGAGTGGTCCTGGCGGAACACAAACTGGGCATCGGTGAGCAGGTTATTGGTGAGTAGTAAGTGCCTCTGAATAGTACTGTCGACGACACCTTCCATCACTTTGCTGATGATTGAGAGAAGAATGACGAGATGGTAATTAGCTGGATTGGATTTGTCCTGCTTGTTATGGACAGAACATACCTGGGCAGTTTTCCATATTGTCAGATAGATGCCAGTGTTGTAGCTGTACTGGAACAGCTTGGCTAGAGGCACGGCTAGTTCTGGAGCACAAGTCTTCAGCACAACAGCCGGGATGTTGTTGGGACCCATAGCCTTTGCTGTGCGCTCAGCTGTTTCTTGACATCACATGGAGTGAATTGAATTGGCTGAAGACTGGCTTCTGTGATGGTGGGAACCTCAGGAGGAGGCTAATATGGATCATTCACTCAGCAATTCTGGCTGAAGATGGTTGCTACACAAGAGGTTATTAAATAAACTTCGAGCTCATGGGATATACTACCATCGATTGAGGATTGGTTAATGGACAGAAAAGAGAGCAGGAATAAATGGGTAATTTTCAGGTTGGCAGACTAACTAGTGAGGTACAGTAAGGATCAGTGCTTAGGTCTCAGCTATTTATAAATCAATATCAATGATTTGGATGAGGGAACCAAGCGTAATATATCCAAGATTGCTGATGATACAAAGCTAGGTGGGAATGTAAGCTTTCAGGAGGATGCATATAAGACAGGCTCAGCGAGTGAGCAAGAACATGGCAAATGGAATATAATGTGGAGAAATGTGAAGTTATCCACTTTGGTAGAAAAAATAGAAAAGCAGAGTATTTTTTAAATGGTGAGATTGGGAAATGTTAGTGTTCAGAGGGACCTGGGTGTCCTTGTACACGAATCACTGCTGTACCTGCATGTTAACTTTCAAACAATTAAGAAAGCAAATGGTATGTTGACCTTTATTACAAGAGTATTTGAGTATAAGAGTAAAGACATTTTACTGCAATTATATAGGGCCCTGGTGAGACGTACCTGGAGTATTGTGTACAGTTTTTGACTCCTTACTTAAGGATATATTTGCCATAGAGGGAGTGTAACGAAGGTTCACCAGACTGATTCCTGGGATGGAGGGATTGTCCTATGAGGAGAGATTGAGCAGACTAGGCCTATATTCTCTAGAGTTTAGATCAATGAGAAGTGATCTCATTGAAACATACAACATTCTTACAGGGCTTGACAGGGTAGAAGCAGGGAGGATGTTTCCCCTGGCTGGGGAGTCTGGAACCAGGGGTCACAGTCTCAGAATAAGGAGTCGGCCATTTAGAACTGAGATGAGGAGAAACTTCTTCACTCAGAGGCTGGTGAATCTTTGGAATTCTCCACCTTCGAGGGCTGTGGAGGTTCAGTCTTTGAGTATATTTAAGGCTGAGATCGATAGATTTTTGGATATCAAGGAATATAGGATAGTGCAGGAAAGTAGAGTTAAAGTCGAAGATCAGCCATGATCTTATTGAATGGCGGAGCAGGCTCGAGAGGCCAAACCGTTTTAACCAGCATAATTGCCGTCTGTATGATTTGCAAACCAACTCCATATCACTTGACAGCCTTTCCATATCAGGTGCATTTTACACCCATCTCCCTTCAGCAGAATGCGCAATTTCTCATCATCCCTCACCCTGCGTTGAGAGAATAACTATAAAAATTGCCAATCCAATGGAGCAGTGTGCCCACAGAGACCAGAGACATTGGCTTCAAACTGCTTTTATTGAACATCAAACACACTGCACCAACCAGGACAATGCTCTGCTTTCAGAGTTGTAGAAGAATTGTTCCTGACCAGTAACACGACAGCTCGTTACAATGGAGGCTCATTGAAAGGCGCTAACAAAGCCTTGATCGAATATTTAAACAATGAAGATTATTGCTGTGATCGCTGCCCCACTTCCTGCCCGCTGGCTGCCTGCAATCATTGATTGTGTGACATCCAGCTCTCTGTGCTTGGGAACATATAGGTGCCCAGTAAAGGGAGGACTCGCAGATACATACAGCCTCCGGGCATCCCAAAGCACTTCACAGACAATGAAGGACTTTTTGGAGAGTAGTCACAGTTGTAATGTCGGAAACGCAGCAACCAATTTGCGCACAGCAAGCTCCCACAAACAGCAATGAGATAATGACCAGATAATCTGTTTGTGATGTTGGATGAGATATAAATATTGGCCAGGACACTGGGGATAACTCCCCTGCTCTTCATCTAAGGGTGGTTGTGTGATCATTTACATCCACCCGATAAGTTTAACGTCTGATCCGAAAGACGTAATTTCTGATAGTGCAGCTCGCCCTCCGCACTGCACTGGATTGTCAGCCTAGATTATGGGACATTTTGACCAATCTTCCCTCCAATTGCTTTTGCCGCCACGTGGCCCCGTTAAGGAATTGCAGGAGCAGCAGGCAAGCCGGCTGTGCGGGATCCCAGCCGGGCAGCTCATGGGAAAACATGAGCTTCTCACCCCTGCTTCTGACTCAGGGGAGAGAGCTTGCACTGAGCTATGGCCCACACTCTGAGTGCAGACAAGGGAGTTCAGACGCCGAGCTGAGAGGTCGAGCACACAAGCATTCTACCACGCTTGCTGTTTACAAGCTCAAGCTCCAGCTCCAAAGATAACCGGTTGCTATAAATGCCGCTCCTTGGCATCGTGATGGGGCTGGGTGCGGCCTCAGTTACAGTGTCCCTCAGACGCCACAAGCTGCAAATCTGTCATGTGCTGCAGTAAAGCTGGCGGCACTGAACAGGGCGTGACGTGTAACAGCCAACGCAAGGGAGCGGGACGTGCAATGCCCGCCAGGATGGATTTCTACCCGGCGGTGTCTGAGTAACGAGCAAAGTAAGGACAGCGCCCATCTCCGTCACTCCCACAACGTAATGAATCCCGACGCGAACACGCAGCCAACAGCACGAAACGCTTCGAGGCCAATGAGCAGACTGGTTACCGGAACATTTAACCCGAGAGGCTGGTGCCGTCAGTTCACTAACACACCCGGCAGCTCACAGACACACTAGTTGTGCCGGAAAAGCTTAATCCCCATCCACTGCCACAGGTGAAAGAATACGTAGACGGGGATGGTGATGGGGAGCAGCAGGCTGTAGAAACACAAGCTGGCCGCACTGGTGCAGCCCTGAGGGAAATCCTCCTCGAACGCAGCCGAGTACAGCAGCCCCGCTAAAGACAACAGGGGCACCAGCACCGTCAGAGTCGACAGCTGGATTGGCATCATGGCAGGATTTGTTAAATAAAGCTCTCCACTAACAAAAACACACTTGCAATATCCCAGCACCCCGTCTCCAGGAGATGTCCCAGGAACGTGTGCCCCTTTCACTGCTGCAAACTCTCTTCCTCCTTGGCTCGGTCCTCACTCTTGCCAATTAACCGGGCATCTTGTGGGATCAGATTGGGAATGCCATCGACAACAGGATAAGCGATTCCCAGCTCGTCGTTGATCAGCTGATTGGAGGATTGCTCGTACCTGCAGAGGCAACAGACGCAGCCTTTAAAGACCCAGACAGATAGTTAGGGACTGAAATGGAACATGCATTAACGACGCTTCGAATCGAGCTGGGTAGAGAGCCTCAACCCAGACTCGGTGGGCAGCACCCTCGCCTCGGAGTCACAACATGGTGGGTTCAAGTCTCATTCCAGAGACTTGAGCACAAAAATCTAGGCTGACACTCCCAGTGTAGTACTGAGGGAGCACCGCACTGTCGGAGAGGCAGTACTGAGGGAGCGCTGCACTGTTAGAAGTTAAATACTGCCCCCCCCGGTCAGTATTGCTCACTCTCCCTCCTCCCAGGGCTCACTGACCACCCCTTCCCCAATTCCCTCCATGAGTCCCTCGGAGCCATCGCCCCCTCCAGTCTCTAAGTCCTGTCTGAGACCAGTTCAGCCCCATCCCGAACCCTCTCCATGCCCTCCATCGACCGCAGTCCCCTAATAACATTGAGCCGCCATCTGTCTCACTGACCTCCAAAAATCCCCCCAATACCCCAGAACCCTCATTGACCTCCAGGCCCCTCACTGATCCCCAAAGACCCTCCCTGACCCCTGATTGACCCTCACTGACCCCTATCCCTCTCTCCAGCACCTCCCTGACCCCCAGGCCCCTCACTGGCCCCTATCCCTCTCTCCAGGCCCTCACTGACCCTCACGCCCCAATGACCCTCCCTCAGGCCCTCTGATCCACACATCCCTCAGTGACCCCCCCCCCCCCCCCAGGCCCACTGCCCGGCTTTCCGGCCCCCAGTACCCCTCCCTGACCACTGACCCTGACTGACCTGAGGCGGTGCTTGGACAGCGGACACACCAGGAGGCCGAGCAGTGTCGGGTCCAGAGCGGCCGCCGGCTCCGCGCCCAGCCCGGCCCGGGACACGTGCAGCCTCCGGGCTGTCCCGCCAACCCGTCTCAGCATCCCCGCGCTTCCGCTTCCGCTTCCGCATCCGGGCACAGCGGCGGTCCCGCTCTTCAACTCGGCTGTCAAGACGCATGCGCATCACTCGCACAACTTTAACATGTTTAAAGGGGCAAGCACATCACTCCCACTTCTGTCTTCTAGTTTCCTTCACATTTACCACCTTCCACCCTCTGTGAGCTTGAGCTCATCACAAACTGAGCTGCCCGTGTCCTAACTCGCACCAAGTCCCGCTCACCCATCACCTCTGTGCTCGCTGACCTCCATTGGCTCACGGTTAAGCAACGTCTCGATTTCAAAATTCCCATCCTTGTTTACAAATCCCTCGCCCTCCCTATCTCTGTAATCTCCTCCAGCACCACAATCCCCAAGATGTCTGTGCTTCTCTAATTCTGCCCTCTTAAGCATCCCTGATTATAATCGCTCCACCAACGGAGGCCGTGTCTTCAGCTGCCTGGGCCCCAAGCTCTGGAACTCCCTGCCTAAATCTCTCCATCTCTCTCTCCTCCATTGAGACGCTCCCTGAAAATCAACCTCTTTGACCAAGTTTTTGGTCACCTGTCTTAATATCTCCTTATGTGGCTCGGTGTCAAATATTGTTTGATAATGGCCCGATGAAACGCCATAAGAACATAAGAATTAGGAACAGGAGTAGGCCATCTAGCCCCTCAAGCCTGCTCCGCCATTCAAAAAGATCATGGCTGATCTGGCCGTGGACTCAGCTCCACTTACCCGCCCATTCCCCATAACCCTTAATTCCCTTGGGACATTGTACTACATTAAAGGCGCTATATAATGCAAGTTATTATTGTTGTTGTTAAAGAGGCAGGATAATCCTTCCCACATTTCTCTCCTGTAGTTTAATTAAGTTGTAAAGTGGTGGGATCATCCCTCCCACATGTCTCTTTAATTCCGATTTAAAGGGCCATAGCCATCCCTCCTATATTCCTATCCTGTGATTTAATTCAGTCTTAAAGGGGCTGGGTCATGCTGCCCATTTTCCCTTTACTTCAATCTTAAAGGGGGAAGTTCAACCATCCCACATTTTTGTCCTGTAGTTTAATTCAATTTTAAAGGAGCAGGGTGACTCTGCATATCTCCTTCATTTGATCTCCCTCCTTCTTCAACTCAAAATAAAACACACCAATTGTGCCAAGTTGTCAGCTCTGCTGCTCAACTCAACGGTCAACGAACTCTTCAAGCAGCACAAGCTGCACTGCTGGTTTATAAAATGGGAGTCTTCCTGTTTGACTATCCCATCCCCTGTTGTGTGACTGCCCCATTAATGCTGGTGATATCCGGGCATCCCACAATTAGCAATAACAACAGAAACTGCTGGAGGTACACGGCAGACCCAACAGAGAAGAGAAAAGACAGGTTAACATGAGGGAGGAAGATAGGAACAGGAGGAGGCCAGTCAGCCCCTCAAGCCTGTTCCGCCATTCAATTAAAACAAGCGCTCTACTCAGAACTCCTTCACGGCAACCGAGCCAAAGGTGGGCAGAAGAAACATTACAAGGACACCCTCAAAGCCTCCCTGAAAAAAAGCAACATCCCCATTGACACCTGGGAGTCCCTGGCCAAAGACCGTCTTAAGTGGAGGAAGTGCATCCGGGAGGGCGTTGAGCATCTCGAGTCTCATCACCAAGAGCATGCAGAAATCAAGCGTAGGCAGCGGAAAGAGCATGCGGCAAACCTGTCCCACCCACCCTTTCCCTCAACGACGATCTGTCCTACCTGTGACAGGGACTGTGGTTATCGTGTTGGACTGTTCAGCCACCTAAGGACTCATTTTAAGAGTGGAAGCAAGTCTTCCTCGATTCCGAGGGACTGCCTATGATGATGATGGCTGATCTGTATCTTACCTCCATCTACTCACCTTGGTTCCAGAACCCTTAATATCCTTACCCAACAGAACATTGACATAACCTGTTTTACAGACACTGACTCACCTGCAGTCACAGTGTCAGCTGTAGATCAGTGGTTAGCACGCTTGCTTCTGAGTCAGAAAGTCATGCCCCACTCCAGAGGCCCAAGTACATAATCCAGGCAGACACTCCCGGTGCAGTGCTGAGGGAGTGCTGCACTGTCAGAGGGACAGTACTGAGGGAGTGCCGCACTGTTCGAGGGGCATTATTGAGGGAGCACTGCACTGTCAGAGGGTCAGTACTGAGGGAGCACTGCACTGTCAGAGGGGTAGTACTGAGGGAACTGTCGTCGCCTCCAGGCCAGATCCAAGACCGTCCCATCCGCTTTCGTCGAGCTACAATACGCGGACGACGCTTGCGTCTGTGCACATTCAGAGGCTGAACTCCAAGTCATCATCAACATCTTCACCCAGCATCGAAGCACTGACCACACTCGACCAGCTCCGTTGGGCGGGCCACATTGTTCGCATACCTGATACGAGACTCCCCAAGCAAGCGCTCTACTCTGAACTCCTTCACGGCAAGCGAGCCCCAAGTGGGCAGAGGAAACGTTTCAAGGACACCCTAAAAGTTTCCTTGATAAAGTGCAACATCCCCACTTGACACCTGGGAGTCCCTGGCCAAAGACGACCCTAAGTGGAGGAAGAGCATCCGGGAGGGCACTGAGCACCTCGAGTCTCATTGTCGAGAGCATGCAGAAAACAAGCGCAGGCAGCAGAAGGAGGATGCGGCAAACCAGACTCCCCGCCCACCCTTTCCTCCAATGACTGTCTGTCCCACCTGCGACAGAGACTGTAATTCCCGTATTGGACTGTTTAGTCATCTGAGAACTCACTTTTAGAATGGAAGCCAGTCTGCCTTGAGTTTGAGGGACTGCCTATGATGATGATGACTGAGGGAGCACTGCACTAGCGGAGGGGCAGTACTGAGGGAGCGCTGCACTGTCGGAGGGGCAGTACTGAGGGAGCGCTGCACTGTCGGAGATGCCGTCTTTCAGATGAGATGTTAAGGTCCCGTTTGCTCTCTCAGGTGGCCACAAAGATCCTAGGGCCACTATTTCGAAGAAGGGGTTCACCTGGATTTCCTGGACAATATTTAATCCCTCCACCAACCTCCCGAAAATAGAATATACGATTATTCCCCTGCCCTTTCCCCGTAGACCTGCACATGTTTTCCCGTCATATATTTATCCAACTCCCTTTTGAAAATTGAATCTGTCTCCACCACCCTCTCAGGCAGTGCTTTCCAGATCCTAACCACTCGCTGCATAAAAAGGTTTTTCCTCGTGTCGCCTTTGGTCCTTCTGCCAATCACCTTAAATCTGTGTCCTCTGGTTCTCCACCCTTCTGCCAAGGGGAACAGTTTCTCTCTATCTACTCTGTCCAGACCCCTCATGATTTTGAACACCTCGATCAAATCTCCTCTCAACCTTCTCTGCTCTAAGGAGAACAATCCCAGCTTCTCCAGTCTGTCCACGTAACTGAAGTCCCTCATCCCTGGAACCATTCTGGTAAATCTTTTTTGCACCCTCTCTAAGGCCTTTACATCCTTCCTAAAGTGCCGTGCCCACAATACTCCAGTTGAGGCCAAACCAGTGTTTTATAAAAGTTCATCATAATTTCCACACTTTTGTACTCTATTCCTCTATTTATGAAGCCCAGGATCCCGTAAGCCTTTTTAACAGCTTTCTCAACCTATCCTGCTGCCTTCAATGATTTATGCATATATACCCCCAGGTCTCTCTTTTGTTCACTCCCTTCAGTTTATACTGCCTCTCCTCCTCCTTCCTACCACAATGTATCACTTCGCACTTTTATGCGTTAAACTTCATCTGCCACGTGTCCACCCATTGCACCAGTCTGGCTATGTCTTCTCGAAGTCTATAACTATTCTCCTCACTGTTCACTATACTTCCAAGTTTTGTGTGATCTTAAAACTTTAAAATAGTGCCCTGTACACCCAAGTCCAAGTCCTTAATCTATATCAAGAAAAGCAGTGGTCCCAGTATCGACCCCTGGGGAAAACCACTGTATATCTTCCTCCAGTCCGAAAAACAACCGTTCACCACTACTCTCTGTTTCCTATCACTTAGCCAATTTTGTATCCAGGCTGCCACTGTCCCTTTTATTCCATGGGCTTCAACTTTGCTGGCAAGCCAATTATGTGGCACTTATTCAAACGCCTTTTGGAAATCCATGTACAACGTGTCAACCACATTACCCTTGTTGTATATGTAGACTTGTATTTACTCTGCACAGCCACCAGAGGGCTCATCCCCTGGAGTCCCAAGGGATTCCATAATCCCTTGGGAGCACAGGTATTTAAGGATGCTTCACAGGTTGGAGAGGCACTCTGGAGCCCTGCAATAAAAGACCAAGGTCACACTTTACTTTGAGCTCGCAGTGTTCAGTCTGACTCTTTCTCCTGATGACGAGATACAGATAGCGAACCCAAAGATGCAGAGAACAGTGGGCATCCTGGAGAAATTTTCGGAGGGAGATGATTAGGAAACTTTTGTGGAGCGACTTGACCAATATTTCGTGGCCAACGAGCTAGATGGGGAAGAGAGTGCTGCCAAAAGTAGAGCGATCCTCCTCACCGTCTGTGGGACACCAACGTATGGCCTCATGAAGAATCTGCTCACTCCAGCGAAACCCACGGAGAAATCGTATGACGATTTGTGCACACTGGTCCGAGAGCATTTGAATCCGAAGGAAAGCGTTCTGATGGCGAGGTACCGGTTCTACACCTACAAAATGTCTGAAGGCCAGGAAGTGGCGAGTTATGTCGCTGAGCTAAGACGCCTTGCAGGACATTGCTATTTGAAGAACATTTGGAGCACATGCTCAGAGATTTTTTCATACTTGGCATTGGCCACGAAACCATACTTCGCAAACTTTTGACTGTAGAGATCCCAACCTTGAGTAAGGCCAGTGATAGCCCAGACGTTCATTGCCACCAGTGACAATACGAAGCAAATCTCTCAGCACACAAGTGCTGCTACAAGTACTGTGAACAAAGTGATGATGTTTTTGAATCGGAACATACAGGGCAGGTCACACATACCTGCACAGCCGCAGATGTCTCAGAGTCCGCCATCAAGGGTGATGAATACAAGGCCATTAACATTTTGTTGGCGCTGCGGGGGTGATCATCGTTTCCATTCACGCCGATTCAAAGAGTACGTTTGCAAGGGCTGTGGAACAATGGGACACCTCCAACGAGTGCACAGGCGAGCTGCTAAGCCTGTTAAACCTGCAATCCACCATGTTGCAGAGGGGGACAGATCCACGGAGAATCACTATGAACCAGAGCCTCAGATAGAGGAGGCAGAGGTACATGGGGTGCACACATTCACCACGAATTGTCCCCCGATAATGCTGAATGTTGAACTAAATGGACTCCCGGTGTCAATGGAGCTGGACATGGGCGTGAGCCAGTCCATCATGAGCAAAAAGACTTTCGAAAGATTGTGGTGCAACAAGGCCTCAAGGCCAGTCTTAACTCCAGTTCGGACAAAACTAAGAACTTACACAAAAGAACTGATTCCTGTAATCGGCAGTGCTACTGTAAAGGTCTCCTATGATGGAGTGGTGCACAAGCTACCACTCTGGGTGGTACCGGGCGATGGTCCCACGCTGCTCGGCAGGAGCTGGCTGGGAAAGATACGGTGGAACTGGGACGCTGTCTGAGTGCTCTCGTCCGCTGACGACATTTTGTGTGCCCAGGTCTTAAACAAATTTTCTTCACTGTTCGAACTAGGCATCGGGAAATTCCAAGGAGCAAAAGTGCTGATCCACCTAATTCTGGGGCGCGACCCATCCATCACAAGGCGAGAGCAATACCGTACATGATGAGAGAAAGGGTAGAGATTGAGCTAGACCGGCTGCAAAGAGGGCATTATTTCACCGATCGAATTCAACGAGTGGGCCAGTCCTATTGTCCCAGACCTCAAGGGAGACGGCACCGTCAGAATCTGTGGCGACTACAAAGTAACTATCAATCGTTTCTCCCTGCAGGATCAATACCCACTACCAAAGGCTGACAACCCCTTTGCAACGCTGGGAGGAGGAAAGACGTTCATGAAGTTGGATCTGAGTTCAGCCTACATGACGCAGGAACTGGAAGAATCATTGAAGACCCTCACCTGCATCAACACGCACAAGGGTTTTTTTGTTTATAACAGATGCCCATTTGGAATCCGATCAGCGGCCGCGATATTCCAGAGAAACATTGAAAGTTTACTGAAGTCAGTCCCGCCGCACACCGTGGTCTCCCAGAACGACATCTTGGTCACAGGTTGGAACACAGTCGAGCACCTGCAGAACCCGGAGGAGGTTCTTAGTCGACTCAACCGCGTGGGGTTCAGGTTAAAACGCTCGAAGTGCGTTTTCCTGGCACCTGAAGTGGAGTTCTTGGGAAGGAGGATTGCGGCGGACGGCATCAGGCCCACCAACGCAAAGACGGAGGCAATCGAGAACACACCGAGGCCACAGAATGTGACGGAGCTGCAGTCGTTTCTGGAACTACTTTGGTAACTTCTTACCGGGTCTCAGCACACTGTTAGAACCACTGCATGTCTTACTACGAAAAGGGGGCGAATGGGTTTGGGGCAAAAGCCAAGAAAATGCCTTTGTAAAAGCGAGATAATTGTTATGCTCAAACAAATTGCTTGTGTTGTATGATCCATGTAAGCGTTTGGTACCAGCATGTGATGCGTCATCATATGGCATCGGGTGTGTATTGCAACAAGCTAATGATTTCGGAAACTGCAACCGGTTGCTTATGCATCCAGGAGTCTGTCTAAGGCTGAGAGAGCCTATTGCATGATTGAAAAAGAAGCGTTAACGTGTGTCTATGGGGTAAAGAAAATGCATCAATATCTGTTTGGGCTAAACTTCGAATTGGAAATTGACCATAAGCCACTTAATATCCCTGTTTTCCGAGAGTAAAGGGATAAGTACCAACGCATCAGCCTGCATCCAGAGATGGGCACTCACGTTGTCCGCATACAATTACGCCATCCGCCACAGGCCAGGCACAGAAAACTGCACCGATGCTCTCAGTAGGTTGCCATTACCCACCACGGGGGTGGAAATGGCGCAGCCCACAGATCTAGCCATGGTTATGGAAGCATTTGAGAAGGAGCAATCACCCATCATTGCCCGGCAGATCAAAACCTGGACAAACCAGGACCCCTTATTATCTCCAGTCAAAAGCTGTGTGCTTCACGGGAGCTGGTCCAGTGTCCCAGTGGAAATGCAGGAAGAGATAAAGCCGTTCCAGCGGCGCAAACGTGAAATGTCTATACAGGCAGACTGCCTTCTGTGGGGCAATCGAGTAGTGGTCCCCAAGAAGGGTAGAGACACCTTCATCAATGGCCTCCACAGTACCCACCCAGGCATCGTAATGATGAAAACGATAGCCAGATCCCATGTGTGGTGGCCCGGTATCGATGGGGACTTAGACTCCTGCGTTCACAGATGTAATACATGCTCGCAGTTAAGCAATGTACCCAGGGAGGCGCCGCTAAGTTTATAGTCTTGGCCCTCCAAACCGTGGTCTAGGGTACACATTGACTATGCAGCCCCGTTCTTGGGTAAAATATTCCTTGTGTTTGTAGACGCGTACTCCAAGTGGATTGAATGTGAGATAATGTCGGCTAGCACATCCGCTGCCACTACTGAAAGCCTGCGGGCCATGTTTACCACACACTGCTTACCCTGGTGAGCGATAACGGGCCATGTTTTACCAGTGCTGAGTTCAAAGAATTCATGACCCGTAACAGGATTAAACACGTCACATCTGCCCCGTTTAAACCAGTGTCCACTGGTCAGGCAGCGAGAGCAGTGCAAACCATCAAGCAAGGCTTGAAGAGGGTAACTGAAGGCTCATTGCAGACTCGCCTATCCTAAGTCCTGCTTAGCTACCGCACGAGAACCCACTCACTCACTGGGATCCCACCTGCTGAACTGTTCATGAAAAGAGCACTTAGGACAAGGCTCTCGTTAGTTCACCCTGATCTACATGAACAGGTAGAGAGCAGGCGGCTTCAACAAAGTGCATACCATGATAGCGCAAATGTGTCACGCGAGATTGAAATCAATGATCCTGTATTTGTATTAAATTATGGACAAGGTCCCAAGTGGTTTCCCGGCACTGTCGTGGCCAAAGAGGGGAGCAGGGTGTTTCAGGTCAAACTTTCAAATGGACTCATTCACCGGAAACACTTGGACCAAATCAAACTCAGATTCTCGGACTATCCTGCGCAACCCACCTTGGACCCTACCTTTTTTGATCCCCCAACATGCAATCCAGTGGCAACCGGCACCGCGGTTGCACAGCAGCCCAGCAAGGGCCCAACAAATGATTCAACAATACCAGCTTTCACACCGAGACGATCAACCAGGGCAAGAAGGGCCCCAGATCGACTCACATTGTAAATAGTTACACGATTGACTTTGGGAGGGAGTGGATTTGTATTTACTCTGCACAGCCACCAGAGGGCTCATCCGATCCCTTGGGAGCACAGGTATTTAAGGAAACTTCACAGGTTAGAGAGGCACTCGGGAGACCTGCAATAAAAGACTAAGGTTACTTTGAGCTCACAGTGTTCAGTCTGGCTCTTTCTCCATACACAACAATCCTCATCAACCTTCTCTGCTACCTCATCAAAAAACTTGATCAAGTTGGTTAAATACGATTTGTCTTTAACAAATCTATGCTGGCTTTCCTAATTAATCCACACTTGTCCAAGTGACTGTTAATTTTGTCCCACACTATTGTTTCTGAAAGTTTCCCCACTACCAAGGTTAAACTGACCGATCTGTAGTTATTGGGTTTATTTTTACATTCTTTTTTGAACAAGGATGTAACATTTGCAATTCTCCACTCTTCTGGCACCCCCTCCTCCCCTCGTATCTATGGAGGATTGGAAGATTATGCTCAGTACCTCCACGATTTCCACCCTCAATTCCCTCAACATCCTAGGATGCATCCCATCTGCTCCTGGTGATTTATCTACTTTAAGTATAGCCAGCCTTTCTAATACCTCGCATTTATCAATTTTTATCCGAACAAGTGTCTCCGCTATCTCCTCCTTCACTATGTCTATGGCAGCATCCGCTTCCTTAATGAAGACAGATGCAAAGTATTCATTCAGTACCTCAGCCATGCCCTCTGCCTCCATGCATAGGTCTCCATTTTGATCCCTGATCGGACCCACCCCTCCTCTGACTACCCGTTTACTATTTATATGCCTATAGAAGACTTTTGGATTCCCTTTTATGTTGGCTGCCATTCTATTCTCACACCCTCTCTTTGCCCCTCTTATTTTCTTTTTCACTTCTCCTCTGAACTTTCTATACATAGCCCGATTCTCAGATGTATTTGCAACCTGACATCTGTCATACAAGCACTTTTTCTGCTTCATCTTATGTTATGTTTAGAATAACTCCACAAGACTGAGTACTGTAAGCTTAAACTGATGTGACCTCAGTCTCTTGAATAAAACTCCAGAGTGTCTAAGCAGCATGGCAGACAACCTTTTATACTCGCTTGCACGAGGTGTGCAAGTGACCCTTGGGCCTCCAACAGGTGTGCCCTCTGGTGGCAAGTTTTACACAGTTATAAGGTTTACATACATAACATCACTCCCCCTAAATTCTTTGATACAAGTTATTTACAAGTTGAGGCGGTCCGGGGCCCTTCGCTCCCTGGTTGAACGCCTGAGTTCGAACCCTGGCATGGGTGAGTTGGTCGGGCCATTGCTGCACTGCAGCGCGGTTGATCTGACACGACTGTTGGGCATGGCGGGTTCATCCTCTTGATTGACAGCGAGGTCGATTGCTGGTTGGGTGTGTGTTGGTGGATCGATGATGGTGATGTCCTCTTCAAGTTGTTCCTGGTTGTCAGTGAATCGCAGTTTGGTCTGATCCAAATGCTTTCTGCACATTTGTTCATTACATAGTTTGACAATAAACATTTTATTCCCCTCCTTGGCCAAGACAGTGCCAGCAACCCATTTGGGACCATGACCGTAATTAAGGACAAACACAGGGTCGTTTTCATCAATGTCATGTGATACAGCCGCACGATCGTGGAACATGTTTTGCCGTTGACGCTGGGTTTCCACATGATCATTAAGATCCGGGTGGACTAAGGAGAGCCTGTTTTTGAGGGCTCTCTTCATTAACAATTCTGCCGGGGGAACCCCGGTGAGCGAGTGGGGTCGTGTCCGGGAGCTGAGCAGAACACAAGATAAACGGGTCTGCAGGGAGCCATCCGTCACGCGTTTCAAGCTCTGCTTGATAGTTTGGACTGCTCAGTCCGCTTGACCATTGGATGCGGGCTTAAATGGGGCAGACCTGATATGTTTAATGCCATTGCAGGTCATAAACTCATTGAATTCCGAGCTCGTGAAACACGGTCCATTGTCACTGACAAGGACATCGGGCAAGCCATGGGTGGCGAACATGGCCAGGAGGCTTTCAATGGTGGCAGTGGGCATACAAAATGACATGATTACACATTCAATCCATTTAGAGTAAGCGTCCAGTACTACTAAGAACATCTTTCCTAGAATGGGCCCAGCGAAATCTACATGGATCCTGAACCACGGTTTGGAGGGCCATGACCACAGACTCAGTGGAGCCTGCCTTCGTGCATTGCTCAATTGTGAGCAAGTGTTACATTGGTGTACGCATGACTCCAAATCCGAGTCAATGCCGGGCCACCAAACGTGCAACCTGGCGATAGCCTTCATCATGACAATGCCTGGGTGGGTAGTGTAGGTCGCGTATAAACGTTTCCCTGCCTTTTTATTGGCAAAACCGCGCAATTCCCCATAAGAGACAATCTGACTGGATGGACATTTCATCTTTACATCAGTGAAATAGATTAATTTCATCTTGCAATTCCCCAGGAACAGCCAACCAGCTCTCACTAAGGACGCAACTTTTTACTAGTGATAGCACAGGGTCCTGGCTAGTCCAGGTCCTGATCTGGTGAGCCGTGATGGGTGACCCCTCGCTCTCAAAAACATCCATGACCCAGAAGCAAGTCCCACCCCGGTGGTGGACAATGGTAGCTGACTGAGGGCATCAGCACAGTTCTCCGTGCCTGGTCTGTGACGGATAACTTAGTCATAAGCGGACAATGTTAGTGCCCATCTTTGGATGTGGGATGAAGCATTGGTGTTTATACCTTTGCTTTCTGAAAACAGCGAAATGAGCGGTTTGTGGTCGGTTTCAAGCTTGAACCGGAGTCCAAATAGGTATTGGTGCATTTTCTTAACTCCGTATATGCATGATAACGCCTCTTTCTTGACCATACTGTAGGCTCTTTCAGCCTTAGATAGACTTTTAGATGCATATGCAATCGGTTGCAGTTTGCCTGATACATTGGTTTGCTGTAACACACACCCGACCCCATACGAAGATGCATCACAAGCTAGCACTAAACGTTTACATAGATCATACAATACAAGTAACTTGTTAGAACATAGCAGGTTTCTGCCTTCTCAAAGGCTGTCTCTTGAGATTTACCGCAAAATTCTAAAAGGACAAAGGGTGTTAAAAAAACAAGCTTGAAGGTTTTGTGTCTTAATGCAAGGAGTATCCGCAATAAGGTGGATGAATTAACTGTGCAAATAGATGTTAAAAAATATGATGTGATTGGGATTACGGAGACGTGGCTCCAGGATGATCAGGGCTGGGAACTCAACATCCAGGGGTATTCAACATTCAGGAAGGATAGAATAAAAGGAAAAGGAGGTGGGGTAGCATTGCTGGTTAAAGAGGAGATTAATGCAATAGTTAGGAAAGACATTAGCTTGGATGATGTGGAATCTATATGGGTAGAGCTGCAGAACACCAAAGGGCAAAAAACGTTAGTGGGAGTTGTGTACAGACCTCCAAACAGAAGTAGTGATGTTGGGGAGGGCATCAAACAGGAAATTAGGGGTGCATGCAATAAAGGTGCAGCAGTTATAATGGGTGACTTTAATATGCACATAGATTGGGCTAGCCAAACTGGAAGCAATACGGTGGAGGAGGATTTCCTGGAGTGCATAAGGGATGGTTTTCTAGACCAATATGTCGAGGAACCAACTAGGGGGGAGGCCATCTTAGACTGGGTGTTGTGTAATGAGAGAGGATTAATTAGCAATCTCGTTGTGCGAGCCCCCTTGGGGAAGAGTGACCATAATATGGTGGAATTCTGCATTAGGATGGAGAATGAAACAGTTAATTCAGAGACCATGGTCCAGAACTTAAAGAAGGGTAACTTTGAAGGTATGAGGCGTGAATTGGCTAGGATAGATTGGCGAATGATTCTTAAGGGGTTGACTGTGGATGGGCAATGGCAGACATTTAGAGACCGCATGGATGAACTACAACAATTGTACATTCCTGTCTGGCGTGAAAATAAAAAAGGGAAGGTGGCTCAACCGTGGCTATCAACAGAAATCAGGGATAGTATTAAAGCCAAGGAAGTGGCATACAAATTGGCCAGAAATAGCAGCGAACCCGGGGACTGGGAGAAATTTAGAACTCAGCAGAGGAGGACAAAGGGTTTGATTAGGGCAGGGAAAATGGAGTACGAGAAGAAGCTTGCAGGGAACATTAAGGCGGATTGCAAAAGTTTCTATAGATATGTAAAGAGAAAAAGGTTAATAAAGACAAACGTAGGTCCCCTGCAGTCAGAATCAGGGGAAGTCATAACGGGGAACAAAGAAATGGCAGACCAATTGAACAAGTACTTTGGTTTGGTATTCACTAAGGAGGACACAAACAACCTTCCGGATATAAAAGGGGTCAGAGGGTCTAGTAAGGAGGAGGAACTGAGGGAAATCTTTATTAGTCGGGAAATTGTGTTGGGGAAATTGATGGGATTGAAGGCCGATAAATCCCCAGGGCCTGATGGATTGCATCCCAGAGTACTTAAGGAGGTGGCCTTGGAAATAGCGGATGCATTGACAGTCATTTTCCAACATTCCATAGACTCTGGATCAGTTCCTATCGAGTGGAGGGTAGCCAATGTAACCCCACTTTTTAAAAAAGGAGGGAGAGAGAAAACAGGGAATTATAGACCGGTCAGCCTGACATCGGTAGTGGGTAAAATGATGGAATCAATTATTAAGGATGTCATAGCAGCGCATTTGGAAAGAGGTGACATGATAGGTCCAAGTCAGCATGGATTTGTGAAAGGGAAATCATGCTTGACAAATCTTCTGGAATTTTTTGAGGATGTTTTCAGTAAAGTGGACAAAGGAGAACCAGTTGATGTGGTATATTTGGACTTTCAGAAGGCTTTCGACAAGGTCCCACACAAGAGATTAATGTGCAAAGTTAAAGCACATGGGATTGGGGGTAGTGTGCTGACGTGGATTGAGAACTGGTTGTCAGACAGGAAGCAAAGAGTAGGAGTAAATGGGTACTTTTCAGAATGGCAGGCAGTGACTAGTGGGGTACCGCAAGGTTCTGTGCTGGGGCTCCAGCTGTTTACACAGTACATTAATGATTTAGACGAGGGGATTAAATGTAGTATCTCCAAATTTGCGAATGACACTAAGTTGGGTGGCAGTGTGAGCTGCGAGGAGGATGCTATGAGGCTGCAGAGTGACTTGGATAGGTTAGGTGAGTGGGCAAATGAATGGCAGATGAAATATAATGTGGATAAATGTGAGGTTATCCACTTTGGTGGTGAAAACAGAGAGAAAGACTATTATCTGAATGGTGACAGATTAGGAAAAGGGAAGGTGCAATGAGACCTGGGTGTCATGGTACATCAGGCATTGAAGGTTGGCATGCAGGTACAGCAGGCGGTTAAGAAAGCAAATGGCATGTTGGCCTTCATAGCGAGGGGATTTGAGTACAGGGGCAGGGAGGTGTTGCTACAGTTGTACAGGGCCTTGGTGAGGCCATACCTGGAGTATTGTGTACAGTTTTGGTCTCCTAACTTGAGGAAGGACATTCTTGCTATTGAGAGAGGGCAGCGAAGATTCACCAGACTGATTCCCGGGATGGTGGGACTGACCTATCAAGAAAGACTGGATCGACTGGACTTGTATTCACTGGCGTTCAGAAGAATGAGAGGGGACCTCATAGAAACGTTTAAAATTCTGACGGGTTTAGACAGGTTAGATGCAGGATGAATGTTCCCAATGTTGGGGAAGTCCAGAACCAGGGGTCACAGTCTAAGGATAAGGGGTAAGCCATTTAGGACCGAGATGAGGAAAAACTTCTTCACCCAGAGAGTGGTGAACCTGTGGAATTCTCTACCACAGAAAGTTGTTGAGGCCAATTCACTAAATATATTCAAAAGGGAGTTAGATGAAGTCCTTACTACTCGGGGGATCAAGGGATATGGCGAGAAAGCAGGAAGGGGGTACTGAAGTTTCATGTTCAGCCATGAACTCATTGAATGGCGGTGCAGGCTAGAAGGGCTGAATGGCCTGCTTCTGCACCTATTTTCTATGTTTCTATGTTTCTATGTTTCTACCCCAAACCCAGTCATCACCCTTACGTCGCAACATGTGCAATGGTTCCAGCAAAGTGCTCAACCCGGGTAGAAAGTTACCAAAATAGTTGTGGAGTCCCAGGAATGAAAGCAGGTCCGTCACATTCTGTGGTCTGGGTGCATTCTTGATGGCCTCCGTCTTTGAGTCCGTGGGTCTGATGCCGTCTGCTGCAGTCTTTCTCCCCAAAAATTCGACCTCTGGTGCCAGGAAAACATACTTGGAGCGTTTCAGCCTGAGTCCCACTCTGTCTAGTCGACTTAGAACCTCTTCCAGGTTGTGCAGGTGTTCGATGGTGTCACGACCGGTGATCAGGATATCGTCTTGAAACTTAACAGTGCGCGGAACTGATTTCAGCAGACTCTCCATTTTCCTCTGGAAAATGGCAGCAGCCGAGTGAATCCCAAAAGGGCATCTGTGGTATATACAGACCTTTGTACGTGTTGATGCACATCAATCTTTTTGAAGATTCAGCCAGCGCCTGTGTCATGTAAGCGGAGGTTAGATCCAATTTGGTGAATGACTTCCTCGTTGCTAACGTTGCGAACAGGTCATCTGCTTTGGGTAGTGGATACTTGTCTTGTAAAGTCCTGATCCTGCAGTACAGACTTACACGCAGCACATGCTGAAGTCAAGGTCACTCAGGACCTGCACCTTTATTTCACAGCTCTGGAATGCCTCACTTGCCTGAGACCTGCCTTTATATACCTGTGTGGGACAGGTGTGCAGTGTCTCCTGCAAGTGCACCCCTGGTGGTAAAGTATGCTTGTGGTTACAGGTCATATCTAGTTACAGTCATGTATAGCATGGTAAGATACAGTTATGTACAGTAGTGTGAGATACATGACATCACCCTCCCCCAAGGTCTTATTGTCTTTATAGATTCAGTCTCTCAGGTGGTCTACGCTCTCGTGTGGAGCGTCTTAGTTGTGGTTCAGTTGTTTGCCTTGGTGCCTGTTTTTCTTTCGGTGTGATTGCTGGTATCTCGCCTGGGCTGTCTGTTTCGTTCAGTATGATTGTTGGTATCTCGCCTGGGCTGTCTGTTGAGATTGCCCTTTCCTCAGGTTGTTCCCTCTGTCTGTCCACCAGGTGTGGTGTGAGTTCCACATTGTAGTCTGCCTCTGGTTCTGCAGTGTTGTTGGTGAATCTACTTTTTATTTGGTCTACATGCCTCGAGCAGATGTGGCCATTGTCCATTTGTACAACCAGTAACCTGTTTCCTTCCTTGCTCGTTACTGTCACTGCAAGCCATTGGGACCCCTGCCATAGTTTAGCACAAACACTTTGTCCCCTATCCCATTCCACCTCCCCCTCGAATTTCGGTCATGGTACTCAGTTAGCTTCCGGCGCTTTGCCTCAACAATTTCATGCATGTCTGGGAGGATTAACGAGAGCCTTGTCTTTAAGGTCCGTTTCATCAATAGTTGCGCGGGGGGAACCCCAGTCAACGAATGTGGACGAGATCTGTATGCCAGCAGCAGTCACGACAGGCGGCTCTGCAGCGTGGGACCTTGGATTTTAAGCATGCCTTGTTTAATGATTTGCACTGCTCGCTCCACCTGGCCATTGGAGGCCGGCTTGTACGGTGCCGTCTTAACGTGATTTATGTCGTGGTCAACCATAAAATCTTGGAATTCTGCACTGGTGAAGCACGGACCATTATCACTGACCAATATGTCAGGAATTCCGTGCGTTGCAAACATGGTTCTAAGGCTCTCCACAGTGGTGGAGGTGGTGCTTGAGTTTAAAATGGTGCATTGGATCCACTTTGAAAATGCATCGACGACTACGAGGAACATTTTGCCCATGAATGGGCCCGCATAGTCTACATGCACCTTCGACCACGGTTTGGTGGGCCAGGGCCAGGGACTTAGGGGGGCCTCCCAGGGGGCATTGCTGAGTTGGGCATAAATGGTGCACCGTTGGACGCAGAGCTCCAAGTCCGTGTCAATGCCAGGCCACCAGACGTGGGATTTAGCTATGGCCTTCATGAGAATGATCCCCGGGTGGAGCTCCCGGACAAACGCCTCTCTGCCTCGCAAAGGCATGGCTACTCGGCTGCCCCACATCAGGCAGTCTGCCTGTAGTGATAGTTCATGCAGGCGCCTATGGAAAGGTTTGATCTCCTCGGGGCAGGCATCGCGAGCCTCTGCCCAGTCACCAGTTAAAACACATCTTTTGACAAGGGGTCGCTGGTCGTCCAGGTTCTGATTTGGCGAGCCATCATGGACGAACCTGTGGACTCAAAGGCTTTGATTGCCATGACCATCTCACAGTCCTGTTCGTCGGACCCTTCCGTGGTCGCCAGTTGTCTGTGTCTGGTCTGTGCCTTATTGTGTAGTCGTAAGACGCCAGCATGAGTGCCCACCATTGAATGCGCGCCGAGGCGTGGCGTTTATTGCCTTGCTCTCGGATAGCAGGGACGTGAGGGGTTTGTGATCGGTTTCTAACACGAACTTGGCCCCGAAAAGGTATCGGTGCATCTTTTTGATACCCTACACACACGCGAGCGCCTCCTTCTCAACCATACCGTACCCACGCTCCACCCGCGAAAGTGACCTGGAGGCATAAGCAATGGGTTGTAATTTACCCGCATCATTGACATGCTGTAAAACGCACCCGACCCCATACGCTGACGCATCACATGCAAGAACTAGCTTTTTACCTGGGTCAAAAAAAGTCAAAACACCGTTGGAACATAGTAGGTTGCGTGCCTTATTGAAGGCGTGTTCTTGGGCGTCCCCCCAAAACCAATCGCACCCCTTTCTGAGTAGCATGTGGAGAGGCTCCAGCAGCGTGCTCAAGTTCTGCATAAAGTTCCCAAAATAATTGAGTAGCCCGAGAAAGGCGCGCAGTTCCGAGACATTCCAGGGCCTGGGTGCCAGATGAATTGCTTTGGTTTTGGATTCTGTTGGGCGGATTCCATCAGCGGTAATCCTTCTGCCCAAAAATTCAACCTCGGGCGCGAGAAACAGACACTTGGATTCTTAACTCTTAGGCCTACCCGATCCAATCGCTTTAGTACTTCCTCCAAATTGCGGAGATGGGAGTCGGTGTCCCTGCCCGTGATGAGTATGTCGTCTTGAAATACAACCGTCCCCGGGATGGACTTGAGCAGACTCTCCATGTTGCGCTGGAATATAGCAGCTGCCGACCTGATGGCGAATGGGCATCGATTGTACAGGAAAAGGCCTCGATGTGTGTTGATGGTGGTGAGTAGCTTAGACTCTTCGGTCAGTTCTTGCGTCATATACGCAGATGTGAGATCTAGTTTTGAGAAAAGTTTTCCTCCAGCCAATGTGGCAAATAGGTCCTCCGCTCTGGGCAGCGGGTATTGGTCCTGTAGGGAGACTCTGTTTATGGTAGACTTGTAATCCCCACAGATTCGTACGGATCCATCAGGCTTCATGACGGGGACGATGGGACTTGCCCAGTCGCTAAATTCCACGGGTGAGATAATGCGTTCCTGCAGAAGCCTGTCCAGTTCATGTTCAATCTTTTCCCTCATCACATAAGGCACAGCTCTAGCCTTGTGATGGACTGATCTAGCATCCTGTGTGATGTAGATTTTAACTTTAGCCCCTTTGAAGGTATACACACCTGGCTGAAAGAGATGTTCAAATCGACTTAGAACTGTTGAGTAGGAGGTCCGTTCCTCTGACGACATGGCGTGAACATCAACCCATTTCCAATTTAGTTTTGCCAGCCAGCTTCTCCCCAACAGTGCTGGGAGATCTCCAGGGACAATCCACAGGGGAAGTCGGTTCACCGTCCCTTTGTGTGTGACTGAGAGCATGGCGCTGCCAAGGACTGGGACGATTTCTTTGGTATAGGTCCTTAGTTTGGTGTCGATCCTTGTGAGTTTTGGTCTGTTGCTTTTGTGCAGCCACAGTTGTTCAAATTGTTGGACGCTCATGAGAGATTGACTCGGTCCCGTGTCCAGTTCCATGTTGACGGGTATCCCGTTGAGTAGGACCCTCATCATTATTGGAGGCGTCTTGTTGTAAAAACAGTGGACATTGATCGTGTTGACCCGCTGTACCTCGGTGTCCCGGGCATGTCCCCACCGTCTTCTGGTCCGCTTTCCGACCCTTCCAATTCGTATACCAGCCGAGCTGCTGTTTTTCTGCACATGCGAGCCAGATGCCCTGTGTAGTTGCAGTTTCTGCAAATGGCATGCTGAAATCGACACCCCCTTGATGAGTGCCTTCCCCCACATCTCCAACACAGACCATTTCCATTGTTTCCGAAGGATGAGCTGCGTCAGGTTGATCTTTCTTGAGCTTCTCTCAGTCTGTAGTTGATTGCTCGCATTGTGGGTTGATGAGGTGTGAACCGCCGTTCATGTGGCCATTGATGGCTTCTGGCGCCACTGCCTGCTGTTGAGGGCCTGCTCTCCTGCCTTTGTCTGTGTGTGGGGGTAGCGGCTTGTTTCACGCTGTGAACCCCTTGTTCTGATGTTTCGTTAGTTGTCGTACCCGCAATATAGATCAACCTTGTTTCTTCTTCTCCTGCCAAGAATGTCCGTGTGACCAGTGCTGCTGCCTCTAGGGTCAAGTACTTGGTCTCTATGAGCTTTCGGAATATGCCTGCGTGGTCTATTCCTTCAATAAAAAAGACTGTCAGTACTTCTCTCCTTAGTTCATCGGAGAACTCACATAAACTAGCCAGCCTCCGAAGTTCCGCCACAAAGTCGAGTATGCTCTGGCCCACACAGCGTCTGTAGTCTGTAGTTGTAGAACCTGTGTCTGGCCATGTGTAGGCTGCTCGCTGGCTTCAGGTGGTCTCTCACCAGTGTGCTCAACTTTTCAAACGACTTGCTTGCTGGTTTCTCAGGTGCCAGCAGGTCCTTCATTAAGGCGTATGTTTTCGAGCCACAGCTGGTCAAGAGATGGGCTCTTCTCTTGTCTGCCTTATTGTCGCCCAACCGGCTTTGGTTACAAAGCTTTGCTGGAGCCTTTCTATAAAGTCCTCCCAATTATCTGCAGCATTGTATTTCTCATCTGAGCTGTTGGTAGCCATTCTGTGGATTCTGTGATCCCGTAACTCGTCGCCACTGTAAAGTCCTGACCCTGCAGTACAGACTTACACGAGGCACATACTGAAGTCAAGGTCACTCAGGACCTGCACCTTTATTTCACAGCTCTGGAATGCCTCACTTGCCTGAGACCTGCCTTTATATACCTGTGTGGGACAGGTGTGCCGTGTCTCCTGCAAGTGCACCCCTGGTGGTAAAGTATGCTTGTGGTTACAGGTCATATCTAGTTACAGTCATGTATGGTAAGATACAGTTATGTACAGTAGTGTGAGATACATGACAGGTCTTGTAACGAGACTCGGTTGATTGTTACTTTGTAGTCTCCACAGATTCTGACCGTGCCATCGCTTTTCAACACCGGAACAATTGGGCTGGCCCACACATTGAACTCAATTGGCGATATGATTCCCTCTCATTGAAGTCTGTCCAGTTCGATCTCCACTTTCTCCCTCATCATATATGGAACCGCTCGAGCCTTGTGATGAACAGGCTGTGCATCAGGGACTAGATGGATCTGCACCTTGGCGCCTGTGAAGTTGCCGATGCCTGGTTCAAATAACGATGGAAATTTGCTCAGCACTTGAGCACACGAGGCGTCATCCACCGAAGATAGTGCTTTGATGTCATCCCAGTTCCATCGAATCTTTCCTCGCCAGCTTCTGCCAAACAGCGGTTGGCCCATCGCCTGGTACAATCCACAGTGATAAGTCATGCACAGCTCCATCGCATGATACCTTCACTGCCGCACTGCCAATGACTGGTCTGACCGGATGGTCTGCACCTGGGCAGGACCGGAACCAATGTCCTAGGGGGAGTGTTTGCTAGTGCTGTTGGGGAAGAGTTAAACTAATATGGCAGGGGGGATGGGAACCAATGCAGGGAGACAGAGAGAAACAAAAAGGAGACAAAAGCAAAGGACAGAAAGGAGATGAGTAAAAGTGGAGGGCAGAGAAACCCAAGGCAAAGAACAAAAAGGGCCACTGTACAGCAAAATTCTAAAAGAACAAAGAGTGTTAAAAAAAAACAAGCCTGAAGGCTTTGTGTCTTAATGCAAGGAGTATCCGTAATAAGGTGGATGAATTAACTGTGCAAATAGATGTTAACAAATATGATGTGATTGGGATTACAGATACATGGCTCCAGGATGATCAGGGCTGGGAACTCCACATCCAGGGGTATTCAACATTCAGGAAGGATAGAATAAAAGGAAAAGGAGGTGGGGTAGCATTGCTGGTTAAAGAGGAGATAAATGCAATAGTTAGGAAGGACATTAGCTTGGATGATGTGGAATCTAAATGGGTAGAGCTGCAGAACACCAAAGGGCAAAAAACGTTAGTGGGAGTTGTGTACAGACCTCCAAACAGAAGTAGTGATGTTGGGGAGAGCATCAAACAGGAAATTAGGGGTGCATGCAATAAAGGTGCAACAGTTATAATGGGTGACTTTAATATGCACATAGATTGGGCAAACCAAACTGGAAGCAATACGGTGGAGGAGGATTTCTTGGAGTGCATAAGGGATGGTTTTCCAGACCAATATGTCGAGGAACCAACTAGGGGGGAGGCCATCTTAGACTGGGTGTTGTGTAATGAGAGAGGATTAATTAGCAATCTTGTTGTGCGAGGCCCCTTGGGGAAGAGTGACCATAATATGGTGGAATTCTGCATTAGGATGGAGAATGAAACAGTTAATTCAGAGACCATGGTCCAGAACTTAAAGACGGCTAACTTTGAAGGTATGAGGCGTGAATTGGCTAGGATAGATTGGCGAATGATACTTAAGGGGTTGACTGTGGATGGGCAATGGCAGACATTTAGAGACGGCATGGATGAACTACAACAATTGTACATTCCTGTCTGGCGTGAAAATAAAAAAGGGAAGGTGGCTCAACCGTGGCTATCAAGGGAAATCAGGGATAGTATTAAAGCCAAGGAAGTGGCATACAAATTGGCCAGAACCCGGGGACTGGGAGAAATTTAGAACTCAGCAGAGGAGGACAAAGGGTTTGATTAGGGCAGGGAAAATGGAGTTCGAGAAGAAGCTTGCAGGGAACATTAAGACGGATTGCAAAAGTTTCTATAGATACGTAAAGAGAAAAAGGTTAGTAAAGACAAATGTAGGTCCCCTGCAGTCAGAATCAGGGGAAGTCATAACGGGGAACAAAGAAATGGCAGACCAATTGAACAAGTACTTTGGTTCGGTATTCACTGAGGAGGACACAAACAACCTTCCGGATATAAAAGGGGTCAGAGGGTCTAGTAAGGAGGAGGAACTGAGGGAAATCCTTATTAGTTGGGAAATTGTGTTGGGGAAATTGATGGGATTGAAAGCCGATAAATACCCAGGGCCTGATGGACTGCATCCTAGAGTACTTAAGGAGGTGGCCTTGGAAATAGCGGATGCATTGACAGTCATTTTCCAACATTCCATAGACTCTGGATCAATTCCTATCGAGTGGAGGGTAGCCAATGTAACCCCACTTTTTAAAAAAGGAGGGAGAGAGATAACAGGTAATTATAGACCGGTCAGCCTGACATCGATAGTGGGTAAAATGATGGAATCAATTATTAAGGATGTCATAGCAGCGCATTTGGAAAGAGGTGACATGATAGGTCCAAGTCAGCATGGATTTGTGAAAGGGAAATCATGCTTGACAAATCTTCTGGAATTTTTTGAGGATGTTTCCAGTAGAGTGGACAAGGGAGAACCAGTTGATGTGGTATATTTGGACTTTCAGAAGGCTTTCGACAAGGTCCCACACAAGAGATTAATGTGCAAAGTTAAAGCACATGGGATTGGGGGTAGTGTGCTGACATGGATTGAGAACTGGTTGTCAGACAGGAACCAAAGAGTAGGAGTAAATGGGGACTTTTCAGAATGGCAGGCAGTGACTAGTGGGGTACCGCAAGGTTCTGTGCTGGGGCTCCAGCTGTTTACACAGTACATTAATGATTTAGACGAGGGGATTAAATGTAGTATCTCCAAATTTGCGAATGACACTAAGTTGGGTGGCAGTGTGAGCTGCGAGGAGGATGCTATGAGGCTGCAGAGTGACTTGGATAGGTTAGGTGAGTGGGCAAATGCATGGCAGATGAAGTATAATGTGGATAAATGTGAGGTTATCCACTTTGGTGGTGAAAACAGAGAGACAGACTATTATCTGAATGATGACAGATTAGGAAAAGGGGAGGTGCAACGAGACCTGGGTGTCATGGTACATCAGTCATTGAAGGTTGGCATGCAGGTACAGCAGGCGGTTAAGAAAGCAAATGCCATGTTGTCCTTCATAGCGAGGGGATTTGAGTACAGGGGCAGGGAGGTGTTTCTATAGTTGTACAGGGCCTTGGTGAGGCCACACCTGCAGTATTGTGTACAGTTTTGGTCTCCTAACCTGAGGAAGGACATTCTTGCTATTGAAGCAGTGCAGCGAAGGTTCACCAGACTGATTCCCGGGATGGCGGGACTGACCTATCAAGAAAGACTGGATCAACTGGGCTTGTATTCACTGGAGTTCAGAAGAATGAGAGGGGACCTCATAGAGACGTTTAAATTTCTGATAGGTTTAGACAGGTTAGATGCAGGAAGAATGTTCCCAATGTTGGGGAAGTCCAGAACCAGGGGTCACAGTCTAAGGATAAGGGGTAAGCCATTTAGGACCGAGATGAGGAGAAACTTCTTCACCCAGAGAGTGGTGAACCTGTGGAATTCTCTACCACAGAAAGTTGTTGAGGCCAATTTACTAAATATATTCAAAAAGGAGTTAGATGAAGTCCTTACTACTCGGGGGATCAAGGGGTATGGCGAGAAAGCAGGAATGGAGTACTGAAGTTGCATGTTCAGCCATGAACTCATTGAATGGCGGTGCAGGCTAGAAGGGCCGAATGGCCTACTCCTGCACCTATTTTCTATGTTTCTATGAGTTCTGTGGTGTAAGTGCGCAGCTTTGTATAAATCGGGCTCAATTTGGGCCTTTGTGCCTTGTTACCCCACAGTTTCTCAAAAGCCTCTGACTCATAATTGACTGACTCGTCCCCTTGTCCAACTCCATGGAAACTGAAATGCCATTTAATTTGACTTTCAGCATTATAGGAGGGCTCTTGGTGGTGAAGGTGTGTACCTCATACATTTCTTCCTCAGCCTCGGGTTGAGTTGCCTCTCTTACTCGTTCTGCATGATCCACTTCGGATTGACCATCTTCTGCCGACTCTGCCACGTGGTGAGTCGCAGCACATTTGCACATTCGCTGGAGGTGCCCCATTGTTTTGCAGCCCTTGCACACGTAGTGTTTGAATCGACATTGATAGGCTCTATGATTACCCTCGCAGCGCCAACATGGTGTTAATGGATTCGCATTCACGCCCCACGGCAGTCTCGGAGTTATCCTAGCTCTTGCAGCTGCAGACATGTACGCTCTGCCATGTACAGTTCTGCCTGCTATTTTACGCACAGTACTTGCCGGTGAGCTTCGATGCTGAGAAGATATTAGTTTAGTATTATCGTTCGTGGACATGAAAGCCTTGGCTATCGTGATGGCTTTATTCAGGTCTGGTGATTCAGCAGACAGCAGCTTGCGAAGAATGACCTCATGGCCGATTCCAAGCACGAAAAAGTCCCGCAGCATTTTGCCCAAATATCCAGTAAAATCGCAAGGTCCCGCAAGGCGTCTTTGGTCAGCGACATAACTCGCCACGTCCTGGCCCTCGGAGCAATGGTGCGTATAGAAGCGATACCTGGCCATTAAGATGCTCTCCTTCGGCTTGAGGTGTTCCCGAACCAGCATATACAACTCTGCATATGTCTTTTCCGTTGGTTTCGTCGGTGCTAGCAGATGCTTAATGAGGCCGTATGTTGTAGACCCACAAATGGTGAGGAGAATCGCCCTGCGCTTGATTGCTTTATCTTCCACATCCAACTCGTTGGCCACGAAGTATTGGTCGAGACATTCAACGAAGGCTTCCCAATCATCACCCTCTACAAATCACTCAAGAATACCAATGGCAGCCATAACTGTGTGAAAGTTTGTGATCTGTTACTCGTCGCCAATTGTTATGTTTAGAATCACTCCACAAGACTGAGTACTGTAAGCTCAAACTGATGTGACCTTAGTCTCTTTAATAAAACTCCAGAGTGCCTAAGCAGCATGGCAGACAACCTTGTATACTCACTTGCATGAGGTGTGCAGGTGACCCTTGGGCCTCCAACAGGTGTGCCCTCTGGTGGCAAGTCTTACACAGTTATACTGTTTACATACATAACATCTTACTCGCTATCTGTTTCATCATCCAGGGAGCTCTGACTTTAGTTGTCCTACCTTTCCTCCTAGTGAGAATGTTTCTCAATTGTACCCAAACTATTTCCTCTTTAAAGGCAGCCCATTGTTCCACTACAGTTTTGCCTGCCAAGCTTTGATTCCAGTTTACCCGGGCCAGATCCGTTCTCATCTTACTAAAATTGGCCTTCCCCCAATTATACATTTTTACTCTGGATTGCTCCCTGTCCTTTTCCATAGCTAATCTAAACCTTCTGATATTATGATCACTGTTCCCTAAATGTTCACTTACTGACACTTGCTCCACTTGACCTGTACTGTATTTGCTTCATGGGTTCTTTGCTTAAGAATTCATAGCAACACATTGCTATTAAGAGCTAGTTGGTTTATTAGCAAAGGATTAAGAATCACACTGCACATTATCAGTTCATCCATCACACTCACAACCACTTGCCTCATCCTGGATCCCCTGAAACCAACTGGTTGGGGTTTTATTGAGTCTTGTGAACATCATGTGACTGGCTAAGCCACTCACATTGCAACAGCTCTACAACTATTTTAGTTGAAACATAAATTAAATGTCCACTTTTGGCAAAGGCACTAGAACCCATAAATTAACATTTTAAAATTTAACAAAACTTTAAATCAAATTAAAATTTGGTTGTCGGGGTGATGATGCACTCCAGTCCCTCCGGCGCCTACCTCTCACAGTAGGCCGCGAGCGTACCGGTGGACACCGCGTGCTCCATCTCCAGGGACACCCTGGCTCGGATGTAACCGTGGAAGAAAGGCAGGCAGTACAAACCTGTGAGCATACTCACAGGTGCATACAATACATGACCTACCTCACTCCCCAGAACCAGATCCAGCAATGCCTCCTCCCTCATCGGGCCGGAAACATACTGATCAAGAAAGTTCTCCTGAACACACTTCAGAAATTCTTCCCCTTCTCTGTTCTTTACACTGTTACTATCTCAGTTGAAGTTTGCTCCTACATATGTTTATGGAGGGTTTATCTCATCGCTGTTTGTGGGATCTTGCTGTGCACAAATTGGCTACCGCATTTCCTACATTATAACAAAGACCACACTCCAAAGCTCCTTCATCAGCTGTAAAGTGCTTTGGGGTGTTTTGAGGTAGTGATGGGAGCTAGAGAGATGTATGTGCTCAAGTCTCTTGAACCCACAACCCTCTGACTCAGAGGCAGGTGTGCTACCCACTGAGCCACGGCTGACACCCGAGCTGTGTTTATAATTGCTCTGCTCTAAGGTAAGATTCTCTGGAATCCTGTTGGTGTGAGGGTTGGGCGGGTGGAGCCGGTAATTTACTTAAAATAACACCAAAATCCAACTGTCTCCCTCAGTCCCACCGCCCCCCCCCCCCCACACTCCACCCTCCGACCTGCTGCCTCTCGCTCTGCCCCAGGATGTCACTCACAGGGAACAGCTGCAGACACTGCAAGTCGGAGCAGATTGAACAAGTGCAGGCAGGAGAATTGATTAAAACAGGGTGTGGGGGAGGGGTCTTGTCAAGCTATTCTGAACCTTTCAAGTCTCACTCCAGAGATTGAGCACGTAATCCAGGCAGATACCCCAGTGCCAGTACTGAGGGAGCCCCGCACGCACTGTCGGAGGGGCAGTACTGAGGGAGCACCGCACTGTCGGAGGGGGAGTACTGAGGGAGCGCCGCACTGCCGGAGGGGCAGTACTGAGGGAGCGCTGCACTGTCGGAGGGGCAGTACTGAGGGAGCACTGCACTGTCGGAGGGGCAGTACTGAGGGAATGCTGCATTGTTGGAGGGGGCAGTACTGAGGGAGCGCTGCACTGTCGGAGAGGCAGTACTGAGGGAGCATTGCACTGTCGGAGGGTCAATACTGAGGGAGCACTGCACTGTTGGAGGGGCAGTACTGAGAGAGCGCTGCACTGTCGGAGGGGCAGTACTGAGAGAGCGCTGCACTGTCGGAGGGACAGTACTGAGGGAGCGCTGCACTGTCGGAGGGACAGTACTGAGGGAGCGCTGCACTGTCGGAGGGGCAGTACGAGGGAGCACTGCACTGTCAGAGGGGCAGTACTGAGGGAGCACTGCACTGTCGGAGGGTCAATACTGAGGGAGCGCTGCACTGTCAGAGGGGCAGTACTGAGAGCTCTTCGAATCTCAACGCCGAGAGCGTGAAGAGGTCAAGCGCAGGCAGCGGAAGGAGCGTGCGGCAAACCAGTCCCACCCACCCCTTCCCTCGGTGAATATCTGTCCCACCTGTGACACAGTCTGTGGCTCTCGTATTGGACTGTTCAGCCACCAAAGAACTCACTTCAGGAGTGGAAGCAAGTCTTCCTCGATTCCGAGGGACTGCCTAAGATGATGACTGAGAAAGCGCTGCACTATCTGAGGTGGCGTCTTTCAGATGAGACGTTAAACTAAGGTCCTGTCTGCTCTCTCAGGTAAATTTGAAAGATCCCATGACCCTGTTTTGAAGAAGAGCAGGAGAGTTATGCTCAGGATCCTGGTCAATATTTATCCCTGAACCAACAATACTAAAACCTGCTCTTTATCACATTGCTGTTTGTGGGAGCTTGCTGTATGTAAATTGGCTGTCGCGTTTCCTACTTTGCAATAGTGACTACACTCCAAAAGTACTTCAATGGCTGTAAAGGGCTATGAGACGTCCAGTGGTTGTGAAAGGCGCTATATAAATGCAAGTCTTTTTTTTAAACTATGTCTGATTAAGAGTTGGTGAATCCGACAGTAACAGTAGATGGCACTACAGGACAGAGCCCAGTGTCTGATCTGACAATTCTTTGAAGTTCCAGACAATCCTGAGATTCCAGTCTATGCCTACCGTTAATTTTATTTTCTCCAGATACTGAATGATGAAGAGCAGTAACGAAATACTTGCTCCTGGGCTTGGAACCCTATCCTCCCTCCATCGGGCCATTTCATGAATTGCGCTGACAGAGGAAGACATCTTACCTGCATTACTCACCGGCACTTCCAGTAGACAAGCAGACAGACGTGGAAATTCCTTTACCCATATAACATGTTAAGAAAATCATAAGAAGCGAATATGTTGCATTATTAATTAGTTCAGAGACCTTTTTAATATTGAACCGCAGTACGTAAAGATCCAACTGTATAAATAGAGGCCTAGAAATGCATCTCGGGCAGCGGGGCAAAACAGTATCGGATCAATTGACCGCTACAAGCAGCAACTCGGCCCGTGACAAATCTCAAGGCCAAAGTCTTTAGCACCTATTTGTTTTAGAGAAAAATGCAATGATGCGCCTTTTACCCAATGGACTTCCAGACTGTTTATTGACCAACCGTGAAGAGTAGATAATATGGAACCCAACCTGAATTGCAATATTCTGTTGTGTCCCAAAAGAATGTTGAACATCTATAATATGCACTTCCATTATAAATTCCCATCTCCACATTTATTAAGGAAACTGCTATGTAAACTTGTCACGCTATAATTGCAGCCTCCTGTCAGTGGGGGTGCTGCAGCAATGACAGGGTGGCAAGTTCACATCGGCAGCTTCATTATAAATGTGGAAATAAGAATTTGTAATCGAAATATAAAAATAAAGACATGGGGGAGAAATTGGGGTAATTTGCTCCCCCTGTGGGGACGCAAGCGACTTTGCGACTGGACGTGGCGGCAATAACGACTCCCGCTAAATTCGGCGTACGTTTAGATGTGGCGGAGCTACAGTGTCGCGCCACGATCTCCTGCGCTGCGCCCCACTAGCCCACCCGGACGCTAAATGGGGTATTGTCCCCGAAGCTGCAACTGGGCGATGACAGCGATGGGTTCAGGGGGCAGCCAATCACTCGCGGGGTGCAGGTTAAAGGGGACATGGGCTGCTGCTGCTCGTAAACAAAATGTTTGCTTTTTTCCCCACACTGTTGCCGCTTTGGACGTAGGGTCGGTGCCGCGATCGCTCAGCCTGGCGCTTTACCCGAGTGCCGGGCTGATCGCACGGCACCCCCGCTCCCCAGTGGTCCAGGTAGGACCCTTTCATCAATGCAGAGTTTGCAGCTTGGGCCCTTCCCTTTAATTCAGGGAAAAGCCCCACCTACACTGCCCAATGCATCGTGCTACTGAACCATGCTCCCCCTCAAGCCGTGCTCCCCCTCCCGACCCGTGTCCCTCCCCCATTCCGACCTGTGACCCCCTCCCAAACCGTGTCCCCCCTCCCGACCCGTGTTCCCCCCCCCGACCCGTGTCCCCCCTCCCGACCCGTGTCCCCCCTCCCGACCCGTGTCCTCCCCCCCCGGCCCGTGTCACCCCCCCCCCCGGCCCGTGTCACCCCTCCCAACCCGTGTCCCCCTCCCGACCCGTGTCCCCCTCCCGACCCGTGTCCCCCTCCCAACCCGTGTCCCCCCCCTGACCCGTGTCCCCCCTCCCGACCCGTGTCCCCCTCCCGACCCGTGTCCCCCTCCCGACCCGTGTCCCCCTCCCGAGCCATGTCCCACTCCCGACCCATGCTCCCCCTCCCAACCCAGAATGGAAGGGAAGCCCTTGATTTCGCGCTCCACTTCCTTTCGGGGGCAGTAACCCCAATTACTAGCGAGGGTCGGGAATTCTGCACCTAACACAATATCTCACATCTCGAAAGTGTTACCGCCCCCAAATAGGGGCGCACCGGAATTTCTAGGCTATCGAATGTTACAGCACAGAAACAGGCCATTCGGCCCAATGGGTCCGTGCCGGTGTTTATGCTCCACATGGGCCGCCTCCCACCCCTCTTCATCTCACCCCATCAACATATCTTTCTATTCCTTTCTCCCTCATGTGTTTATCCAGCTTTCCCTTAAATGAATCTATACTATTCGCCTAAACCATTCCCTGTGGTAGCAAGTTCCACATTCTCACCCCTCTCTGGGTGAAGAAGTTTCTCCTAAATTTCTTATTGGATTTATTAGTGACTGTCTTATATTGATGGCCCCTAGTTTTAGACACAAGTGGAAACATCTTCTCTACGCCTACCCTATCAAACCCCTTTCATAATCTTAAATACCTCCATCAGGTCAACTCTTGGTCTTCCCTTTTTTAGAGAAAAGAGTCCCACCCTTTTCAATCTTTCCTCATAGGAATAACCTCTCAGCTCTAGTATCATCCTTGTAAATCTTTTTTGCACCCCCACCAGTGTTTCTATATCCTTTTTATAATATGGAGACCAGAACTGTGCATAGCAATTCTAAGTGTGGTCACAAGAACATAAGAAATAGAAGCAGGTGTAGACCATTCGGCCTCACGAGCCTGCTCCGCCATTCAATGAGATCATAGCTGATATGATGTTGGCCTCAACTCCCCTTCCCTGCCCACTCCCCATAACCCTGGACTCCCTTATCCTTCAAGAATCTATCTATCTCCACCTTGAATATATTCAATGACCCAGCCTCCAGAGAAATCCAAAGATCCACAACCGTCTGATAGAAGAAATTCCTTCACATTTCCGTTTTAAAATAGCGATCCCTTATTCTGAAACTATGCCCCCTAGTTTTAGATTCCCTCACGTCTAACCAAGATTCGATACAAGTTTAACATAACTTCTCTGCTTTTCAATGTTATCCCTCTGGAAATGAACCCTAGTGCATGATTTACATTTTTTTATGGCCTTATTAACCTGTGTCGCTACTTTTGGTGATTTGTATATCTGTGCCACTAGATCCCTCTGCTCCTCCAACCCATTTAGACAATTACTTTCCAAGCAGTTAGACTTTAAAAGGAGGAGTGAATTACATTGGATGCCTTGTTCATTTATCTGCTGCATTCTGACCCATGCTTCACCCTCAAAGCCTCCTTGATAAAAGTGAAACATCCCCACTGACACCTGGGAGTCCCTGGCCAAAGACCGCCCTAAGTGAAGGAAGAACATCCGGGAGGGTGCTGGGCACCTCGAGTCTCGTCACCGAGAGCATGCAGAAAACAAGCGCAGGCAGCGGAAGGAGCGTGCGGCAAACCAGACTCCCCACCCAACCTTTCCTTTAACCACTGTCTGTCTCACCTGTGACAGAGACTGTAATTGCTGTATTGGACTGTACAGTCACCTGAGAACTCACTTTTAGAGTGGAAGCAAGTCTTCCTTAATTTCGAGGGACTGCCTATGATGATGATGTTTCACTTTGGCACCAGACCTGGTCTTGACCAATGTTCCCTCTGAGCTGTGCGTCCATGGAGCAATTGGAAAGGTCCCACGCAGGCTCTCACCGGCTTCTTCACTGTAAATACCGCACATGTACGGAAATGTAAAGGGGCCGCGCATTAAATGAAACAACCCGAGCAGAACAAGTCGTCGCTCATGGGAAACACCAATCTTAATGCAATGCCATGGGAAATCAACAAGTAATTCATACAATGGGCCGGAAAATGCAGCCTCTCTGGGTGGGTACAATGTGCGCACGCGCACGAAGAGGCCTCGCAAATACCTGCTCTCGACACGCGATGTGCATGCGTCTAAACCCAGATCTTTTGCCAGACCACAGGAAAAGGTAATTCGCGGGAGTGTTTGGGGCTATTTGCCCAACTCCTGCCCAGCGAATGTCCTTCAAACTCTTATCGCTGGTAACAGCAAGCGCATCGCCTACTTTTACCAGTGGAAGAGTTTTAAAAGATAGAAAAATTAAATGTTATCACTAATTTTTATATTAAAAACCCTGTCCATTAAGGTAAGTTTATTTTTACTCCTATTAAAATATATTTTTTTAATTCAAAAACTAGTTTTTTGTCTAAATCATTCAATTTCAATTAATTTTAAATATGTGAGGTGTTATTTTTATTTATTGTGTTGTGTTTCTGTATTTTGGGGGGTGTTCTCATTGATAGCTCGTACAAACGGAACTCACATTATTATCAATAAGAATACTCCATTTTATTGATGGTCCCGGACCTACGTGATCGCAGGTTGCCCGTACGCTCCCGGGATGTGTGAACCCGTACGCTGGGCTGCGAATGGAGGCCTCTGACCGCAAGTCTACGTTTCTCCGGGACCAGCAGGTACTTGCATAAAATAAAATTTGGTTGGAGGTGTCTGTCCACAGGAAGTCTCCGACCACAATTTTCGGGCCAATACATTACCAGCAAAGTAGTTGAAAATCTTCATTCACCTGATGTGTTGCGGTGTAATCTGATGTCAGGAGATGGACTGAAAGTTAGAATGCCACACTCACCATTGGTTGCTTAACGTCAGGTCTTGATAGCTACATGGTGGATTTGTTCAGTAGAATGCCTTATCATGGTGTTGGTCCTTGTGTCAAAAGAAAGCAATTGCATTTATATAGCGCTTTTCACGTCCTCAGGACATCCCAAATTACTTCACAGCCAATTAAGTATTTTGAAGGGTAGACACTATTTTAATGTAGGCAAATGCAGCAGCCAAACTTCACACAGCAAGATCCCACAAAAAAAACAGTGAGATACATAACTAGATCATCTATTTTCAGGATGTTGATTGAGGGCTAAATGTTGGCCAGGACACCAAGGAGAACTCCTCTGATCTTCTTCGAAATAGCGTCATGGAATAATACATCCACCTGAGAGAGCAGACGAGACCGCAGTATAATGTCTCATCCAAAAGGCGGCAATGCAGCACTCCCTCAGTGCCAGCCTGGATTATGTGTTCAAAACTCTGGAGTGGGACTTGAACCCATGAGCTTCTGGCTCAGAGGCGAGAGTGCTGCCCACTCAATATCACATTGCTGTTTGTGGGAGCTTGCTGTGCGCAAATTGGCTACCGTGTTTCCCACATTGCAACCGTGACTACCCTTCACAAAGTACTTTGTTGGATGCAAAGTGCATTGGGATGTCCTGAGATCATGAGAGGTGCTATAGAAATTCAATGTTCTTTCTTTAACACACCTTGGGTGTGAAATTTGGTAGTGCCCCATTTTGGGGGAGGTGACAGTCGCGAGGCGGGAGCTTCTGCCCGAGGCGCGGAAGTTCCGCCCTGCGACCTATATTCGGGTTACCGCCCCCCGAGAGGAGCTGCAGCACAAAATATCGCACTGCACTTCCTCTCCGGGGCAGGAGCTGGGCGCAAAGCCACGCAAAGTTCGCAGTGCTACATGGTGAGACGTGTATCGTTAAAGCGGAGGGCCACGCTGCCAACTCTGCGGCTGGGAAACAGGGACCATCGCCGGACCACCGAGGAGGGGGGTTGCCATTGCAGCAGCTCTGCTGATGCACGAGCGGAGCGCCATGGCAGCAAGATGGTGGCACGGACCCCGCCATCAACAAACAGGAAAATGGACGACCGGTAATTCAGCCATTTTCTTTTCCTTCCGCGCCTCCCTTTTAATTTTCGCCCTGTGAAATTGTCGCTGGCATTGCCCATGGCAGCTTCGAGGGGGTGCTGCGTAATATTCGCTCCGGGGACAAAACGGCTTGCTGTGAACGGAGTTGACGTCATTATTGCCGGGGGTAGTGGAGCGTGGTGCTACTGATTACCACTGGCGCGAAACTCCTGCGGAATGTCACGGGAGTCGGAACTTTACCGTGTCCAGGCCAAAAGTCGTTTGCACCCCACCTGGGGGCTCTAGCAGGAGTTGCAAACACCCCAAATTTTCCCCCTCCCTTTCTCTCAAAATAATCTACTGCTTGAAGAAAACTAATGGAATTATGAAACCTCCAATTAGTCTACAAATGGAGTTGTCCATGTCCATGAGAGTCCTGATGTTCCAGGTCCCGAACTTCATATTAAAGAGTGGAAGATGCCTGTGCGCGAGTTCTTTTAACATGGGGTGGCCGTTACACACCTGCCACCACACAGGCTTAGCTGAGCAAGGTCTTGGACCAGTGACAAGGGGGTCCCGAAGTGGCAAGATGGCGGATGGGACAGTAGCTCCCTTGGGAGCTCTCCCCAAACAAGCCTTCATCTGACCATCTGATGCCATCTTCCACCTCTCTCTCCCTCAAACCTACTCTCCCTCGCTGTCTAAGTCTCCTCTGGTCCTAACTCTGACCCTCAAAGGTATACAGATGAATGAACTGTTAACTTGCTGTGAGTTTACTGAGCTCCACCTACTAATTTTGCACTAGTGTGTTGTGCATCTCACTGACTATTTGAATATGTTTTGATCCGATTACATTGCCCATCACCCAGTTGTCCCTTCCCCAGTTTTCAGTCTGTGAGCTCACACTGATTTACATCCCCCCTCAGTTGATTTAAGCAGTGAGTGGTCGCACACTGTGAAAAGGAGGAGGCTGGTCTTTATAGAGGATCTACTCGATGTTGGTGTAGAGATCTGACAGCATGAGAAGGACACAGTGAATTCGAGAGGAACAACACAGATGTAAAGCATCGGAATCTGTAAAACGCTGGCACTCATCGCCGACACTTCACTGGTAACATTCATTCTATTCACCCCAACTATACAGAGCCCTGGTGAGACCGCACCTGGAGTATTGTGCACAGTTTTGGTCTCCGTATCTAAGGAAGGATATACTTGCCATAGAGGGAGTGCAACGAAGGTTCACCAGACTGATTCCTGGGATGGGTGGGATTGTCCTATGAGGCGGGATTAAATAGACTAGGCCTATATTCTCTAGAGTTTAGAAGAATGAGAGGTGATCTCATTGAAACATACAAAATTCTTATAGGGCTTGACAGGAAGGCTGTTTCCCCTTGCCGGAGAGTCTAGAACCAGGGGTCACAGTCTCAGAATAAAGGGTCAGCCATTTGGGACTGAGATGAGGAGAAACTTCTTCACTCAGAGGGTTGTGAATCTTTGGAATTCTCTACCCCAGAGGGCTGTGGATGCTCAGTCCTTGAGTATCTCAAGACAGAGATCAATAGATTTTTGGACTTTAAGGGAATTAAAGGATATGGGGATAGAGCGGGAAAGTGGAGTTGAGATAGATCAGCCATGATCTTATTGAATGATGGAGCAGGCTCGAGGGACCGAATAGCCGACTCCTGCTCTTAATTCTTATGTTCTTATGACAAGGTGACTTAATAAGAGTCAAGTATGTTACAAGGTGTGGAGGATAAAACATGATACAGTGACGGACAGGGTGCGTTCTGATATATTCTGCATGCTGCGTTAACTGTTAGCATGGATTCAGAAATAATTTGAACTTGCTCCACTCTACAGACTAATAACAGAAAGCAATATTTCCACAGACACCCGACAATAGGTCCCAAGAGACAGATGGCTACATTTGGATATTCGCACAGAGCAGATGTGTGTGTCTTTCCAACTTTAGCTCAATTCTGGGCCATTTCATTCCGTTTATATATCTGCTTCTGAGCCCCTCACTCCAATTCCCTTCACGCCCATTCCCCTCACTCCAATTCCCATCACTCCCATTCCCAAGACCCTTTCCCATCACTCTGTGTCCCCTCGGAGCAGTAATGAGGGAGCGCTACACTGTCAGAGGGGCAGTACTGAGGGAGCACTGCACTGTCAGAGGTGCCGTCTTTTGGATGAGATATTAAACTGAGGCCCCATCTGCTCTCTCAGGTGGACGTAAAAGATCCTATGACACTATTTCGAAGAAGAGCTGGGGAGTTATCCCCAGTATCCTGGGGCCAATATTTATCCCTTAATCAACATAACAAAAAACGATTATCTGGTCATTATCACATTGCTGTTTGTAGGAGCTTGCTCATTACAACAGTGACTACACTCCAAAGTACTTCATTGGCTTTAAGACATCCGATGGTCGTGAAAGGCGCTATATAAATGCAAGTCTTTCTTTTTTTCTGGTTCACGCCTCCCCCGCTCTCTGATCCGGGCCTTACCTTCACTCTGAACTCGATCCAGATCTCTCCCCCTCTCTCAGCTCTGATCTGCATGGGACCTTGAATCAGGGAGTGGATGGGGAAGGGGTGAGTCTCTGGAAATTTGCAGTTGCTCCCCTCCACTTCTCCCATCGCAGGAATGGAGCTGGTCCAGAGTGAGCTGGAGGGGCTGTAGGCAGTGTGGCTCCCACTGTGGGCAGTATAGCTCTCAGTGTGGGCAGTATAGTTCCCAGTGTGGGCAGTATAGCTCCCAGTGTGTAGGATGGCCCCGAGTCAGTTACCTGCTGAAATCCCCGGGAGCGGGGAAATGAGCTGAGAATTCCCGGCTCTGGGATCGCACGGGAGCACCGCATTGTCGGAACCATGGCTTACTGGGGCAGGAAGGCGAAATCTTTGCTCTCGGCTTGTGTGATCCTGAGCGGGGCCATCAACCTGCTGTGCCTGGTGTATGTGGGCTGGGTGACCAACTATCCGGGCAGCGGCTCCGTCAAGGTGCAGCCGCCTCTCCCTGACCCTAAACTGCAGGAGGACCAGAGGGAGAGCCTGAGACTGAGGGAGAGACTCGATCGGCTGGAGGACGTGGTAAACCAGCACTTACAAGGTAGGGTCTGAGATTAACCCGCTCCATCTCCCCGCCAATTTCTACAAGAGAGAGTACTGAACCTTCAACCCCCCGCCCCCCTCCCCCGCGACCACCACCCCATTCCCAGTCGCTGCTCCTGCTCGTGTTTGTTTAGCTAGATGTAAAGACAGTTCTGATCTTAATATTCCCAGATCTTACAATTAGAGGCTCCGTTTTTTAAACCAAGCTTTTACCCCATGACAGAGGCACAGGTTGTGTTGTTAACCCTGGGGTGACTTAAAGCCCCCCCCCCCCATTTAGTCTGTCTGTCTAAAGCCCCCTCAGTCTGTACCCAATTTCCCCCTCAGTTTGTACCCTATTTCCCCCTCAGTCTGTACCCTATTTCCCCCTCGGTCTGTACCCTATTTCCCCCTCGGTCTGTACCCTATTTCCCCCTCAGTCTGTACCCTATTTCCCCCTCGGTCTGTACCCTATTTCTCCCTCGGTCTGTACCCTATTTCCTCCTCAGTTTGTACCCTATTTCCCCCTCAGTCTGTACTCCTATTTCTCCCTCGGTCTGTACCCTATTTCCCCCTCAGTTCCCCCTCAGTCTGTACCCTATTTCTCCTTCAGTCTGTACTCCTATTTCCCCCTCAGTCTGTACCCTATTTCCCCCTCAGTCTGTACCCTATTTCCCCCTCGGTCTGTACCCTATTTTTCCCTCGGTGTGTACCCTATTTCCCCCTCAGTCTGTACCCTATTTCCCCCTCAGTTTGTACCCTATTTCCCCCTCAGTCTGTACTCCTATTTCCCCCTCGGTCTGTACCCTATTTCCCCCTCAGTTCCCCCTCGGTCTGTACCCTATTTCTCCCTCAGTCTGTACTCCTATTTCCCCCTCGGTCTGTACCCTATTTCCCCCTCAGTTTGTACCCTATTTCCCCCTCAGTCTGTACTCCTATTTCCCCCTCGGTCTGTACCCTATTTCCCCCTCAGTTTGTACCCTATTTCCCCCTCAGCCTATACTCCTATTTCCCCCTCGGTCTGTACCCTATTTCCCCCTCAGTTCCCCCTCGGTCTGTACCCTATTTCTCCCTCAGTCTGTACTCCTATTTCCCCCTCGGTCTGTACCCTATTTCTCCCTCAGTCTGTACTCCTATTTCCCCCTCGGTCTGTACCCTATTTCCCCCTCAGTTTGTACCCTATTTCCCCCTCAGTCTGTACTCCTATTTCCCCCTCGGTCTGTACCCTATTTCCCCCTCAGTTCCCCCTCGGTCTGTACCCTATTTCTCCCTCAGTCTGTACTCCTATTTCCCCCTCGGTCTGTACCCTATTTCCCCCTCAGTCTGTACTCCTATTTCCCCCTCAGTCTGTACCCTATTTCCCCCTCAGTCTGTACCCTATTTCCCCCTCAGTCTGTACCCTATTTCCCCCTCAGTCGATACCTGCTACCCCAGGTTCCCAGTCCCAGGTCATCAATGGGTGAAAGGAAAGTGAACGTTTTAATTCCCCCTTTGCGGGAGGGAGAATGTTGCGAATCATTTTGTTTTTCCCTTTGCCCCCCTTCCTCAGCCCGTTTTTAAAAATGTATTTTAATTCAAGATAAAAGAAATGAAAGACAAACTTGCATTTATATAGCGCCTTTCTCGACCACCAGCCAATAAATGCTATTTGGAGTGTAGTCACTGTTTAATGTGTGAAACGTGGCAGCCAATTTGCGCATAGCAACCTCCCACAAACAGCAATGTAATAATGACCAGATAATCTGTTTTGATATGTTGATTGAGAGATAAATATTGGCCAGGAGCGCAGGAATAAATCCCCTGCTCTTTTTCGAAAAAGTGCCATGGGATCTTTTACATCCAACTGAGAGAGCAGACGGGGTCTCGGTTTAACGTCGCATCCGAAAGACGGCACTTCCGACAGTGCAGCACTCCCTCAGCACTGCACTGGGAGTGTCAGCCTGAATTTTTGTGCTCAAGTGTCTGGAATGGGACTTGAACGCACACCCTTCTGATTATAGCTGTACTGGAACACCTTGGCTAGAGGTGCGGCTAGTTCTGGAACACAAGTCTTCAGCACGACATCCTTCAGTTACATGGATAGACTGGAGAAGCTGGGGTTGTTCTCTTTGGAGCAGAGAAGGTTGAGAGGAGATTTGATAGAGGTGTTCATAATCATAAGGGGTCTGGACAGAGCAGATAGAGAGAAACTGTTCCCATTGGCGGAAGGGTCGAGAACCAGAAGACACAGGTTTAAGGTGATTGACAAAAGAACCAAAAATGACATAAGAAAATATGTATTTGCGCAGCGAGTGGTTAGGATCTGGAATGCACTGCCTGAAATGGTGATGGAGGCAGATTCAATTATGGCTTTCAAAAGGGAGTTGGATAATTACTTAAAGAAAAACATTTGCAGGGCTACGGGGAAAGGACGGGAGAGTGACTTGCTGAAGTGCTCTTGCAGAGAGCCGGCACGGGCTCGATGGGCTGAATGGCCACTTTCTGTGCTGTAACCATTATATGATTCTATGAAAATATTGTTTAGTGTTTTGTATAATTTCATGTAGGGTATTTATTTTAAATTGCAACCGGAATGTCAAACTGTCATGATTGCCCCAATTTAAAACATGTTTCAGTGATAGCTATGATGATATAATTCCTGAGGCAGTTGGACCAGTTATGGGGCTGGTGGAACCTGCTCAAGGAAATTGGCCAGCACCAATTGGCATGGACCAATATCCTCACAGTTATGTCAATAAACTGTAAAGTGTGGGCTTGTTGCTCATGCTTTTAGGAAGGCTTTCGCATGAGCTGGCTGAGGAATTAGAATCTAAATTACCTGCTTAGTGTAAATTTACCGGGTGTGGAAAGTGAGCTGGGAACTCTCCTTTGCATTGTCACAACCATGCGTTGCTGTGGAAGGAACATCAAATTGTGGATCACCGCTTGTGTGATCCTGAGCGGGGCCATCAACCTGCTGTACCTGGTGTATGTGGGCTGGGTGACCAACTATCCGGACAGCGGCTCCGTCAAGGTGCAGCCGCCTCTCCCTGACCCGAAACTGGAGGAGGACCAGAGGGAGAGCCTGAGATTGAGGGAGAGACTCGATCGGCTGGAAAACGTGGTAAACCAGCACTTACAAGGTAGGGTCTGAGATTAACCTACTCCATCTCCGTAAGAGTACTGAACCTTCAACCCCCCTTCACCACCCCCCCCCCCCCCCAGCCCTATTCCCAGTCCTACCCGTGTTTGTTTAGCCAGATGTAAAGACAGTTCTGATATTATTATTCCCAGATCTTACAATTAAAGGCTCCATTTTTTAAACCAAGCCTTTACCCCATGATCATTTCCCAGAGGCACAGGTTGTGTTAACCCTGGGGTGACTTAAAGCCCCCCCACCCCCTCAGTCTGTCTGTCTAAAGCTCCCTCAGTCAGTACCCCTAAAGCCCCAGGTTCCCAGTCCCAGATCATCCAGTCAAGGGTGAAAGGAAATTGAAAGTTTGCTTGTTTGCTCCGCTTTGATAACTTTTTCCCGTTGTTTAACGCTGGGAGGGGGAGGGAGGTAAAACATTGCCTCCCTCCCTCAGCCCCTCTGGGCTTGTATTTATCGACCATTATCATGGAACTGCTGAGGTGCTGGCTCCCCGTGTGACTGAAAGATTGTGGGTCAGACTCAGTCGCTCAGTTTCTTTTGGCACGGACTTGTTAAAAGCCAACACAAACTCTATGTTTTGGTAAAGAACAGGTGAGCCGGAGAATATTGCCCGGGGCAAGAAGCATATGATTCCAGCCCAGAGAAGGTTTCAAACAAGGCTGTTTAACTTGGCCGGAGATGCAATCGAACACAAAACTAATTCTTCAAAGGCAAGGTTGCAAAGTCCATCCACTTGAGTGCAATGGTCGAATTATTTATAAACCGTACATGAACTCTCGTGGAGTAAATTGGTTTGGAGTTTGTAAATTAACCTGGTCACAGTAATGATTTAAGTTAGGGAGGCCAAGAATATGGATCAGGGACAAATCCTTCACTGATGCTGTGGCTGACCACCAGTAAAAGCAGATCAACAAGACTCCCACTACACAATTCATCCCGCAGTAGCTAGTTGCTGAGCAGCTCAGTGCTTCTTCTTAGGCAGTCCCTCGGAGTTGAGGATGACTTGCTTCCACACTAATTAATGAGTTCTCAGGTGACTGATGAGACCAATGAGACTTCTAAATCTCTGGCATTAAATTGACAGAAAGACTGATTCTTTTAAAACAACTTGGAATAGTTTATTAAACACACACACATGCACATCTATTAGCAGTCGTCAGCTATCCTACAGATCGACTTAGTTACAACAGATACAATGTTACAATAATGATTTATAAAAAGGTATACGTCACTTTCCTCTGGCTGAGCACACAGCCTGCTGTTTCGGCTGGTCTTGAGAGGATGGTTTTCCTGTTGCCGTGTGCTCAGGTGAGAAGAAGAAGAAGGAAGAGCAAGCTTTGTGCTTGCGTTTTTATATCCCTTAAGTCCATTGGCCCCAAGTTTCCACATGATTTGCTCCTGATTTTTAGGAGCAACTGGTGTAGAACGGAGTATCTTAGAAATCGGAATTCTCCACATTTAGTTTTCTGCAGTTCTAGTCAGGTAGAACAGTTTCACTTTGGAACAGAATTTTTTTTTCAAAAGGGAGCTTGTCCGGCCACTGACGCCTGATTTGAAAGTTTCCACAGTGAAAACTAACTTAGAATGGAGCAAGTGAAGATTTTTGTACGCTTGAAAAAACCTTGTCTACACTTTAAAAAATCAGGCGCAGGTTACAAATTAGGCATAGGGAACGAGGTGGGGGGGGGGGGGGAAGGGAAGTCTTTAATTTCTACAATCAATCCTTAGTTATACTTATACAAATATTATACAAATAAATCCAACCTGAATAAAAATTTATAAGCAAAGAAAAGATTAAATAAACCATGTTCCTACCTGTGTGAAAGTGCTTCAGGCAGGCCTTTCAGTCAGAGGTGTGGCATCAGTGTCTCAACGGCAGGGGCAGGCAGCAAGCAGCCTTCGAGCTGAGCTGCAGTGCTTGAGGCAGGCCTTCATTCCCCGCGAAGATGCAGCACCCGGACGGACTTGAGGCCATTCGGCCATGGGATTGCAGCGGCGTCAGTGACTGGCCGGGAGCCGAAGAATCAGGAGCGGACGTGAGGCCATTCGGCCATGGAATTGCAGCAGCGTCAGTGGCTGGTCGGGAGCAGCAGCAGACTTCGAGCTGTGAGGGGGACTGACTGAGGCCATTTGGACAGGGAGAGACAGCCACATCGACATCTTTATATTTAAATTTGCACCACATATTATTCAATGGTTTGCTTCCTCATGCAAGAAATTCTTTGTTCTTGGTGGAAGTTGATCCATTGCAAAGTTGAATTGGCACTTTTATTTCTCCAAACACACAGGTAATTTGCAGGCACCGGTTCTGCAAGTTTAGCAGAGAAAAGCTGAACTCACTGATTTCAGCAGGTGATTTATTCAGCAGTGCTGCTAAAAGCACTCCCTCACACACAGAAATATCAAGAAAATTAAAATACAAGTCTTTGCAGGGGTCCAAGAAACAAATCTTCACTTTTTCTGCAGCACTTTTAAAAATGGCCGAGTGCCAATGTTTACTTCAGACTGCGCATGCGCGAACGCCGCAACGCGCACGCGCAGAGTTGCCAGCACCAAGAAGCCTCATTTAAATTGTACCCGCCCCCTCCTATTTACAAAATCGGCGCGAGTGGTAGGCTCCGCCCCCTGTGCGCCGCGCCAAGCAGACGAATACCGCATTTTTTTTCCGGCGCCATTTTCGGTACGAAAAACAGGCGCCCAGCTCTGAGGTGCACCTTTTTCGCCGCATGTGGAAACTTGGGGCCAAAGTTTCTCAGAAAGCCCCAGGATTGGGTCTTGGTTCCTGGGCAGTTCCTTACTGGCTCTCCTCACACATGTGCCTATCTGGAGGATCTGGTGCCATTCCTTGATTAGGTTAATGGCTTTCCAATCCTTTGTTCCTTCAAGCTCTGTCCAGCCAGAAGACAATATACAAACAGAACATGCTGGAAGTCTGTGAGCTTCCATTTTGTCTCTTTCAAAACTGTCTTTTCGTATAATCTCATTTTTTAACATTTATATATATATACAGAGTCAATTTTGTCATTACGAAACACTTTTATTCTTACAAACTCCCCACCTTGAGGGGAAATATCCTTATAGACCCCTCATATGGTTTATCTCCTCAGGGCACACATATCATAAACATTGAGGGGGTTCTGATAGCTCTGCTGTTAATGTTTCTGTGAGCTGGATGACCGCTGTATAATGAGTTTTAGAGAGAGAGAGAGAGAAAAGTGGATGGGCTGTCTTGGTCCCCATTCATAAGGTGTATGCCACATGTAGGGGATTTACTATAATACAATCTTCAGTGCACTGTCGCTTCTCAAAGCACATTGATGATTGATGATGTTCGTGAGTCATGCTGCAGCTTCCGCTTCTCCATCTTCCCTCGGCTTCGGTCGTGGCCGGTATCGTCCTGACAATCGTGAGGATCGTAACATGGTCTGTGGGAAACAAGATCAGTGCAGTATTTACTCTTTGGCAGTTTTTAACCGATAATGTGAAACCACTTCTTGTACTTAACGCCCTTTTTCCCCGGTAACTGAATCAAATAAACCGCGGGATTCAATTGGTCTATAATCGTATGCGGTCCCCACCACCTGGGCTCAAAGGCAGCTTCTTTTTCCCATAATTTGGAATCATTACTGAGTCTCCCACCTCATATTCAAAGGGACGTACTTCCTTGTCAAAGTACCTTTTAATTTGTCTTCTTGACTTCCCCAGTTTGGTGGCCACAAATCGATTGATCTGATCAGTGTGATCTACCAGCCACTTGGAACTACGTGGTTTCATTGTCAGGGGACTCATCCTTGTTAGTGTTAGCTGGCCTGGTGTTCTCATGAGCCTCCCTGTCATGGCCTGATATGGGGAGACCCCTGTTGTTCTATGAGGTGTGGACCTCATTGCCATTAAGCACATTGGCAGCATGTTAGCCCATTGAGTGGGGTGGACAGTGCACAATATTTTTAACATTAACTTGAGGGTCCTGTTCCCCCTTTCGACCCCTCTGGACGACTGGGGGTGGTGAGCAATATGTAATTTGTGTTTTATCCCCAACATTTCCTGCAGGTGGGTAAAAATGTTACCGGTAAAGTGTGAACCTTGATCGTTGTCCAATTGTACTGGTATTCCCCACCTACAAAACACATGATTCAGTAGTGTTTTGGCTGCTGTGATTGCGGTGTTGGAGCGGCAGGAGAATGTTTCGATCCATTTAGTGAATTGATCTACCACCACTAGGGCATGCAGTTTTTAATTTAGCCATGAATTGGGTGTGAGCATCAGTCCATGCCGGGCGCATGTCGTCACCCTGCAGTTTTATTAAATCATACAGGGACTTTGCACACTGCAAAGCCTGGGATAAAGTTCCTTTGGTACCCCACCAAACCCACGAACGATCGTAGGGCTGTTTTGGAATTGGGTAAAGGCAGTCGCTGTATTATCTTCACCTTGTGAGAGTCGGGGGATGATCCCTCTGGAGAAATGGACACTCCTAAAAAGGTGACCCATTCTTTTACCAATTGAGCCTTATGGGGATTCACCTTTAGTCCCGCCTGAGCCAACAATATCAAAAGTTCGTGCAAAAGGGACAGGTGCTCCTCCATGCTGTCGGTTGCCAGCAGTAGGTCGTCTATGTACTGCAGCAAGTAGGTAGGGCGGGAAAGTCTTTTAAAATTGCAGCCATTCTTTTGTGGAATATCTTGGGGGCATTGTGGAACCCCTGAGGCAGGCATGTCCAGGTGTAGCTCTGGTCCTCAAATGTGAATGCAAATCTGTACTGGTCTTCCCTCTTAACAGGGATACTCCAGAATCCATTGGTGATGTCGAGGGTCGAGAAGTACTTGGAACCAGCAGGAATTTGAGATGATATGGCGGGTGTTTCTCTTACTACCGGTGAGCAGGCTGCTGTTACAGAATGTAACTTTCTGTAATCAATAGTCAGTCGCCAGCTGCCGTCACGCTTTTTAACTGGCCATGTGGGTGAATTGGTCGTGAAAGTGCCTGTCCTAAGAACACCCTGCTCGACTAGGGATTTTATGGTGTCTCGGATGTAAGGGTGAAGGGTGACTCTCTCTTGGGATGGGGTACTGTTTAGTGAATGAGTGGCGGGGTGGGGTGGGGGGTGGGGGGGGTGGTCTATCAATAGATTCTTTGCCTGCCATTTTTCCACAGTCATGCTTGCAAGTGGCAAACACTGCTAGGTGGTCCCAAATTAGTTTTGTCACAGCTTCATTTTCACTCCCCAGAGGGTCATACTCAGATGGCTTTTTAATAGCAAAAAACCAAGTGAGCATCTGAAATTTCTATCACTCCTGCCTTATCTCTCAATCCCATCCAAACACAGTCCTGATTATCACCGCGCCATACTGATCCAACACATTAGTCCCTAAAATTACCCTTCCGTCGAGGGTGGTCATCAGCATCGGCGCTGGGACCTTACAGATGAGGCCTCCCAACTGAAGTTCAGTGGCCTTCCCTGTAAACGCAGTGGTTGTATCACCGTTAAACCCTTTAAGGGTCATACAACCCTTGCCCGCCGCTGCATGGCATTCAGGATATGGGGTGTGGATGAGGGTAACGGCTGAGTCAGTATCGATAAGCATAATCTGCTACCTGCCCCCTTTTAAGACAACAAGGACTACTGGTCTCCTGCTACCATCACGTCGGAAACCCACTTCCGACCAATCTTTGGGGGCCGAACCCTGTCATAGGGTCGATCTTGAATGGGTCTCTCTAATGCGTGTGCATCGGCAATTGTGTGCACTGGTAAATGATTTTGCATCCTCCCCATGACAATTTGGGTTTGTATGAGAGTTATCAACAGGTCCAATCGTTGATCTGTCCCAGAGAGCTTGGATTCGTCCTTCTTTAGAAAGGTTACTAACTGAGCCAATTGTTGTTCCATCCCAGAGGGTTTGGGTTTGTCCCTCGGGAGGTATCTATATGTTGCATCATGGTTTGGTGCCGATCTGGGCCTGCTGCAGTCTTTTGCTCGGTGGCCTACCTTCTTGCAATTAAAGCACTGTACCTTAAAGAGGTAGTTTCAAGATCCCTCCACTGTTGACACCGGTTTATTTGCAGTGGGTGGTGACTTCACCTTTAACTGGTCTTTTACCATCTCCCAGGCTATTTAAGCGCTGGACTCTATATCTGTGCACTGATTGGTGGGCCTCATGGTTATACCCAGGGTGGTTTTAACGAAAGAGGAGTTGGGTCAGGAACATTAATTTAAATTGTTGCTGTTCTTTCCTACTGTAGCTTTTGCAGGTGTCTAGTTCTGGGTCCTTGATAGATATCGTACAGGCGATTACTGAAGGCTCTAGGGGTCTCTTCTGGGCGCTGCTTGGTCTGATTAAGTTTTGGATCCCTAAATGGATTAGGATCTCGGTCATGAGTGCATCGGCCGCTATGCCAGGCTGGAGGACTGCGTCTGGCAGATTATCTTTTAGGGAAGTGAAACAGGCCAAGAGGAGGACCCGTGTTAAGTCTCTCTCTTCCAACTTGGTGTGACCCCTTTTGAAATTTGCCCACCTCCTATTAACTTCCAGTGGGTCGTCCCCATCATTAATGGGCCCCATCTCATGGCTACACGCCGTGACGTCAGCACCAGATATGGGCCGTGAGTCGGTATGGTTACTGGTGATGTGACCATGCTTATTACATTGTAAAGAAGTGTTTACTATGGCTACAATTGGCTCTTGTGTCTCCAAGGTATCCCATCCTACACCACCACCCTGGGGATTATACTGACTGCCTTCCTCTTCCCAATCTATCTCCCCCTTGTCCCCTTCTATTGTCTCTGTTATGGCTCCCCGTGTTACTGCGGATACCATGGCTTGCTGCTCCCCTAACTTACTTTTTAGCCTCACTATTTCTAGTTGACACTGGGAGTGATCTGCCATCCTATGTGGCTTCTTAATTACTTCTCTTAATGCTCCCCTAGCATTTCTATCTCTTGCTGGAGCCCCAAGTTTTCCAATTTATATTTTTTTAACTAATTTGTTTGCATTTGCTTCAACGACGGTTGCTGTGGCATTTAAATTTGAGAGGCTTTGTTGTTGTAGCAACTAAGCTGCCTGTTCGGCCCTTCTTTCTAATTGCCTAATACTGTGGTTTAGTTGACCAATTTCTTGTTTTAAATGTTGTATTTCTCCCTCTTTTAACTGCTTCACAAGTTGGAGGCCTTCTTCCTTTTGTTGTTTTATACCTTGATTCTCTTTTTCTTTTAGTTGAATCTCTTTTGCAATTCTTTTCAATCCTGTATCTCTTTTGCCCTTTGTTCTTTCACATTTGAAGCTCTTTTACTTGTAGTTCTTTTAAATCCTGTCTCACTTTGGCCTCCTGCCTCATTAATTCCTCATCTTTCCAGGCACAATAAAATGCGCTGAATGCCAAGAGACCGTTTGCCCGTTTTGGCCTTCGCTCTCCTTGAACTACTTTCTCCTGGATAAATGCCACGAGCTCCCCAAAGGACACATGTTGGCCCTTACAGAAGTACGGTGCCTGTGCCTGTAACTCTTCTATGTCCGTTATGGATACCTTTTTGGACAATTTCTCCTGATAAACTATCTCAACGTTTCTTTTTGTTGGCTTTCTGTTCATGACCGATCCCTTCATCCTGTGTCTTTTGAATGTAACTACTGGTGGGTCCCCACTTAAACAATTCCAACTATCGAGACAACTGCTCCTTAAGACGCAACTTCACCCGATCATTTAACCATTTATAGTTTATACTTCGCAACACAGGTTAGAATCGCAACTCCAGAAATTTCCAATTGTTCAAAAAGATAATCAAAAGCTGTCTCGCCAGATCCCAGATGAGCCCCCAATTTGTAAGATTTCTAAATCACTGGCATTAAATTGACAGAAAGACTGATTCTTTTAAAACAATTTGGAATAGTTTATTAAACACATGCACATCTGTCAGCAGTCATCAGCTATCCTACGGATCAACAGTTACAACAGATACAATGTTACAATAATGATTTATAAAAAGGTATACATCACTTTCCTCTGGCTGAGCACACGGCCTGCTGTTTCGGCTGGTCTTGAGAGGACGGTTTTCCTGTTGCCGTGTGCTCAGGTGAGAAGAAGAAGAAGGAAAAGCAAGCTTTGTGCTTGTGCTTTTATATCCCTTAAGTCCATTGTTTCTCAGAAAGCCCCAGGATTGGGTCTTGGTTCCTGGGCAGTTCCTTATTGGCTCTCCTCACACATGTGCCTGTCTGGAGGACCCGGTGCCATTCCTTGATTAGGTTAATGGCTTTCCAATCCTTTGTTCCTTCAAGCTCTGTCCAGCCAGAAGACAATATACAAACAGAACATGCTGGAAGTCTGTGAGCTTCCATTTTGTCTCTTTCAAATCTGTCTTTTCGTATAATCTCATTTAGATATATATATATATTTATATACAGAATCAATTTTGTCATTACGAAACACTTTTATTCTTACAGCGGGACCTAGTCTCTGTCACAGGAGGGGCAGACGGTGGTTAGAGGGACTGGTGTATGGGGTGCTCGGGTTGCTGTGTGCTCCTTCCGCTGTCGACGTTTGGCTTCCGCGTACTCCCGGCGAAGAGACTCGAAGTGTTCGGCTCCTTCCCGGATGCTTCTCCTCCACTTTGAGCGATCTTGGGCCAAGGATTCCCAGGTGCCGGTGGGGATGTTGCACTTTTTCAAGGAGGCTTTGAGGGTGTTCTTGAAACATTTCCTCTGGTCATCTGGGACTCGCCTGCCGTGACGGAGCTCGGAGAAGAGCGCTTGTTTTGGGAGTCTCGTGTCAGGCATGAGGATGCTTGGCCTGTCCGTCGGAACTGATCGAGCGTGGTCAATGCTTCGATGCTGGGGATGTTGGCCGAGCGTTGGTGCACCTAGCCTGCCAATGGATTTGCAGGATCTTGCGGAGGCAGCATTGGTGCTACTTTTCCAGTGCTTTGAGGTGCCTATTGTACATAGTCCATGTCTCTGAAGCATAAAGGAGGACAGGTATCACAACTGCCCTGTAGACCATGAGCTTGGTGCCGGGTTAGAAGAAACCCTATAGGTTTAGGGATTGCAGTCCACTCTGAATGATGTTGGCGCACAAGGTTGTCTGATACCAGGCCTTCAGTCAATTTTTGTCACTGTCAGACCTGGATATTATAGACCCCTCTCTCTGTATCTCTCTATTTCTATCTCTCTCTCTATCTCTCTCTATATCTCTATCTCTATCTCTATCACTATCTCTCTCTATCTAATAGAATGATGCAGCACAGGAGGAGGTACTTCAACAACAACAACTTGCATTTATATAGTGCCTTTAATGTAGTGAAACGTCCCAAGGCACATCACACAAGTATTATGAAACCAAAAAAAGTGACACCGAGCGCATAAGGAGAAGCTTGATCAAAAGCTTGGTCAAAGAGGTAGGTTTTAAGGAGCGTCTTTAAGGAGGAAAGACAGGTAGAGAGGTTTGGCAGGAAGTTCCAGAGCTTGGGACCTAGGTAACAGAAGGCATGGCCTCCAATGGGTGAGCGATTATAATCAGGGATGCTTAAGAGGGCCGAATTAGAGGAGCGCAGACATCTTGTGGGGTTGCGGGGCTAGAGGAAATTACAGAGATAGGGAGGGGCGAGGTCATGGAGGGATTTCAAAACCAGGATGAGAATTTTGAAATCGAGGCGGTGCTTAACTGGGAGCCAATATAAGTCAGCGAGCACAGGGTGTGATGGGTGAGTGGGACTTGGTGTAAGTTAGGACACAGAGCAACCAAGCTTTGGATCACCTCTAGTTTACGTCCGGCTAGAATGTGGAAGGCCAACCAGGAGTGCGTTGGAATAGTCAAGTCTAGAGGTAACAAAGGCATGGATGAGGGCTTCAGCAGTGGATGAGCTGAGGCAAGGGCGGAGACGGGCGATGTTATGGAAGTGGAAATAGGTGGTCTTGGTTATGCTGTGAATATGTGGTCGAAAGCTCATTTCAGGATCAAATATGACACCAAGGTTGTGAACAGTCTGATTCAGCCTTAGACAGAAGTTGGGGAGAGGGATGGAGTCGGTGGCTAGGGAACAGAGTTTGTGGCGGGGACCGAAAATAATGCCTTTGGTCTTCCCAATATTCAATTGGAGCAAATTTCTGCTCATCCAGATCTGGATGTCGGACAAGCAGTCTGACAATTTAGAGACCGTGGTCGGGTCAAAAGAAGTGGTGGTGAGGTAGAGCTGGATGTCATCAGCGTACAAGTGGAAACTGACACTATGTTTTCTGATGATGTCACCAAGTGGCAACAGTAATTGAGAAATAGGAGGGGGCCAAGGATAGATCCTTGGGAAGAGAAGCCATTGCAGGTGATTCTCTGGTTACGATTAGGTAGATAAGAATGGAACCAGGTGAGTGCAGTCCCACCTAGCTGGACGAAGGTGGAGAGGTGTTCGAGAAGGATAGAGTGGTCAACTGTGTCGAAGGCTGCAGACAAATCAAGACAACGAGGAGGGGTAGTTTGCCTTTACATAAAAACATAAGAAATAGGAGCAAGAGTAGACCTTGCGGCCCCTCGAGCCTGCTCTGCTATTCAATAAGATCATGGCTGATTTGATCCTGGCCTCAACTCCACTTTCCTGCCTGCTCCCCATAAACTTTCACTGCCTTATCGTTCAAGAATCTATCTATCTCTACCTTAAATATATTCAATGACCCAGCCTCCACAGCTCTCTGGTGCAGAGAATTTCAAAGATTCCCGACCTTCTGAGAGAAGAAATTCTTCCTCAGTTCCGTTTTAAATAGGGGACTCTTTATTCTGAAACTATGCTCTTTAGTTCTAGATCCCCCCACGAGGTGAAACATCCTCTCAGCATCTACCCTGTCAAGCCCCCCCAGGAATGATCACCTCTCATTTTTCTAAACTCCAACCTGCTCAACCTTTCTTCATGTGACAACCCCTTCATCTCAGGAATCTACCTCGTAAACCTTCTCTGAACTGCCTCCAATGCAAGTAAATAAGGAGATCAAAACTGTACGCAGTACTGCAGATGTGGTCTCACCGCCCATCTGGTGAAAAACGATGCGATCAGAAGAAAGTTATTGACAACTCCTAACTTGACTTTTGATTTAGATTGTCAGACAGCTATGTCAATGGACATGGCCGGCAAATATTCCTGAGAATTTCGTACTATTTCCAGTTATCAGACCACTGAGGTGAATTGCTTGCAGGTTAAAAGTAAAAGGCAGTTGGGCCCCAAGGTCTCAGCAACTGGCAATGGTAACAGAGCGTTGAAGTCATGCTATCGGTACCTGGGACAACACATTGTTCAAAGTTGTCCATATGTGAAGGCAGAGTGTTTCTTCTGCAGGAAAACTGGGCATCGTGCGAAGGCATGCCGACTGAAGAGTAAACCAACTTTCAAAGCTATAATTACAAATCCCCAAAGACTACATAGCATGGAAGAAAAACAACAGGACGAGGACGTTTTAGAGCTACACATCATCAGGAGCACGAGAGTATCTAGCAGTGATTCAAAAAGTATCATAATCCACGCAGATGTTGCAGGAACCAAGATACCCATGGAAATCGACACTGGTGCATCGGAGAGTGTAGTACCAGAGTCGCTATACCTTGACAAATTGCGTGATTTCCCATTGGAGATATCCAAGATAGAGCTGCGAGACTACTCGGGAGAGAACATTCCTGTGGTAGGTCGTATCACCATACCGGTGAAATAGAAGGATCAATTTCAGAGCTTGCCTCTCTTAGTAGTGGCAGGAGACAAGCCTGCCTTACTAGGAAAAAATTGGTTGGGATCACTGAAGCTGGATTGGAGTGAAATTTTACATGTTGAAACGAGATTTGCATCAAAGGATGATGTCATCAAGCAGTATCCGAAGATGTTCTGCGAAACGGGCAGTCCGATCCCAAGGCTTCAAGACGTGTGTCAGGGTACAGAAGGACGCTAGATCGGTTTACTACAAGCCACGTCCCGTACCATATGCACTCAAGGAGAAAGTTGAGCAAGAGCTCAAAAGACGAGAGACTGGGAACATTATCTCTAAGATAGATCTATGTAATTGGGCTATATCCATTGTAATTGTACCTAAGTCCGATGGTCAGTAAGGTTGTGTGGTGATTATAAAGTAACCATAAACCAGGTTCGAGAGGATAATCTCCCCAATACATTGCCAAATGTAGAGGATTAGTTCACAACACTGACGGGTGGTCAGGTTTGCTCAAAGTTGGATCTTACGAATGCCTACTTACAACTTGAGCTGGATGAGGAGTCCAAGTCATACTCATCTAGGCCTATATCAATTTAATAGACTACCGTTTGGAGTGTCTTCCACCCCCGCCATATTCCAAGGTAAGTTGAACCAGATTTTGCAAGGTATTGAAGGGGTAGTCTGTTATTTAGATGACATACTCATTTCAGCACCAAACAGGCAAATTCATAATAACATATTGAATGAAGTCCTCAAATGGTTAGAGAAGCACAGAGTATGAGTGACTACTCACAAGTATGAGTTATTTCAAAACTCAGTGGAGTACTTAGGGTACAGAGTAGACAAAGATGGTTTACATCCAACCATGGGAAAGCTGAATGCAATCAGAAATGCACCGACTCCCAAGAATGCCACTGAACTTCGATCATTTTTCGGTCTTTTGAACTATTTTTGGAAGTTCCTACTAAATTTGGTTACACTGTTACATCCACTGAATGAACTTTTGAAAAAACAGGTCCATTGAAAGTGATCAAAAGAATGCGATACAGCATTCAAGGAGTGTAAAAGCCAATTGGTAGAGAGCATCATGTTAGTTCACTATGACGTATCTAAGGAGATTAAGCTAGCATGTGATGCCTCTCCATATGGAGTTGGGACAGTGATGTCCTCTCATGTCGCTCATGTATTACGTAGTGGGGAGGAGAGACCAATTGCTTTTGCTTCATGCACTCTCAGTGCCAGTGAGAGTAATTATGCACAGATCGAAAGAGAATCTTTAGCATAAAATTTTTGGGGTCAAGAAATTCCACAAATACTTGTATGGTCGTAAGATTACCATCGTTACGGACCATAAGCCCCTGACAGCAATCCTCCATCCAAAGTCCCCAGTTCCAACATTAGCTGCAGCCTGAATGCAGAGATGGGCTTTGATTTTGTCAGCATATACATATATATTGAATAAAGACGATCAGATGATCACAGTAATGCTGATGCTATGTATAGATTGTCTTGCCCTTCATAAGTTACACCTGATAGGGAAGAAGTGTTCTATTTTTCATACATTGATGAACTGCCAGTCACAGCTGAAGAGATTGGTAGAGCAACCAAACGTGACCCAGTTATATCAAAGGTGTATGATTACATTGCCAAACAAGGTAACAGACAATGATATTCATCCATTCTTCATGCATAAGAATTAATTATCAGTGGAAAAAGATTGTATCATGTTGGGTGCAAGAGTGGTTATATCAAATAAATTTAGGTCCAGATTATTAGGAGATCTTCATGACCAGCACCTGGGAATGTGCTTGACCAAGAGTTTTGCACGCAGTTATTTATGGTGGCCAGTTCTAGATAAAGATACAGAGTACATCATGAGTCAGTGTACAACATGTCAATCAGTAAGCAAGAAACCACCATCAGTACCATTACAGCCATGGAACTGGCCTCCCAGGGTGTGGCAAAGACTACGTATCGATTTTGCTGAGTTAAAAGGACAACAATTGTTCATTGTGATTGATAGCCATTCGAAGTGGGTCGAAGTGTTTCTAATGCGGAAAATAACAACAAGTAAAACATTAGACATTTTGGGAAGATTATTTTCTCATTTGGCCTCCCAGAAGAAATTGTTTCTGATAATGGACCACAGTCTTGTTCAGAAGAATTTGCACAGTTGATGAGCAAAAATGGTGTGAAACATACCAATGTTCCACCGTACCACCCTGCTTCAAATGGTGCAGCAGAGCGCACTGTACAAATTGTAAAACGTGTCCTCATAAAACAAATGTTAGATCCTAATCCAACGAAACGACAGTTGTCATTGGACCACAAGTTGGCTAATTTTCTAATTACGTATCGTAATACTCCTCATACAACTACTGGTAGAACACCAGCAGAGTTGTTTCTCAAACGACAGCCACGAATCAGATTCTTGTTGTTAAAACCAAACTTGGCACAGTCCGTAGAAGAGAAACAATTAAGACAGAAAGAAAATCATGATAGAGTTAGAGTAAAAAAGAGAAGTGTGAAATTAAATCAGAAGGTGAGAGTGAAGAACCATCACCATAAATAGTTAAAGTGGTTACCAGGAAGAGTGGTGAAGATATGTGGTCCTCGTACATTTTTGGTCAAGATGTTTGATCATGGGCAGGTTAGATTTGTTCACATTGATCATATTTTACCGACAGATGTGGAAGGAGTTAAAGGTTGGAATGATTCGATTATTTTTGATTCATCAGATAATTTTGATACAAGTAAAGTACCAGTAGCATATCCTACATAACTTAAGGAAACAAGTCCGAGAAAGTCAAAATTTAAGTCCGAGTCCGAGTTAGGCAGACAAACAGTCTGAAGTTGTAGAGAGTTCAGATATAAATCAAGAGCATCCCTTGGAGGAAATCTTTCCTCAGGATCAGCCTCGAATAAGTCTCAGTTTGACACCATGTTTGGAAGGTTCTGTTCGAGAGCGAAGGTATCCTCGTTGAAACAAGTGGTTAAGCTTGATTTGTAAATATGGCAAAATAAGTCCATATCTTTTGTTGTGTATAACCATGCAAGTAATGTATGATGACTGTTATAACTACTTCTTCATTAAGGAGGTAGAAGCGTAATATATATAAACCTCCACCCAGTGTACTACTGTGGCATTGCAGCCATTGCTGTTTTCAACAATAAAGAGGGAACCAGTCACGTGACTAGCTTCCTTAAGTTATCAGTCATCTTAGAGCCTATATGTTTCCTTAAGTTATGAAGTCATACCGAAAACATCATAACGTCCTTAATAATGGACTCCAGCATTTTCCCAATGATAGATGTTAGGCTAACTGGTCTATAGTTTCCTGCTTTATATCTCCCTCCTTTCTTAAATAGGGATGTAACATTTGTGGTTTTCAAATCCTCTGGAACCTCTCCAGAATCCAGGGGATTTTGGTAGATTGCAACCAATGCATGCACTATCTCTGCAGCCACTTCTTTTAAGACCCTAGGATATAAGCCATCAGGTCCAGGGGACTTGTCCACCTTTAGTACCATTATTTTACCGTGTACTTTCTCTTTAGTGATAGTGATTGTCTTAAGTTCACCCCTCCCTATAGCTCCCTGATTATCTATTATTGGAATGTTTTTAATGTCTTCTACCATGAAGACCGATACAAAATATTTGTTCAAAGGCTCTGCCATTTCCATGTTCCCCATTATTAATTCCCCAGTCTCACCCTCTAGGGGACCAATGTTTACTTTAGCCACTCTCCTCCTCTTCATGGGCCCAGGTTTCGGGCCGTGCCTAGAACGGCGCAGCCCCGATCTGGATGCCCGTTTTTCGCGCCACAAAGTGCGCCTAAAAAAAACTTACAGATTCTCCGGCTCCCTGTTGGTCCTCTGTAGCCGGGCGCGGCGCAGCACGAGCTGTAGGGAGCGGAGCCAGGTCCCTGCGCTGAAAACAGTGCCGGGACCTCTGCACATGCGCACTACAGTGGGCGCGCATGTGCAGTAGCTCCAGGCGCCCAAAACTGTGTGGGAGGGGCCCGAAGCACGTAGCCCCTAGCCCTGGCCCAATGGCCTCACTGGGGCTGCGTGCATAAGGCTGCCTCCCAAGCTCAGCTCCTGCTTCCTCCCGACCCGACTCGACTCCCGCTTCCCCCGCCCCCCTGCCCCCGCCCCCTACCCGACCCGACTCCCGCTTCCCCACCCGCCCCCGGACCCGACCTGACCCCCCGGACTGGACCCGACCCGCGCTGCCCCCGCCCCCACCCGACCTGACCTCCCTCTCCCTCCCTCCCCCCGCTGACCCGAACCGACCTCCCTCTGCCCCCCCCCCCCCACCCGATCCACGCTTGCAATCCCCCCCCCCCAACCCGGACCGGACCCGACCCGACCCAACCTGACCTCCCTCACCCCGCCCCCGACACGAACTGACCCACGCTCCCTCCCTCCCCCGCTACCCGAACCAACCCTCCCTCCCTCCTCCCCCCCTGACCCGACCCACGCTCCCTCCCTCACCCCCCCCCCACCCGAACCAACCCGACCTCCCTCCTCCCCCCACCGACCGACTCGATCCGTGCTCCCAACCGCGCCCCCCCCCCCCGGACCGGACCCGACCTGACCTCCCTCCGCCCCCCCGACCCGACCCGCGCTCCCGACCCCGGACCCCGACCCGACCCATGCTCCCGACCCTGGACCCCGGACCCGACCCGACCCAATGCCACCTACCTGTAAATCTGGTGCTGGGGACGGGCCCTGCCCGAAGTCTTGGGCCCGGCCAGGCCCGGCCCGTTCAGCCTCCCCCCCCGCTTCTCCTTCCCCCCCACTTCTCCTTTCCCCCCCTTCTCTTTCCCCTTCTACTCTCCCCCCCCTTTCCCCTTCTCCTCCCCTTCTCCTCCCCGCCTTCCCCTTCTCCTCCCCCCTTCTCCTCACCCCCCTTCCCCTTCTCCTTCCCCCTTCCCCTTCTCCTCCCCCCTTCTCCCCCTTCCCTCCCCCTTTAGCACATACACAGGGTCATTCAGATCAATTTCCCGTGACACAGTGGCGCGACCATTGTTTACATTTTGTTGCTGCCGCCTGCTCTCTACCTGATCATGCAGGTTGGGGTGAACCAGCGTGAGTCTGGTTTTAAGTGTCCTTTTCATGAGTAGCTCAGCCAGGGGCACCCCTGTGAGCGAGTGGGGTCTCGTGCAGTAGCTGAGCAGTACTCGGGACAGGCGGGTTTGGAGTGAGCCTTCTGTGACTCGTTTAAGGCTCTGTTTGATGGTTTGTACTGTCCACTCTGCCTGCCCATTGGAGGCTGGTTTAAACGGGGCCGAGGTGACATGTTTGATCCCATTGCGGGTCATGAATTCTTTAAATTCGGCATTGGTGAAACATGGCCCGTTGTCACTGACCAGTATGTCAGGCAGGCCGTGGGTGGCAAACATGGCCCTCAGGCTTTCAATGGTGTCGGTGGCAGTGCTTCCCGACATTATTTCACATTCAATTCATTCTAAAAAAGCATCCACCACCACCAGGAACATTTTACGAGAAACGGGCCCGCATGGTCGACATGGATCCTCGACCATGGTTTGGAGGGCCAGGACCACAAACTTAGTGGTGCCTCTCCGGGCGCGTTGCTCAACTGAGCACACACGCTGCATTGCCGTACACAGGACTCTAAGTCAGAGTCGATACCGGGCCACCGCACGTGGGATCTGGCTGTCGCTTTCATCATTACTATACCCGGGTGTGTGCTGTGGAGATCTGAGATGAATGTCTCCCTGCCCTTTTTTGGTAGCACTACGCGGTTACCCCACAATAGACAATCTGCCTGAATGGACAGCTCGTCCTTTTGCCTCCGGAACGGCTTGATTAGCTCTGCATTTCAATGGGGATGCTGGCCCAGCTCCCATGCAGTGCACAGTTTTTTACTAGGGACAGCAGAAGATTTTGGCTGGTCCAAGTCATAATCTGGCGGGCCGTGACAGGTAATTTATCTTTTTCAAACGCTTCCATGACCATCAACCAGTCTGTGGGTTGCACCACCATCAACAAGTTTGCAGGCTGCGCCATTTCCACCCCCATGGTGGGCAATGGTAGCCGACTGAGAGCATCCGCACAGTTCTCGGTGCCTGGCCTGTGGTGGATGGTATAGTTATACACTGATAGCGCAAGTGCCCACCTTTGTATGCGGGCTGAGGCATTAGTATTTATCCCTTTGTTTTCAGCGAACAGGCATATGAGGGGCTTGTGATTGGCCTCAAATTTGAGCTGGAAACCAAACAGGTACTGATGCATTTTCTTTACCCCGAACACACACGCTAATGCCTCTTACTCAATCATGCTGTAGGCCCTCTCGGCCTTAGACAAGCTCCTGAAGGCATAGGAGACAGATTGCAACTTCCCCGCAACGTTAGCTTGTAATACACACCCGACTCCGTACGACGACACGTCACATGCTAGCACAAGTCTTTTACACGGGTTATACAATACAAGCAGCTTGTTGGAGTATAAAATGTTTCTGGCTTTCTCAAAAGCAATTACTTGGTTTTTTCCCCATACCCAGTTTTCACCTTTACGCAATAACACATGTAGGGGCTCTAAGAGGGTGCTTAACCCCGGTAGGAAGTTACCAAAATAGTTGAGGAGTCCCAGGAACGACCGCAGCTCCGTAACGTTCTGTGGCCTGGGCGCGTTCCTGATCGCCTCTGTCTTGGTGTCTGTGGGCCGAATGCCGTCCGCCGCGATCTTTCTCCCCAAAAACTCCACTTCTGTTGCCATGAAGACGCATTTCAACCTCTTCAGCCGCAGCCCTACGCAATCCAGTCGCTGGAGGACCTCCTCTAAGTTTTGTAGGTGCTCGGCGGTGTCCCGACCCTTGATCAATATGTCGTCCTAAAATACCACTGTGTGTGGTACCGACTTGAGTAGGCGCTCCATATTTCTCTGGAAGATCGCTGCAGCTAACTGAATTTCAAACGGGCATCTGTTGTAGATGAACAGTCCCTTGTGCGTGTTGATGAAGGTGAGGCCCTTCAAAGACTTCTCCAGCTCCTGCGTCATGTAGGCCGAAGTCAGGTCGAGCTTGGTGAACGTCTTGCCTCCTGCCAGCTTCGCAAAAAGGTCGTCTGCTTTAGGTAGCGGGTATTGGTCCTACAGCGAGAAACGATTAATAGTTACTTTATAATCATCGCAAATCCTGACCATGCCATCACTTTTGAGTACTGGAACAATCGAGCTGGCCCACTCGCTGAATTCCACTGGGGAGATGATACCCTCGATTGCAGCCTGTCGAACTCGATTTCCACTCTCTCCCTCATCATGTGAGGTACCGCTCGCGCCTTGTGAATGGGTCGTGCCTCTGGGACCAAGTGGAACCGCACTTTCGCCCCGGAAAAGTTTCCAATGCCTGGCTCAAAATGGGAAGGAAATTTGTTAAGAACCTGGGTACATGAGGCCTCATCGACATGTGATAGCGCTCGGTTCCAGCGGATTTTGCCCAGTTCCAGCGGATTTTGCCCAGCCAGCTCCTTCCAAGCAGTGTGGGGCCTTCGCCCGGGACAATCAGAGCGGCAGTTCATGCACCGTGCCCTCGTAGGTGTCCTTGACCATGGCATTGCCCAGGACAGTGATAAGCTCTTTGGTGTACGTTCTCAGTTTCGTGTGGATGGGGCTCTGAGTGCCTTGTTGCATCACAGTCTCTCAAACATCTTTTTACTCATGATGGATTGGCTAGCGCCAGTGTCCAGTTCCATGGCCACGGGTAAGCCATTCAATTTTACATTTAGCATTATAGGTGGACATTTCGTCGAAAATGTGTGCACCCCGTGTACTTCAGCATCTGCCTCCTCTCTCTGAGGTTCGAAATTGCTTTGATCCAGCATGGACCGATCTTCCTCTGCCACGTGGTGGTTAGCAGGTTTTGCAGAGCTTGCAGCTTGTCTGCAAGCTCGTTGGAGGTGTCCCATTGTTCCACAGCTCTTGCAAACATACCCTTTGAAGGCTGAATGGAAGCCTCCACAACGTCAACAAGGTATGAATTGCATTGGATTTATCCTTTGTTGGGGACTCTGAGTCATCTGGGTCACCTGAGGCCTGCTGGCAGTTGCAGACTCATGGGTTCTGCCCTGTACATTTCTGCTCGCAAACACAGTTCCAGTTAATTTATGAACTTTGCTCGCACTTGTGTGCTGAGAGATTTGTTTGGTGTTATCACTGATGGACATAAACGCCTATGCTATTGCAATGGCCTTACTGAGGGTCGGTGTCTCTACAGTCAAAAGTTTTCATAGGATGGTCTCGTGGCCAATGCACAGTACAAAAAAGTCTCTGAGCATTTGCTCCAGGTAGCCATCAAACTCACATTGTCCTGCAAGTCGCCTTAGCTAGGCGATGTAGCTCGCCACTTCCTGATCTTCAGATCTCTGGCACGTGTAGAACCGATACCTCGCCATCAGCACGCTCTCCCTCGGGTTAAGATGCTCCCAAACCAGTGTACACAGCTCCTCATACGACTTATCTGTGGGTTTCACCGGAGCCAGAAGATTCTTCATGAGGCTGTAGGTCGGTGTCCCGCAGACCGTGAGGAGGACCGCTCTCCTTTTTGCAGCGCTTCCTTCTCCGTCCAGCTCATTGGCTACAAAGTACTGGTCTAGCCGTTCGACATAGGCTTCCCAGTCCTCACCCTCAGAGAACGTCTCCAGGATGCCCACAGTTTGCTGCATCTTTGTGTTGGATTCGTATACTCATCGCCAGTTATTGTGTTCCTAACACTGATGAGACTGCATACAGAGAGGTTAAAGTAACAGTGACCTCAGTCTTTATTAAGACGCTCCAGAATGAGGAACAGGCCTTAGGGGCCGGCTTATATACAGTGCTCCCATGAGATGCTGGGATCCTTTGGGACTTCAGGGGATGCGCTCCCTGGTGGCGGAACATGGGAGTGCATGCTTTACAGATACACAACAATTACAATGGGCACCTCTTAATTACCGGGAGGTGGAACTCAAGACGGTGCCTCTGGATTGTTTTCAGATGCTGCACAGATTTCCCTATGAGTGATGCACAGTGCATATCAATTATTGTCAGCATTGCAATGCAGCAGAAAATGTTGCACCTGGTCTCCAGTTTAGACAGGCTACAACAAGTCGATCAAAGACCAGCTCAAATTTCTCTTTCCCACTGGTGAAGAAAGGAACGGATCGAATTGTAAATCTGTGGGTCTGCTGTGTTTGTATGCGGGTTCTAATTGCTACCACTCCTGTTAAAAAGCAGTTGGATCCTGGATATTGGGGAGGGGGAGGGGGAGGGAAGGAAGGAGGTGGCGGAGGGGAGGGGGGGGGATGTTGAAGACACAATGACACAGAGATGCCGGAACCAGGCACTGGGAGTATAATTCCACGGGCAGCGACTTGTCAACCTTAAACCCCTTTGCAGAGTGATGGTTCTGCAAGTGAGAGCCACTAGCTGTGTGCTTCACCATGAGAGCGCCTGGTAAAGACACACAGTGCACAACTGCAAGCCATCCAGCAATTTCCCCACAACATCTGTCTGCTGCAGTTCGACGTGTTTTCACTGTAGATTTCTGCAGACTACATTTTGTAAACCACATTATAGCGTTGCCATGGTGATGAAGTGAATGGGTGGGGGATGATTTGATTAGAAAGTACAGCTTATTGTGTACGGAATTGGCAAGTGTGGGCAGTTAAATCAGTGCTTGATAACTTTATTTTCATGCATGTAAATATGATCTGTGATTAGGTTTAATTAATTATAATGAGGTGACAAAGTGCCGATCGCAGCAATATTTTACAATGCCCCATCTATCGTCAGCCCAAAGCTCAGAGCAAGATTAAACTTTCTGATTTCTCCAAGTGCTAAAGATTTATTATAAGAATATAAGAACATAAGAAATAGAAGCAGGAGTAGGCCATTTGGCCCCTCGAGCCTGCTCTGCCATTCAATATCATGGCTGATCTGATCTTGACCTCAACTCCACTTCCCCATCCGCTCCTCATAACCCTTGATCCCCTGTAGTTCAAAAATCTGTCTATCTCCGCCTTGAATATAGTCAATGACCCAGCCTCCACAGCTCTCTGGGGTAGCGAATTCCTAAAATTCACGACCTTTGGAGAGAAGAAATTCTTCCTTATCTCCGTCTTAAATGGGTGACCCCCATTCTGAAACTATGCCCCCTAGTTCTAGATTGCCCCTCAAGTGATTTTGACCCAGCGACGATGAAGGTATTACCGAGATATTTCCAAGTCATGATGGTGTATGACTTGGAGGGGCACTTGGAGGTGGTGGTGTTCCCATGCGCCAGCTGCCCTTGTCCTTCTAGATGGTAGAGGTTGCGGGTTTGGGAGGTGCTGCCGAAGAAGCCTTGGCGAATTGCTGCAGTACATCTTGTAGATGGTACACACTGCAGCCACGGTGCGCCTGTGGTGGAGGGAGTGAATTTTTAAGATGGTGGCTAGGTTGCCAATCAAGCGGGCTGCTTTGTCCTGTTTGATATCGAGCTTCTTGAGTGTTGTGGGAGCTGCACTCATCCAGGTAAATGGAGAGTACTCCCTCACACTCCTGACTTGTGCCTTGTAGATGGTGGAAAGGCATTGGGGAGTCAGGAGATGTGAGACTCGCACCAGAATACCCAGCCTCTGACCTGCTCTTGTTGCCATGGTATTTATGTGGCTGGTCCAGTTAAGTTTCTGGTCAGTGGTGACCCCTAGGATGTTGGAGATGTAACCGAGTGTTAAAGGCAGGATGCTATCTCTGATGCTCTATCTTTTCAAAGTATCTAAGAGGATTGTGACCAGACACTCCTCGAGTGAGCTTTAAGTACAATCAGACTGTCTGCAAGGATAATCCAGCAACAGCTTGACTTTGTGGAATGCAGCACTGAATCAACCTCACGCCAATATTGCCCCAGGATTCCTGCTCAAGTTCTGAACGGCTGAGCTGAAGGCTTCAGATGCTGAGTGCTGTACTCCTAAATGCTCAGAGTATAGTTACATTCATGGTGTCAGTTGCATTATTTAGAGGGGACTATGGTGTAACTTCTACCTTGGAATGTACTACCTGTGCGTGTGCGGGCAAGTGTATGTGCACTTGTGTCTTTGTTTGCACGCACTAGTATGCGTGTAAGTATCGGCGAAATGCGTGTGCATGCACGTGTGTTTGTGTGTGTGTGTGTGTGTGTGTGTGCATAATTATTCCCTTGCACTTGAAATAATTGTTTTTAAATGAGCATGTTTTCTGCTGCTGTGCTTATAGTAAGTTGGATGATACAATTGTATATTGTATATTGACATGAAAATAGAATTTCAGACTTGTGTCAAATAAGGACAGATCTGTGTTCCTGTTTATATGACTTTAGATAGTCAGAGTAAATGTCATTAAAAAAATATATAGTGGATGATATATAGTGGATGATATATAGTGGATGCGCATCGGAAGGGAAAGAAAGATGGGTATTCAACCGCAGTTCAAGATTTTTGTGTTCTGAGTTTCAGCTCTTGTTACAGTTTGGGAAATTGACATGTGGACAGAGTGAAGTGGGCAAGATTATCACCTCACCCGCAAAAAAGTCTTTGAAAGAATATTTCATCAAGGTTATTGGACAATGTGAAGGAAATGAGATCTGAAGATCTCTTGTGGACCCATTCACCTTTCTTGGATGCCTTGAATGGATAACATGTCACAGAACTAATGAGGGATGCATCAACACCACAATCTCCTGTCTACTTCAAGAGGCATTTAATTTCAGGCTAAAACCAATCTTTCATTGTCTTCTAAGTATTTGTACTATTGATAACGTGCGGTGTTTTTCTGCTTCTGTTATCTTATTTGTAAATAAATCTAGCTATTGGTTTTCAACTCACAATCTTCTGACTGAGAGGCGAGAGTGCTACCAGTGAGTCACAGATGACATCAAGGTCAGTAACTTAATTAGAAAGCCATATTGGCAAACTGGCTTTCATAGATGTGTTCTAAACAAAAACAGCACTCCAAGTACAGTGCTGAGGGAGTGCTGCACTGTCGGAGGTGCCGTTCTTTAGATGAGACGTTAAACCAAGTTTGCTCTCTCAGGTGGTGTAATAAACCCCACGGCACTATTTGAAAAGAGAAGGAGTTGTCCTGGCCAATGTTTATCCCTCAACTAATGTCACTAATTTCATGGAGTTTGCTGTGTGCACATTGGCTGCCGTGTTTCATACATTACAACAGTGACTACACTTCAAAAAGTTCTTCATTGGCTGTAAAGCACTTTGGGACATCCTGAGGATATGAAAGGTGCTAAATAAATGCAAGTCTTTTTTATTAGAGTGTAAAGACAGTCCATAGGTGGAGTGAAGAGGAGGTAATGTGACTGGTTCATTTTGGAGTCAGTTTTATACCTAATTTCTGCTCTGCTTTACACTGATGCTACCATTGTACAGTGAGCACACACACTGGTGTCTACAATACAAACACAAAATGCTGGAAATCTCAGCGGGTCAGGTGGCATCTGTGGAGAGAAATAGAGTTAACGTTTCGGGTCGACGATTCTATACCACTGATTCTTGTTGACTCACAGTTGCAACATCGAGCCTTATTTTCAAAGTGCACAAGTTCAGTAAGAATTAAAATTGCATTTTAAACAAAGACTCCATAAAGTGATCTGTAACACAATCAAACCCCCACCCCGCTGTGAACTGGCCAATACATTGGCAACCCAATCAAAATAAATAAGTGGCACATTTTAATTTATTTTTAAAGGTCAAATATATTTTACCCTCTTTCTCCAGATTACATTCATAGAATGACACGGCACAGGAGAAGGCCAATCGGCCCATCGTGCCTGTGCCGGCTCTGTGAAAGAGCGATCTAATCAGTCCCTCTCCCCACTGCTCTTTCCCCATTGCCTTACAAATTTTTTCTATTCAAGTATTTATCCAATTCCCTTTTGAAAGTTACTATTGAATCTGCTCCCACCGCCCTTTCAGGCAGCGTGTTCCAGATCACAACAGCTCGCTGTGTAAAATAAAATTCTCCTTATGTCGTCTCTGGTTCTTTTGCTAATTATCTTCAATCTGTGTCCCTCTGGTTACCGACCCTCCTGCCACTGGAAACTGTTTCTCCCTATTTACTCTACATGATTTTGAACACCTCTGTTAAATCTATTCGACATTCTCCGGACATTTTTGTCAAATTGCATTTTGAAGTGAGTCTTTAACTGGATGTGGGTGGTTGAGATGGAACGGAGACCTAACCTGCTGTGTCCATGTTGCTGGGTTCTCTCTCTTGGCTGTGTTGTTAGGGAGTTGTTTCTGCAATGCTGCTGTATTCGGTCATCCCAGCTCTCTCGGAATATTTTCCTGCTGGTGAGAGACTAGGGGCTGCAGAGGAGCAAAGGATTTGGATGTCGGGGCAAACAAATCACTAAAAGCTTGTGGGAAGGTACAAAAATTAATCAAAAAGGCTGATGGAACGTTGTCCTTTATCTCATGGGGAATACAAAGAGGAGGAAGTGTTGTACCGAGCTCTGGTCAGACCCCGTCTGGAGTATTCCATTCAGTCTGGGCCCCGCCCCTCAGGAAGGATATATCGGCCTCAGAGGGGGAGCAGTGCAGAGTCACCAGAATTATACCGGGGCTAAAAGGGTGAAGAGGTAACAGAGAGAGCAGACAATGATAATGGAGCAGATCTAGATTTTCAAAATTACGAGGACAGATAGCACAGACTGGGCTTGTATTCCCTCGAGTATAGAAGATTCAGGGGTGATCTAATTGAGGTGTTTAAGATGATCAAGGGATTCGATAGAGTAGATCGAGAGAAACTATTTATTTCCTCTGGTGGGGGGAGTCCAGAGCAAGGGGGAATCACCTTAAAATTAGAGCCAGACCATTCAGCAGTGAAGTCAGGTCGAACTTTTTCACACACAAGGCCGTGGAAATCTGGAACTCTCTCCCCAAAAAGCTGTGGATGTTGGGGATCAATTGAAATTTTCAAGGCTGAGATCGATAGATTTTTGTTGGGTAAGGGTATCAAGGAATATGGAACCAAGGGCAGCTTAATGGAGTTGATCAGCCATGAGCGAATTGAATGGTGGGACAGGCTCAAGGGGCTCAATGGCCTCCTCCTGTTCCTATAAGTGGCACTCAGTCTGTTGTACATTGCATGGCATAATATCCATTGTTCTAAAAGGAGCATAATCAGACAAAAATTGACACCAAGTCAAAGAAGGAGGCATTGGGTTAGGTGACCAAAAGCTTGGTTAAAGAGGTGGGTTTTAGGAGGTATCTTACAGGAGGACAGAGAGGCGGAGAGGTTGAAGGAGGGAATTCCAGAGCTTCGGACCTTGGCAGCTGAAGCACTATCGGGTCCTGCTCTCATCTGCCAAAATTGTTAACTACGCTAGAATCATTCTGGAATGTAAAGATAAACCCCAGCTTCTATTCTCCACTGCTAACCGTCTTTTTAAACCCCTCTCCCCAGTCTCCACCCTCACCTCCGACAATAAGTGTGAGAAGCTCATGGACTTCCTTCTCGCTAAGATTGAGACCATCTGATCTGCTGCCTCTGCATCTTCCCTTCCTTCCCCTAGCCCACCGGACCAAACTGCCTCTAAGATTCCCCCTTGCCCTAGCCCTGACCTCACATCTTTCTCCAGTTTCTCTCCGATCTCCCCTCATGACCTTTCCGAGCTCATCTTTTCCATGAGACTCACTTCCTGCTCCTTCAACCCTATTCCCACCAAACTGCTGACCACCCAACTTCCTATTGTGGCTCCCATGTTAGCCGACATTGTTAACGGTTCCCTCTCCTCTATTACTGTCCCCCTCTCCCTCAAATCTGCGGTCATCACCCCTCTCAAAAAACCAACCCTCGACTTCTCCGTCCTTGCAAACTAACGCCCCATCGCCAACCTCCCTTTCCTCTCAAGTCCTTGACTGTGTTGTCGCCTCCCAAATCCGTGCCCATCTTTCCCACAATTCCATGTTTGAATCCCTCCAATCTGGTTTCTGCTTCTGCCAAAATACCCAACCGGCTCTCATCAAAGTGACAAATGACAAATGACTGTGACAAAGGCAAGCTATCCCTCCTCGTCTTCTTGACTTGTCTGCAGTCTTTGACACGGTTGATCACTCCATCCTCCTCCACCGCATCTCCACCGTCGTCCAGCTGGGTGGGACTGCACTTGCCTGGTTCCATTCTTATCTATCTAATCGTAGCCAGAGAATCACTTGCAACTGCTTCTCTTCCCGTCCCCCGCATCGTTACCCCTGGTGTCCCCCAAGGATCTATCCCTGGCCCCTCCTATTTCTCATCTATATGCTGCCCCTTGGCGACATCAACCAAAAACACAGCGTCAGTTTCCACATGTACGCCGACGACACCCAGCTCTACCTCACCACCACTTCTCTCAACCCCTCCACGGTCTCTAAATTGTCAAACTGCTTGTCTGACATCCAGTTCTGGATGAGCAGAAATGTTCTCCAATTGAATATTGGAAAGATCAAAGCCATTGTTTTTGGTCCCCGCCACAAACTCCATTCCCTAGCCACTGAACCCATCCCTCTCTCCAACTTCTGTCTGAGGCTGAACCAGTCAGTTCGAAACCTTGGTGTCGTATTTGACCCTGAAATGAGCTTTCGACCACATATCCGCAACATAACTAAGTCCGCCTATTTCCACCTCTGTAACATCGCCCGTCTCCGCCCTTGCCTCAGCTCATCCGCTGTTGAAGTCCTCATCCATGCCTATGTTACCTCTAGACTTGACTATTCCAACAAACTCCTGGCTGGCCTCCCACATTCAACCCTACACATACTAGAGGTCATCCAAAACTCGGCTGCCCGTGTCCTAACTCGCACCATGTGCCGCTCACCCATCACCCCTGTGCTCACTGACCTACACTGGCTCCCGGTTAAGCAACGCCTCAATTTCAAAATTCTCATCCTTGTTTTGAAATCCCTCCATGGCCCTCGCCTCTCCCTATCTCTGTAATCTCCTGCAGCCCCACAACCTCCCAAGATACCTGTGCTCCTCTAACTCTGCCCTTTTGAGCATCCCTGATTATAATCGCTCAACCATCGGTGGCCGTGCCTTCAGTTGCCTGGGCACCAAGCTCTGGAACTCCCTGCCTAAACCTCTCCGTCTCTCTTTCCTCCTTCAGTTCCTTAAAACCTATCTCGTTAACCAAGCTTTTGATCACCTGTGTTTATTTCTACTTATGTGGCTTGGTGACATTTTTAAAATCTCATAATACTCCTGTGATGTGCCTTGGGACATTTCACTACGTTAAAGGTGCTATATAAACAAGTTGTTGTTGTTGAAGGCATGGCCACCAATGGTGGGAAAATGGATGTGGGAATGCATAAGAAGCCAGAGTTGGTGCAACGCAGAGCTCCCAAAAGGTTGTGGAGCTGGAGGAAGTTACAGAGATGGGAAGGACTGTAAACCATTACTTGTTTGTTAATTCTGATGGATAGTGCAGCACTCCCTCAGTACTGCCCCTTCGACAGTGCGGCACTCCCTCAGTACTGCCCCTCCGACAATGCAGCTCTCCCTCAGTACTGGCCCTCCAACAGTGCAACACTCCCTCAATACTACCCTTCCAACAGTGCAGCACTCCCTCAATACTACCCTTCCAACAGTGCAGCGCTCCCTCAATATTACCCTTCCAACAGTGCAGCTCTCCCTCAGTACTGCCCCTCCAACAGTGCAACACTCCCTCAATACTACCCTTCCAACAGTGCAGCACTCCCTCAATACTACCCTTCCAACAGTGCAGCGCTCCCTCAATACTACCCTTCCAACAGTGCAGCTCTCCCTCAGTACTGCCCCTCCAACAGTGCAACACTCCCTCAATACTACCCTTCCAACAGTGCAGCACTCCCTCAATACTACCCTTCCAACAGTGCAGCGCTCCCTCAATACTACCCTTCCAACAGTGCAGCTCTCCCTCAGTACTGCCCCTCCAACAGTGCAACACTCCCTCAATACTACCCTTCCAACAGTGCAGCACTCCCTCAATACTACCCTTCCAACAGTGCAGCGCTCCCTCAATACTACCCTTCCACAGTGCAACTCTCCTTCAGTACTGCCCCTCCGACAGTGCAGCACTCCCTCAGTACTACCCCGCCGACAGTGCAGCGTTCTCTCAGTACTGCCCCTCCGACAGTGCAGCACTCCCTCAGTACTGCCCCTCCGATAGTGCAGCGCTCCCTCAGTATTGCCCCTCTGACAGTGCAGCTCTCCCTCAGTACTGCCCCTCTGACAGTGCTGTGCTCCCTCAGTACTGCCCCTCTGACACTTCTGCGCTCCCTCAGCACTGCACTGAGAGTGCCAGCCTCAAGTTTTGTGCCCAAGTATTTGGATTGGGACTTGAACCCATAATTTGCTGACTGAGTGGTTAATGTGTTGCCTACTGAGCCATGACTGATACCATTAACGTGATATAAATTCCTCTCAGGATGGATTAAGAATGGGTTCTATACATTTTGAGATTGTAAACCTTTGAGTCAAATCATAGGACCGCGCCAAAGTTTAATAAGTGCTGCCATGATGTTCCGTGGTCCCAGGCTAGGAACTGTATCTGACTGAATCCCATTAACAAAAGTTAGCTTAACAGAGATTCTGGATAGAATTGAGTGAGCACTGTCTGAAAGAATACTGGTTAAAGTTCGAATCTAATGCAGTTTGTGTTTTAATGACAGAGGCTGGGGGAGGGAAAAACATAAGAATTAGGAGCAGGAGTTGGCCATTCGGCCCCTCGGGCCTGCTCCGCCATTCAATGAGATCATGGTTGATCTTCTACCTCACTTTCCTGCACTGTCCCCATATCCCTCGATTCCCTTAATATCAAAAAATCTAATGATCTCTTGAATATACTCAACGACTGAACCTCCACAACCCTCTGGGGTAGAGAATTCCAAAGATTCACTACCCTCCGAGTGAAGAAATTTCTCCTCATCTCAGTCCTAAATGGCCGACCCCTTATTCTGAGACTGTGACCCCTGGTTTCAGACTCCCCAGCCAGGGGAAACATCCTCACAATTCTTGCATCGCACTTAAAACATTTTATTTCCTTCATTTCCCAACACAGCCTGCCAGACCATAATTTTCAATTAGCACTGCACGATGAACTTGTTTTGGTTGGGTTCCCACAGACCATTACCTCCAATGAAGGTGCTAGTACTAAGGCCCTCATTGTGGTGGAGTGAGGCTGGTGTTGTGGTAATGCCCCATTCTGGGCTCTGGAAGAGACAGATAGAGAGCAAGCAGAGAACACAAGATTTGTCACATACCCCCGCAGAAGGACCAGGACCCAATATCCCAACAATCTGACTGCAAATAAGATAGATTTATCTCAGATAATATTTTATCAACAACAATTTATATTTACATAGTGCCTTTAATGTTATAAAATGAGCCAAGGCACTTCACAGGAGTGTTATAACAAAAAAACGTTGTCACCGAGCATATAGGATGTTCGGGCAGGTGACCAAAAGTTTGGTCGAAGAAGTAGGTTTTAAGAACATACATAAGAACATCAGAAATAGGAGCAGGAATCAGTCCTTTGGCCCCTTGAACCTGCTCCGCCATTCAATGAGATCATGGCTGATCTGATCCTGGTCTCAACTCCACTTCCCCGCCCGCTCCCTATTTGTAAATAAGAATGAGAATTTTGAAATCGAGGCGTTGATTAACCGGGAGCCAATGTAGGTCAGTGAACACAGAAGTGATGGGTGAGCTGTATTGGTTGCGAGTTAGGACAGGGGGCAGCCGACTTTTGGATCACCTCTAGTTTTTGTCGAGTAAAATGTGGGAGGCCGGCCAGGAGTGCCTTGGAATAGTCAATTCTAGAGGTAACAAAGGCACGGATGAGGGCTTCAGCAGCGGATGAGCTGAGGCAGGGGTGGAGAGGGGCGATGTTACGGTGGTAGAAATAACCCATGAAACAAATACATAAAACCAGCATTTTAGGTTAAAATTTCCCCCTTTGTTTCTGTATCATTCATCCCAGTTGAAAAGGATGCTGTAGGCCCATAGGGTTACTGTTGCAGCACTCTTTTCCGACACTCTTATCACATGAATCAGTTAAGCCTCTTGTTACGTCCTACTGAAACCGACCATTATAGGATGATATTGGAACTGAGATGTGAAACCTATCAGGAAAGACTGAACAGGCTGGGGCTCTTTGCTCTAGAAAAGAGAGAACTCAGGAGTGACCTGATAGAGATCTTTATAATTATGAAAGGTTTGATAAGGTAGATGTAGAGAAGGCATTTCCATTTGTGGGGGAAACCAGAACTAGGAGCCATAAATATAAGATCATCACTGATAAATCCAACAGGGAATTCAGGAGAAACTTCTTTACCCAGAGAGTGGTGAGAATGTGGAACTCGCTACCACAGGGAATAGCTACGGCGAATAGTATAGATACATTTAAGTCATAGCCGGATAAACACACGAGAGAAAGTAATAGAAGAATATGTTGATGGGGTGAGATGAAGAGGGGTGGGAGGAGGCTCGTGTGGAGCATAAACACCGGCATGGACCCGTTGGACCGAATGGCCTGTTTCAGTGCTGGACATTCGATGTAACTATATAATTACTGGAGTGTCAGACCTGGCCCAATAGCCCAGTGGTAATTGAAAGTGACGTATACTTCCCTGACAACAGAGAGACCTGGGAGTGTCTGTACACACATCTTTGAAGGTGGCAGGACAAGTTGAGAAGGCTGTTAAAAAAGCATACGGGATCTTTGGCTTTATTAATAGAGAAATAGATTACAAAAGCAAGGACGTTATGGTAAACCTTTATAAAACACTGGTTAGGCCTCAGCTGGAGTATTGTGTCCAATTCTGGGCATCGCACTTTAGGAAGGATGTGAAGTTGAGCAAGAACTCAAAAGACTAGATAGAGACTGAGAACATTATCTCTAAGATAGATCGATGTAATTGGGCTACATCCATTGTTGTTGTACCTAAGTCTGTTGTTAAGGTAAGGTTGTGTGGTGATTATAAAGTAACCGTAAACCAGATTCTAGAGGGTAATCTCCCCAATATATTGCCAAATGTAGAGGATTTGTTCATAACACTGACAGATGGTCAGACCAAGTCATGTTTGACTATAAATACTCATCTAGGCCTGTATCAATTTAATAGGCTACCGTTTGGAGTGTCTTCCGCCCCCGCCACATTCCATGGGATGATGAACCAGATTTTGCAAGGTATTGAAGGGGTAGTATGTTATTTAGATGACATACTAATTTCAGCACCAAACAGAAAAATTCATAATAACATATTGAATGAAGTCCTCAAACGGCTAGAGAAGCACAGAGTACGAGTGTCTGCTCGTAAGTGTGAGTTATTTCAAAACTCAGTGGAGTACTTGGGGTACAGAGTAGACAAAGATGGTTTACATCCAACCATGGGAAAGCTGGATGCAATCAGAAATGCACCCACTCCCAAGAATGCCACTGAACTTCGATCGTTTTTGGGTCTTTTAAACTATTATGGGAAGTTCCTAACAAATTTGGCTATAGTGTTACATCCACTGAATGAACTATTGAAAAAATAGGACCATTGGAAGTGGTCAGAAAAATGCGACACAGCATTTAAGGAATGTAAAAGCCAATTGGTAGAGAGCGCCATGTTAGTTCACTATGATGTATCGAAGGAGATCAAGCTAGCATGTGACGCTTCTCTATATGGAGTTGGGGCAGTTATCTCTCATGTACTAGTTATTGGGGAGGAGAGACTAATTGCTTTTGCTTCACGCACTCTCGGTGCCAGTGAGCATAATTATGCGCAAATCGAAAGGGAAGCTTTGGCATACATTTTTGGGGTCAAGAATTTCCACAAATACTTATATGGTCGTAAGTTTACCATCGTTAACGACCAGTTCGTCGTCAAGGAGCGGGAGGTCGGAGGGAGGCCTATAAAAGGCCCATCAGTCGGAGCAGCGGGAGTTCGTCGTTGAGGAGCGGGAGGTCGGAGGGAGGCCTATAAAAGGCCCATCGGTCGGAGCGCCAGGAGTTCGTCGTCGAGGAACCAACTGGTGCAGCTGCAGGGAGAGAAGGCAAAAAAGAAGTAGAAAGAAATCGAAGGGTGACTTCACAGCCAAGGGGGTAAGTGATTGGCTGGTGATTGGTGAGTAGTTTTTCTTTTTCTTTTCCTTTATCAGTAGGTAATCTTTATCATTGTTGTTGCCAGATTAAGTTAATCTAGGGGTTAAGTCATGGCAGAAGAGCTCGGATACATGTCATGCTCCTGCTGTGCTATGTGGGAACTCAGGAACGCATCCAGTGTCCCTGATGACGACATGTGTGGGAAGTGCATCCTTCTGACAGACCGCTTTGCGGCACTGGAGTTGCCGGTGGATTCACTCTGGAGCATCCAAGATGCTGAGGATGCCATGAATAGCACATTTAGTGAGTTGGTCATACCGCAGGTAAAGGTTACACAGACAGATAGGGAATGGGTGACCAACAGAAGTGCAGTGGAAGGAAGGTAGTGCCGGGGTCCCCTGCGGTCATCCCCCTGCAAAACAGATACACCGTTTTGGGTACTGTTGGGCGGGATGACTCATCAGGGGAGGGCAGCAGCAGCCAAATCCATGGCACCATGGGTGGCTCTGCTGCACAGGAGGGCAAGAAAAAGAGTGGGAGAGCTATAGTGGTAGGGGATTCTATTTTAAGGGGACTAGATAGACGTTTCTGCGGCCTCAATCGAGACTCCAGGACGGTATGTTGCCTCCCTGGTGCAAGGGTCAAGGATGTCTTGGAGCGGTTGCAGGATATTTTGAAGGGGGGTGGTGGTGAACAGCCAGTTGTCGTGGTGCATATAGGAACCAAAGATATAGGTAAAAAACGGGATGAGGTCCTACAAGCTGAATTTAGGGAGCTAGGAGTTAACTTAAAAAGTAGGACCTCAAATGTAGAAATTTCAGGATTGCTACCAGTGCCATGTGCTAATCAGAGTAGGAATCGCAAGATAGCTCAGATGAATACGGGGCTTGAGGAGTGGGAGGGAGGGATTCAAATACCTGGACATTAGAACCAGTTCTGGGGGACTTGGGACCAGTACAAACCGGACGATCTGCACTTGGGCAGGACCGGAACCAATGTCCTAGGGGGAGTGTTTGCTAGTGCTGTTGGAGAGGGGTTAAACTAATATGACAAGGGGATGGGAACCTATGCAGTGAGACAGAGGGAAGTAGAATGGGGACAGAAGCAAAAGATAGAAAGAAGAAAAGTAAAAGTGGAGGGCAGAGAAACCCAAGGCAAAAATCAAAAAGGGTCACATTATAGCAAAATTCTAAAGGGACAAAGTGTGTTAAAAAGACAAGCCTGAAGGCTCTCTGTCACAATGCAAGGAGTATTCGTAATAAGGTGGATGAATTAACTGCACAGACAGCAATTAATGAATATAATATAATTGGCATCACGGAGACATGGTTCCAGGGTGACCAAGGCTGGGAACTCAACATCCAGGGGTACTCAACATTCAGGAAGGATAAACAGAAAGGAAAAGGAGGTGGGGTAGCGTTGCTGGTTAAAGAGGAAATTGACACAATAGTAAGGAAGGACATTAGCTTGGATGATGTGGAATCTGTATGGGTGGAGCTGCGGAATACCAAAGGGCAGAAAACGCTAGTGGGAGTAGTGAGGTTGGGAACAGCATCAAACAAGAAATTAGGAATGCGTGCAATAAAGGTACAGCAGTTATCATGGGCGACTTTAATCTACATATAGATTGGGCAAACCAAACTAGTAGCAGTATGGTGGAGGAGGATTTCCTGGACTATATTAGGGATGGTTTTCTGGACCAATATGTCGAGGATCCAACTAGAGGGCTAGCCATCCTAGACTGGGTAGAAACATAGAAACATAGAAAATAGGTGCAGGAGTAGGCCATTCGGCCCTTCTAGCCTGCACCGCCATTCAATGACTTCATGGCTGAACATGCAACTTCAGTACCCCATTCCTGCTTTCTCGCCATACCCCTTAATCCCCCGAGTAGTAAGGACTTCATCTAACTCCTTTTTGAATATATTTAGTGAATTGGCCTCAACAACTTTCTGTGGTAGAGAATTCCACAGGTTCACCACTCTCTGGGTGAAGAAGTTTCTCCTCAGCTCGATCCTAAATGGCTTACCCCTTATCCTTAGACTGTGACCCCTGGTTCTGGACTTCCCCAACATTGGGAACATTCTTCCTGCATCTAACCTGTCTAAACCTATCAGAATTTTAAACGTTTCTATGAGGTCCCCTCTCATTCTTCTGAACTCCAGTGAATACAAGCCCAGTTGATCCAGTCTTTCTTGATAGGTCAGTCCCGCCATCCCGGGAATCAGTCTGGTGAACCTTCGCTGCACTCCCTCAATAGCAAGAATGTCCTTCCTCAGGTTAGGAGACCAAAACTGTACACAATACTCCAGGTGTGGCCTCACCAAGGCCCTGTACAACTGTAGCAACACCTCCCTGCCCCTGTACTCAAATCCCCTCGCTATGAAGGCCAACATGTCATTTGCTTTCTTAACCGCCTGCTGTACCTGCCTGCCAACCTTCAATGACTGATGTACCATGACACCCAGGTCTCGTTGCACCTCCCCTTTTCCTAATCTGTCACCATTCAGATAATAGTCTGTCTCTCTGTTTTTACCACCAAAGTGGATAACCTCACATTTATCCACATTTTACTTCATCTGCCATGCATTTGCCCACTCACCTAACCTATCCAAGTCACTCTGCAGCCTCATAGCATCCTCCTCGCAGCTCACACTGCCACCCAACTTAGTGTCATCCGCAAATTCGGAGATACTACATTTAATCCCCATCGTCTAAATCATTAATGTACAATGTAAACAGCTGGGGCCCCAGCACAGAACCTTGCGGTACCCCACTAGTCACTGCCTGCCATTCTGAAAAGTCCCCATTTACTCCTACTCTTTGGTTCCTGTCTGACAACCAGTTCTCAATCCATGTCAGCACACTACCCCCAATCCCATGTGCTTTAACTTTGCACATTAATCTCTTGTGTGGGACCTTGTCGAAAGCCTTCTGAAAGTCCAAATATACCACATCAACTGGTTCTCCCTTGTCCACTCTACTGGAAACATCCTCAAAAAATTCCAGAAGATTTGTCAAGCATGATTTCCCTTTTACAAATCCATGCTGACTTGGACCTATCATGTCACCTCTTTCCAAATGCGCTGCTATGACATCCTTAATAATTGATTCCATCATTTTACCCACTACCGATGTCAGGGTGATATGTAATGAGAAAGGACTAATTAGCAATCTTGTTGTGCGAGGCCCCTTGGGGAAGAGTGACCATAATATGGTAGAATTGTTCATTCAGATGCAGAGTGACATAGTTAATTCAGAGACTAGGGTCCTGAACTTAAAGAAAGGTAACTTTGATGGTATGAGACGTGAATTGGCTAGAATAGACTGGCAAATGATACTTAAAGGGTTGACGGTGGATAGGCAATGGCAAACATTTAAAGATCACATGGATGAACTTCAACAATTGTACATCCCTGTCTGGAGTAAAAATAAAACGGGAAGGTGGCTCAACCGTGGCTAACAAGGGAAATTAAGGATAGTGTTAAATCCAAGGAAGAGGCACATAAATTGGCCAGAAAAAGCAGCAAACCTGAGGACTGGGAGAAATTTAGAATTCAGCAGAGGAGGACAAAGGGCTAATTAGGAGGGGGGAAATAGAGTATGAGAGGAAGCTTGCCGGGAACATAAAAACTTACTGCAAAAGCTTCTATAGATATGTGAAGAGAAAAAGATTAGTGAAGACAACCCTTGCAGTCAGATTCAGGTGAATTCATAATGGGGAACAAAGAAATGGCAGACCAGTTGAAGAAATACTTTGGTTCTGTCTTCACAAAGGAAGACACAAATAACCTTCCGGAAGTACTAAGGGACCGAGGGTCTAGTGAGAAGGAGGAACTGAAGGAAATCCTTATTAGGCGGGAAATTGTGTTAGAGAAATTAATGGGATTGAAGACCGATAAATCCCCGGGGTTTGATAGTCTGCATCCCAAAGTACTTAAGGAAGTGGCCCTAGAAATAGTGGATGCCTTGGTGATCATTTTCCAACAGTTCATCGACTCTGTATCAGTTCCTATGGACTGGAGGGTAGCTAATATAACACCACTTTTTCAAAAGGGAGGGAGAGAGAAAACAGGTAATTAGCCTGACATCAGTAGTGGGGAAAATGTTGGAATCAATAAGTAAAGATGAAATAGCAGCACATTTGGAAAGCAGTGACAAGATCGGTCCAAGTCAGCATGGATTTATGAAAAGGAAATCATGGTTGACAAATCTTCTGGAATTTTTTGAGGATGTAACAAGTAGAGTGGACAATGGAGAACCAGTGGATGTGGTGTATTTGGACTTGCAAAAGGCTTTTGACAAGGTCCCACACAAGAGATTGGTGTGCAAAATTAAAGCACATGGTATTGGGGCTAATGTACTGACATGGATAGAGAACTGGTTGGCAGACAAGAAGCAGAGAGTCGGGGTAAACGGGTCCTTTTCAAAATGGCAGGCAGTGACTAGTGTGGTGCCGCAGGGCTCAGTGCTGGAACCCCAGCTATTTACAATATACATTAATGATTTAGATGTAGGAATTGAGTATAATATCTCCAAGTTTGCAGACGACACGAAGCTGGGTGGCAGTGTGAGCTGTGAGGAGGATGCTAAGAGGCTGCAAGGTAACTTGGACAGGTTAGGTGAGTGGGCAAATGCATGGCAGATGCAGTATAATGTGGATAAATGTGAGGTTATCCACTTTGGTGGCAAAAACAGGAAGGCAGAATATTATCTGAATGGCGGCAGATTAAGAAAAGGGGAGGTGCAATGAGACCTGGGTGTCATGGTACATCAATTATTGAAAGTTGGCATACAGGTACAGCAGGCGGTGAAGAAGGCAAAAGGCATGTTGGCCTTATAGCTAGGGGATTTGAGTATAGGAGCAGGGAGGTCTTACTGCAGTTGTACAGGGCCTTGGTGAGACCTCATCTGGAATATTGTGTTCAGTTTTGGTCTCCTAATCTGAGGAAGGACGTTCTTGCTGTTGAGGGAGTGCAGCGAAGGTTCACCAGACTGATTCCAGGGATGGCTGGACTGACATATGAGGAGAGACTGGATCGACTGGGCCTGTATTCACTGGAGTTTAGAAGGATGAGAGGGGATCTCATAGAAAAATATAAAATTCTGACGGGAATGGACAGGTTAGATGCAGGAAGAATGTTCCCGATGTTGGGGAAGTCCAAAACCAGGGGACACAGTCTAAGGATAAGGTGTAAGCCATTTAGGACTGAGATGAGGAGAAACTTCTTCACTCAGAGAGTTGTTAACCTGTGGAATTCCCTACAGCAGAGAGTTGTTGATGCCAGTTCATTGGATATATTCAAGAGGGAATTAGATATGGCCCTTACGGCTAAAGGGATCAAGGGGAATGGAGAAAAAGCAGGAAAAGGGTACTCAGGTGAATGATCAGTCACAGCTGAAGAGATTGGTAGAGCAACCAAACATGACCCAGTTGTGTCAAAGGTGTATGATTACATCGCAAAGGCTGGCCAAACCAGATAACAAAAAAGATATTCATCCATTCTTCATTCGTAGGAATGAATTATCTGTCGATAAATATTGTATCATGTGGGAGGCAAGAGTGGTTATACCAAATAATTTCAGATCCAAATTATTAGGAGATCTTCATGACCAGCACCTGAAAATGTGCTTGACCAAGAGTTTTTCACGTTATTATTTATGGTGGCTAGGTCTTGATAAAGATATAGAGTACATCATTAGTCAGTGTACAACATGTCAATCGGTAAGCAAGAAACCAACATCAGTACCATTACAGCTATGGAAATGGCCTCCCAGGTGTGGCAAGGTTACATATAGATTTTGCTGAGCTCAAACGATAGCCACGAATGAGATTCTCATTGTTAAAACCAAACTTGGCACAGTCCGTAGAAGAGAAACAATTGAGACAGAAAGAGAATCATGAGAAGTTCATAGAGTGCATCAGGGATGGATTGCTTGAGCAGTATGTAACGGAACCAACCAGGGGCCTGGCTATCTTAGATCTGGTCCTGTGTAATGAGACAGGATTAATAAACAATCTCCTAGTAAAGGATCCCCTCGGAATGAGTGATCATAGCATGATTGAATTTCAAATCCAGATGGAGGGTGAGAAAGTTGGATCTCTAACCAGCATATTAAGCTTAAATAAAAGAGACTATGAAGGTATGAGGGCAGAGTTGGGTAAAGTGGACTGGGAAAATAGATTAAAGTGTAGGACGGTTGATGAACAGTTAAGGAGATATTTCACGACACTCAAGAAAAATATATTCCAGTGAAGAGGAAAGCGTGTAAAAGAAAAGATAGCCATCCGTGGCTAACTAAGGAAATTAAGGACAGTATACAATTAAAAACAAGGGCATACAAAGTGGCCAAAACTAGTGGGAGGACAGAAGATGGGAAGCTTTTAAAAGCCAGCAAAGAACGACTAAAAAAATGATTAAGAAAGGGAAGATCGACTATGAAAGTAAACCAGCACAAAATATAAAAACAGATAGCAAGAGTTTCCATAGGTATATAAAAAGGGAAATAGTGGCTAGAGTAAATGTTGTTCCCTTAGAGGATGAGACCGGGGAATTAGTAATGGTGAACATGGAGATGGCAGAAACTGTGAACAAATATTTTGTTTAAGTCTTTACGGTAGAGGATACTAAGGGGGGAGAGGAACTTAACACAATCACAATCACTAAGGAAGTGATACTCAGTAAGATAATGGGACTAAAGGCAGATAAATCCCCTGGACCTGATGGCTTGCATCTTAGGGCCTTAAGAGAAGTAGCGGCAGGGATAGTGGATGCATTGGTTGTAATTTCCCCAAATTCCCTGGATTCTGGGGAACTCCCAGCAGATTGGAAAACTGCAAATGTAGCGCCCCTATTCAGGAAAGGAGCTAGACAAAAAGCAGGAAACTATAGACCAATTAGCCTAACATCTGTGGTTGGGAAAATGTTGGAGTTCATTATTAAAGAAGCAGTAGCAGGACATTTGGAAAAGCAAAATTCGGTCAAGCAGAGTCAGCATGGATTTATGAAGGGGAAGTCATGTTTGACAAATTTGCTGGAGTTCTTCGAGGATGTAACGAACAGGGTGGATAAAGGGGAACCAGTGGATGTGGTGTATTTGGACTTCCAAAAGGCATTTGACAAGGTGCCACATAAAAGGTTACTGCACGATGAAAGTTCCCGGGGTTGGGGGTAATATATTAGCATGGATAGAGGATTGGCTAATGAACAGAAAACAGAGTCGGGATAAATGGTTCATTCTCTGGTTGGCAATCAGTAACTAGTGGGGTGCCGCAGGGATCAGTGCTGGGACCCCAGCTATTTACAATCTATATTAACGACTTGGAAGAAGGGACTGAGTGTAACGTAGCCAAGTTTGCTGATGATACAAAGATGGGGGGAAAAGCAATGTGTGAGGAGGACACAAAAAATCTGCAAAAGGACATAGACAGGCTAAGTGAGTGGGCAAAAATTTGGCAGATGGATTATAATGTTGGGAAGTGAGAGGTCATACTCTTTGGCAGAAAAAAAATCAAAGAGCAAGTTATTATTTAAATTGCAAACTGCCACAGTGCAGCGGGACCTGGGGGTACTTGTGCATGAAATGCAAAAGGTTAGTATGCAGGTACAGCAAGTGATCAGGAAGGTCAATGGTATCTTGGCCTTTATTGCAAAAGGGATAGAGTATAAAAGCAGGGAAGGTATTGGTGAGGCCACACCTGGAATACTGCGTGCAGTTTTGGTTTCCATATTTACGAAAGGATATACTTGCTTTGGAGACAGTTCAGAGAAGGTTCACTAGGTTGATTCCGGGGATGAGGGTGTTGACTTATGAGGAAAGGTTAAGTAGATTGAACCTTTACTCATTGGAATTCAGAAGAATGAGAGGTGATCTTATCGAAACGTATAAGATTATGAGAGGGCCTCACAAGGTGGACGCAGAGAAGATGTTTCCACTGATAGGGGAGACTAGAACTAGAGGGCATGATCTTAGGATAAGGAGCCGCCCATTTAAAACAGAAATGAGGAGAAATTTCTTCGCTAAAGGTTGTAAATCTGTGGAATTCGCTGCCTCAGAGAGCTGTGGAAGCTGGGACATTGAATAAATTTAAGACAGAAATAGGCGGTTTCTGAAACAATAAGGGGATAAGAGGTTATGGGGAGTGGGCAGGGAAGTGGAGCTGATTCCATGATCAGATCAGCCATGATCTTATTGAATGGCGGAACAGGCCTACTCCTGTTCCTATTTTGTATGTTCTTATGTTCTTATGATAGAGACAGAGTAAAAGAGAGTAGTGTGAAATTAAACCACAAGGTGAGAGTGAAGAACCATCACCATAAATGGTTAAAGTGGTTACCAGGAAGAGTGGTGAAGATATGTGGTTCTCGCACATATTTGGTCAAGGTGTTTGATCATGGACCGATTAGGTTTGTTCACATTGATCATATTTTACCTGCAGACATGGAAGGAGTTGAAGTTTGGAATGATTCGATTATTTATGACTCATCAAATAGTTCTGATACAAGTAGAGTATCAGTAGCAAATCCTACATCAAAAGTACTGGAAACAAGTCCAAGAGAAAGTCAGAATTTAAGTCTGAGTCCGAGTCGGGCAGACAAACACTCTGAAGTTGCAGAGAGTTCAAATGTAAATCAAGGGCATCCTTTGGAGGCTTTCCTCAGGATCAGCCTCGAATGAATCTAAGTTCGACACCATGTTTGGGAGGTTTTGCTCGAGAACGAAGGTTTCCTCTTCGAGACAGAAAACAAGTGGTTAAGCTTGATTTGTAAATATGGCAAAATAAGTCCATATCCTTTGTTATGTATAACCATGCAAGTTATGTATGATGATTGTTTGTTATAAATACTGCTTCATTAAGGAGGGAGTATTTTATATAGCTCCACCCAGTGTACTACTGTGGCATTGCAGCCATTGCTATTTACAACAATAAGGAAGGAACAGGTCACCTGACTGGTTCCCGAAGTTATCAGCCATCTTACGGCCTGCGTCCTGCGTGTTTGTGAGGTCGTACCGAAAACATAACAATAAGATGACCACTAATAAATCCAATAGGGAATTCAAGAGAAACTTCTTTATCCAGGGAGTGGTGAGAATGTGGAATTCGTTGCCACAGGGAGTGGTTGAGGCGAATAGCATCGATGCATTGTCAGTTAGAAAGATCAGTGTTTAACCTCTCTCAAGATTCCTGAGTTGTGTAGCTGGCTGGAGGCTGAAAGACACATATCATAGTCATGCTAACCTGTCTGTACTTGCCAGAATATTTTTTTGACAAACAAAAAATTCAGCCTGAAAAGCAATGTTATAGCTGATGGAGCAGAGAGAGGGGCAGTGTTCGAGATGAGATTCCAACTTGTCTTGTGGTTGAGTACCACACACCTCCATTTTAATTTGTTTGAACTTTGGGACAACTGTGAATGATCTTGAATTAATGAAAGAAAGACTTGCATTTCTACAGCACCTTTCATGACAATCGGACATCTCAAAGCGCTTTACAGCCAATGAAATACTTTTGAAGTGTAGTCACTGTTGTAATGTGGGAAACACAGCAGCCAATTTACGCACAGCAAGCTCTCACAAACAGCAATGTGATAATGTCCTGTTAATCTGTTTTTTTGTGATGTTGATTGAGGGATAAATATTGGCCCCAGCATACCGGGGAGAACTCCCTGCTCTTCTTTGAAATAATGCCATGATATCTTTTACATCCACCTGAGAGGCCTTGGTTTAACTTCTCATCTGGAAGACGGCACCTCCGACAGTGCAGCACTCCCTCAGTACTCCCCCTCCGAAAGCACGGTGCTCTCTCAGTAATGCCCCTCCGACAGTGCAGCGCTCCCTCAGTACTGCCCCTCCGACAGTGCGGTGCTCCCTCAGTACTGCCCCTCCGACAGTGCGGTGCTCCCTCAGTACTGCCCCTCCGACAGCGCGGTGCTCCCTCAGTACTGCCCCTCCGACAGTGCAGCGCTCCCTCAGTACTACCCCTCTGACAGTGAGGTGCTCCCTCAGTACTACCCCTCTGACAGTGAGGTGCTCCCTCAGTACTGCCCCTCCGACAGTGCGGTGCTCTCTCAGTACTGCCCCTCCGACAATGCAGCGCTCCCTCAGTACTGCCCCTCCGACAGTGCGGTGCTCTCTCAGTACTGTCCCTCCGACAATGCAGCGCTCCCTCAGTACTGCCCCTCCGACAATGCAGCGCTCCCTCAGTACTGCCCCTCCGACAATGCAGCGCTCCCTCAGTACTGCCCCTCCGACAGCGCGGTGCTCTTTCAGTACGACAGAGGCTCGGCACCTCTCTGCTCTTCAGTCTGTTAGCAACAGGTTGTAGGTTGCTATTTTTTTTACTCTTCCATTAGCAATATTATTTTCGGGACAATTTCAGAGGATTGTTATTTTCCAAAGTTGTTAAGCTAACTCAGAGTTGAGCGAATACTTTGCTCTAGTGCTGGTCACCATTGCAGGATTGCTGCAGTTTAATGTCAAGCAGTTTGTCAAACAATTGGATTTGATGGCTGCCTAGTCAGGTTACTTGCTACAGTGATTCATCGGGTCTTCGTCTCACTCCCACGATCCATGACAAACGAGACAATCCACTGCTTTTATATCCAGCAGATCGAGCTCTGGCTTTGTCCACAATGAAGACTGAAGAACAGAGAGGTGCCAAGCCTCAGTGCACCCTTGCCTCTGAGTCAGAACGTCGTGGTTATAAGTCCCAGTCCAGAGACTTGAACACAAAGTTCTAGGCTGACATTCCCAGTACAGTACTGAGGGAGTGCCGCACTGTCAGAGGGGCAGTACTGAGGGAGTGCAGCACTGTCAGAGGAGCAGCACTGAGGGAGCGCCGTAAGTTGGAGGGGCAGTACTGAGGGAGCGCCGTAAGTCGGAGGGGCAGTACTGAGGGAGCGCCGTAAGTCGGAGAGTCAGTACTGAGGGAGCGCCGTAAGTTGGAGGGGCAGTACTGAGGGAGCGCCGTAAGTCGGAGGGGCAGTACTGAGGGAGCGCCGTAAGTCGGAGGGGCAGTACTGAGGGAGCGCCGTAAGTCGGAGAGTCAGTACTGAGGGAGTGCTGTTTTTTTGTCACGCGCCTTTTTTTTGGCGTGTTTATCGTTTTCCAAGTTTCCCTCTGCGATCTACGCTGGCTTAACTGACTTAGTTATGATTTTTCTAGTGCAGTTTTTTTTTACGTCGTAGGGGGCATTCCCTCATGTCTGCGCCGGTTTTTTCAATTGTTCGCAGTTTGGCCAACATTTTTTCCTCATAGGTCGGAGTATCTGGTCATTCCCGAAAAACCTTCTGGTGAGTTAAGAAAACCAGCGCACAATCATAAATCGACGCTGAAAGACGCCATTGTTTTTCATCGAAGGTTTTTGAGGGAGTCAAGAACACTGTCAAAATCAATGATAAAGTTCAACTTATTTTACCTGTCAACGTAGTAAATGGAAGTTTGTTGGATTTCAGAAGTTTTCTCTTTGTTTTACTCACTCACATGCCACCACCGAACGTCTTAAAGCAGGGCTGGAGGGTCATAGCTTTGGTCGACAGAATCAGCCCAGCGTCTGTACGCAGGGGCTCGGGGCTCAGCTGGAAAACAAGCCCGGGGGGGGGGCAGGGGGCGGGGGGGCGTGGGGTGAGGGGGAGGAGAGATAGAGCGCAAGATGCCGATCGGAAGGCTTCTGCACTGAGCCTGAGGAATGAAGTGCCGATCGGAAGGCTTCTGTAGACTGCAATGAGTAGGGGGGGGGGTGGAGGAGGGGGGGGAGGAGAGAGAGAGAAGGGGAGAAGTCACAAGACTGCAATTAGTTACGGGGGGGGAGAGAGAGAGAGGAGAAGTCAAAGACCTGCCCCCCCGGGCTTGTTTTCCAGCTGAGCCCTGAGCCCCTGCATACGGACGCTGGGCTGATTCTGTCGACCAAAGCTATGACCCTCCAGCCCTGCTTCAAGACGTTCTGTGGTGGCATGTGAGTGAGTAAAAAAAAAAAGAGAAAACTTCTGAAATCCAACAAACTTCCATTTACTACGTTGACAGGTAAAATAAGTTGAACTTTATCATTGATTTTGACAGTCCATCCATACAGACCTTGAACTGTGAACCTGTCCTGCCTGCTTTCCTGCCATTTTGAGCTTCTTTCAAAGGTAAAATTTAAGTATGGGGGCAATACTGGCAATGCCATACCTTGTGCGAGCCTTCTGCATCATGGTGCTACGTAGGAGACAATTGATTCGATATCATTGCATCAGGAACATCAGAGCCCGTAGGATGCTGGGAAGGAGGCCTTACCCACCTCGGGTATATCGAGACAGACGTTCGTACCTCCACCTGAGTGATGCAGACTGTGTCAAAAGGCTGCGTTTCTGCAAAGAAGTTATAAGTGAGAGCTGTAAGTTGGTCAAAGCAGACTTGCAACCTAGAAGCATCAGGCGGACTGCTTTGTCAGTTGAAGTGAAGGTTACAGTTGCACTTTCATTCGATATATCCGGATCGTTTCAAACTACAACTGTGGATGTGTGCGCCATCTCTCAACATGCAACACATGTCTCCATTCGCCAGATGACGGCTGCACTGTACGCGCGGAGTAATGAATTCGTAAAGTTCCCCATGACCGCCCAAGCACTCCATGACAGGGGCTGTGGGCTTCTCCAGGATTGCTGACTTCCCAAAGGTACAGGGCTGCATTGATTGTACCCACATCGCCTTACGAGCCTTTTTGAAGGTTTCCGAGATGTACAGGAGCAGAAAAGGCTTCCACTCCATTAATGTACAGCTCGTGTATGACGGCATGCATCATATCATGTCAGTCAATGCAAGATACCCTTGGAACACCCATGATGTGTTCATCCTATGCGTTATATCTGCCATGTTTCAGCAGCAGCCAGGAGGGCAGAGCTGGCTACTGGGAGACAAAGGGTACGGCCTCGCCAGCTGGCTCATGACGCCCCTACGCATAACCTGGACGGAAGCTGACTGTCAATACAATTGCGACATGCAGCATGATAAAGAGGACCATTGGCATATTGAAAGAGTGTTTCCGATGCGTGGACCATTCCAGAGGCTACTTGCTGTACTCCCCTGAGATTGTCGGTCAGTTCACTGTTGTGTGCTGCATGCTGCATAACTTAGCCATCATGAGGCAGCAGCAGCTGGCAGTAGAAGACCCACCTGTGGTGAGAGTGGCTGATGATAATGATGTGGAAGATGCAGATGACAAGCAGGAGGAGGACAATGAGTGTGCGGAAGCCATGCAGGTGGCTGAGGCTGGAGCACGATGGCGGAGGAGGGCGGGCCATCGTGCCCCTTTTATCGATTGCTCGAGCCTTGCGCCAGCAGCTCATCCGTGAACACTTTGCTGCCTGAGGGCTCAGCGACAACTATTCCACATGGACCATGTTTACTGTTTGGACCTGTTCCGTAAAGTTGTGTTGTGTTAATGGAACAAATGATTGAAATTATTCTTGTTTACTTCAAAAGTTGTTTTAATAATCGAACAAATAATGGAAATGATTCTTCTTGAGTTCCAAAAGTTGTGTGAAGAATGGAACAAATAATGGAAATGATTCAGTTTTAATGTAAAATATATTTTATTGAAAAGTTTAACAAACAGTTCTTTTGTACTTAACTTTAATAAAATTATCCTTGTATCAAACTTTACTTTAAGATCACTCTTTAAGATCACTTAAAAACTTTAAGATCATCTACAAACTTTTAAACTTGTAAATTTACAAAACTTACAAAAAAAGTTTTAATTTGAGAACAGTTATGACAGTTACAATAATAATAACTATTGTGTTCCTAACACAGATGAGGCTGCACACAGGGAGGTTAAAGTAACAGTAACCTTAGTCTTTATTAAGACACACCAGAGTGAGGAACAGGCCTTAGGGGCCGGCTTATATACAGTGCTCCCAAGGGATGCTGGGATCCTTTGGGACTTCAGGGCATGCGCTCCCTGGTGGCAGAACATGGGAGTGCATACTTCACAGATACACAACATCACTCCCCCCCCAAAGTCAAAGTGAAAACTATTTACAAGGTGAGGCGGTCGGGAGCCTTTCTTTCCCTGATGGACCACCTCGGTACAAATGTCTGTTCTGGTGTGTTGGCTGTGCCTTCGCTGGGCTGGCGTGTTGTTGGCCCTGCAGGGCTGCTGGGTGAACCTGGCCTTGCTGGGCTGTTGGGCGTGATAGGTTCGATTTCCTGGTCCGGCGTGGTGTTGTTGATCCTTTGGGTGTGTGTTGTGGGCTCGAAAAAGGTGGTGTCTGCTGTGGGTTGTTCAGGGCAGTCTGTGAACCACAGCCTCATTTGGTCCAGGTGCTTTCTGCAAATTTGTCCATTGTCTAGTTTGACTACAAACACCCTACTCCCTTCTTTAGCTATTACCGTGCCCGCGACCCACTTGGGACCATGTCCATAGTTTAGCATATACACAGGATCATTCAGATCAATTTCCCGTGACACAGTGGCGCGACCATCGTTTACATTTTGTTGCTGCCACCTGCTCTCTACCTGATCATGCAGGTTGGGGTGAACCAGCGAAAGTCTGGTTTTAAGTGTCCTTTTCATAGAAACATAGAAAATAGGTGCAGGAGTAGGCCATTCAGCCCTTCGAGCCTGCACCGCCATTCAATTTTCATGAGTAGCTCGTGTGGTAGATGAGCAGTACTCGGGACAGGCGGGTTTGGAGTGAGCCTTCTGTGACTCGTTTAAGGCTCTGTTTGATGGTTTGTACTGCCCGCTCTGCCTACCCATTGGAGGCTGGTTTAAAAGGGGCCGAGGTGACATGTTTGATCCCATTGCGGGTCATGAATTCTTTAAATTCGGCACTGATGAAACATGGCCCGTTGTCACTGACCAGTATGTCAGGCAGGCCGTGGGTGGCAAACATGACCCTCAGGCTTTCAATGGTGGCGGTGGCGGTGCTTCCCGACATTATTTCACATTCAATCTGTCATGCATTTAACTGTCATTGTAACCCATGTATAAACTGACCAAGGTTGTACACCGTGAGAACATTGACCACTAGGTGGTGAATTTGTGGGAGACCTCCTAACCTGGACTTTCAGGTATAAAAGGGGAAGCTCCACCCACTTTCATCACTTCAGTGCTGGCTAATAAAGGTCACTGGTCACAGAGTGACCTTCTCTCAAGTATGGGCCTCGGGTGCATTTATACTGTATAGTAAGGACATATTATTGGCGACGAGAAACTGGGATTTAAACCACGCGAGCATGGCCACTAGCAGCACAGATGAGAGGTACTATGTTGGTGATGATTGGGACGATTTTATTGAGAGACTACAGCAAAGGCTCATCTCCTGACGGTTTGTGAATCCAGGACGTACTCCCTGATGAAGGACCTTCTAGCGGCAGAGAAGCTGGTGGACAAGACTTTTGAAGAGCTCAGTAAGTTGATCGGGGAACACTTTAAACCGGCGAGCAGCATGCACATGGCGAGACACCAGTTTTACACGCACCGGCGGCGAGAAGGGCAAAGCGTTCCAGACTTCGTGGCTTCGCAACTGGCGAGCCTATGTAAGTTCCCAGATGCATGCAGAGCGGAGATGCTGCAAGACTTTTTTATTGAGGGCATCGGGCACGCTGGGGTTTTCAGGAAACTGATTGAGACCAAAGACTTGACCTTGGAAACGGCGGCTTTGATGGCCCAGACATTTATCTCAGGGGAGAAAGAGACCAGAATGATGTTTGACAAAAATCTTGGTTTAAATGCAGCAAATGGACAGGGAGTCAACATTGTTAACATGGCACACAGTTCTCCAGGCAGACAGGGGCAATCGGACATGCCCGAGCATGTAGTCGAACCCAAAGGGAGAATTCAACAGAGACAATGGCTAGCTGAACGGCGATTCATGCCAACGCAAGGGACAATGCGGCCAGTAATGGGGCCATCAACACCTGTCAATGCTGCGCTTAAGGACAGTTACAGATACAGTCAGAGACGATCAACTGGTAATGGACCTTTGCAACAACAGATCATATTGGAGGTGTGGAGGCAAACACACAGCCAGAGCTTGCAGGTATCAGCAATATACCTGCAGAAACTGCAATGTCAGCGGTCACTTGGCGCGAATGTGCAGGAAGCCTGCAGCCAGGTTGATGTACGAGGAGGACGGGGACGATGTAAGCCCCACGAGGCCAAATGAACACTGGGGGAAATCGCTAGAAGCTGAAGTTCAGCGAGTTCAGCGAGTTCATGTGGAGCACATATACAGTTCATACACCAGGACGTCACCGATAATGATGAAAGTGCTCCTCAATGGCATTCCAGTAACAATGGAGCTAGTCACAGGGGCCAGCCAGTCCCTGATGAGTATCAAACAGTTCGAAAGGCTGTGGGTGTCCAAGTCCAGGAGGCCAAAATTATTGCCAATTGACGCACAGCTACGGACATATACAAAGGAGATCATTCCGGTGCTAGGCAGCGCCACGGTAGTCGTGACCCACAAAGATTCGGAGAACAGGTTGCCACTCTGGATTGTCCCAGGGGACGGTCCCGCACTACTGGGGAGGAGTTGGCTTGCTGTCATGAACTGGAAATGGGGCGATGTCAATGCAATTTCTTCTGTGGAGCGAATATCATGTTCACAGGTCCTGGACAAATTTGACTCACTATTTCATCCCGGCATTGGCACTTTCATGGGGACCAAGGTAATGATTCACATAAACCCGGACGTCAGGCCAGTACACCTCAAGGCCAGAGCGGTGCCGTATGTGATGCAGGAAAAGATAGAAGGCGAATTGGACCGCCTGCTGAGGGAAGGCATCATCTCGCCAGTTGAATTCAGTGACTGGGCGAGCCCGATTGTGCCGGTGCTCAAGGCAGATGGGTCGGTCAGGATATGTGGTGATTACAAGGCCACCATCAATTGGGTGTCACTCCATGACCAGTACCCACTACCGAAAGCGGAGGACCTCTTTGCGACGCTATCCGGTGGCAAACTTTTTCAAAAGTGAACCTGACCTCAGCTTACATGACCCAAGAGCTAGCGAGTGAGTTGAAGAAGCTGACCACCATCACGACACACAAGGGTTTGTTTCAGTACAACAGATGTCCATTTGGGATTCGCTCCGCCACCGCGATCTTTCAACGAAATATGGAAAGCCTCCTCAAGACGATTCCAAGGACAGTGGTTTTTCAAGACGACATCCTCATCACGGGTTGTGATTCTGAATAATACCTCCGCAACCTGGAGGAGATGCTACATAGACTGGACCGGGTAGGTCTGCGACTGAAAAAGGTGAAGTGCGTCTTCCTAGCTCCAGAGGTAGAATTCCTGGGGATGGGGGTAACAGCAGACGGGATCAGACCTACTGCGTCCAAAACAGAAGCAATCCAGAGAGCACCCAGACCCCGTAACACGACAGAGCTGCGTTCGTTCCTGGGGCTCCTGAACTATTTTGGTAACTTTCTTCCCAAATTGAGCATGCTGTTAGAGCCGCTACACGTGCTCCTATGCAAAGGCCGTGAATGGGTTTGGGGGCGGACAGCCAGGAAAGGGCTTTTGATAGAGCACGAAATTTGTTATGCTCCAACAATCTGTTAACGTTATATGACCCATGTAAGAAACTTGTTTTAACGTGCGATGCGTCGTCCTATGGGGTCGGGCGTGTGTTGCAGCATGTTAATGCCAAGGGTCAGTTACAGCTGGTAGCTTATGCCTCCAGAAGTCTGTCCCAGGCAGAACGCGGCTGCGGGATGGTAGAAAAGAAAGCACTTGCATGTGTATATGCAGTAAAAAAAATGCACCAGTACCAGTTTGGCAGGAAATTTGAGCTGGAGACAGATCACAAACCTGTAACATTCCTTTTGGCCGACAACAAGGCCATAAATGCAAATGCATCGGCCCGCATACAGAGGTGGGCACTCACATTAGCCGCCTATGACTATACAATTCGGCACAGACCGGGCACTGAAAACTGTGCCGATGCACTCAGCAGGCTCCCACTAGCCACCACCGAGAGGGCAACCGAGCATGCTGCTGAGATGGTCATGACTGTTGAAGCTTTTGAAAGCGAAGGCTCACCGGTGACAGCCCGTCAGATTAAAGTCTGGACAAATAGAGACCCGCTACTGTCTTTAGTCAAGAAATGTGTCCTGAATGGGGACTGGGCAGCCACGTACGGGGCATGCCCTGAGGAATTCAAACCATTTCTCGATTCGCCTACTTTGGGGAAACCGAGTAGTCATGCCCCAGAGGGGCAGATAGGTGTTCATCAGAGAACTCCACAATGAGCACCCGGGCATTGTCATGATGAAGGCAATTGCCAGGTCACACGTTTGGTGGCCAGGGATAGATGCAGACTTGGAACTTTGTGTTCACAGGTACAACACGTGTGCCCAGCTGGGCAATGCGCCCAGGGAAGCCCCCTTAGCCCCTGGCCATGGCCCGCCACGCCATGGCCATGCATCCATGTGGACTACGCAGGTCCTTTCATGGGAAAAATGTTTTTGGTTGTAGTATTCGCCTACTCCAAAAGGATCGAATGTGACATTCTCAATTCAAGCACATCCTCTGCCACGGTAGAAAGTCTACGGGCAATGTTCGCTGCCCATGGTCTACCAGACGTCTTGGTCAGCGACAATGGCCCGTGCTTTACAAGTATTGAATTCCAGGACTTCATGGCAGGAAATGGTATCAACCATGTCAGAACGGCACTGTTCAAGCCGGCCTCAAACGGCCAGACGGAACGAGCAGTGCAGATAATCAAACAGTGGATGCTCAGAATCCAAGGGGGTTCTCTACAAAGCCGCTTATCACGCCTCCTGTTGGCCAATAGATCCCGACCACTCTCGCTCACAGGGGTCCCACCCGCAGAGCTGCTAATGAAAAGGATGCTCAAAACCAGGTTATCCCTTATACACCCCACCATGAAAGAAATTGTTGAGAGCAGGCGCCAGTCACAATATGACTACCATGACAGGAATGCGAGGGCGCGATGTATTGATGTCAATGACCCTGTCTTTGTCCTCAACTACGCTGCAGGGCCTAAATGGTTCGCAGGCACTGTGATTGCCAAAGAGGGGAATAGGATTCTGTTAGTTAAACTTATCAATGGACAAATCTGCTGCAAACACATGGATGAAACAAAAAGGAGATTCAGCAACCCCATAGAAGAAGCAGAGGAAGAACACGATGTAGAGTTCACTCCTCCGCAGGTGACCGAACACCCGAACCAAGCGGAGGAGAGCCCAGTCACTGTGGGCAGTCCAGACAGGCCTGAGGCACCGCAAACAGCAGACACTCAGGCCAGCGCCCAACAACCGGAGCCCCAACTCAGGCGCTCTACAAGGGAGCGTAAACCACCAGAGAGACTTAACCTGTGATCCCAATAAAACTTTGGGGGGGAGGTGATGTCATGTATTCAACTGTCATTGTAACCCATGCATAAACTGACCTAAGTTGTACACCGTGAGAACACTGACCACTAGGTGGTGAACTTGTGGGCGACACTCCTAACCTGGACTTTCAGGTATAAAAGGGGAAACTCCACCCACCTTTATCACTTCAGTGCTGGTTAATAAAGGTTACTGGTCACAGAGTGGCCTTCTCTCAAGTATGGGCCTCATGTGTATTTATACTGTATAGTAAGGAGATGTTACAATCCATTTTGAAAAAGCATCCACCACCACCATGAACATTTTAGCGAGAAACAGGCCCGCATAGTCAACATGGATCCTCTACCATGGTCTGGAGGACCAGGACCACAAACTTAGTGATGCCTCTCTGGGCGTGTTGCTCAACTGAGCACACACACTGCATTGCCGTACAGAGGACTCTAAGTCAGAGTCGATACCGGGCCACCACACTTGGGATCTGGCTATCGCTTTCATCATTACTATACCCGGGTGTGTGCTGTGGAGATCCGAGATGAACGTCTCCCTGCCCTTTTTGGGTAGCACTATGCAGTTACCCCACAACAGGCAGTCTGCCTGAATGGACAGCTCGTCCTTTCACCGCAGGAACGGCTTGATTAGCTCTTGCTGGCCCAGCTCCCATGCAGTACACAGTTTTTTACTAGGGACAGCAGAGGATCTTGGCTGGTCCAAGTCCTAATCTGGTGGGCCGTGACGTGATTTATAATTTTCAAGCGCTTCCATGAGCATCAACAAGTCTGCGGGCTGCACCACCATCAACAAGTTTGCAGGCTGTGCGATTTCCACCCCCGTGGTGGGCAATGGTAGCCAACTGAGAGCATCCGCTCGGTGCCTGGCCAGTGGCAGATGGTATAGTTATACGCTGATGGTGTGAGTGGCCACCTTTGCGGCATTGGTATTTATCCCCTTGTTTTCAGCGAACAGGGATATGAGGGGCTTGTGATCGGTTTCCAGCTCAAATTTGAGGCCAAACAGGTACTGATGCATTTTCTTTACCCCGAACACACGCTAATGCCTCTTTCTCAATCATGCTGTAGGCCCTCTCGGCCTTAGACAAGCTACTGGAGGCATAGGAGTCAGGTTGCAACTTCCCCGTAACATTAGCTTGTTGTAATACACACCTGATTCCGTACGACCACGCATCACATGCGAGCACAAGTCTTTTACACGGGTTATACAATACAAGCAGCTTGTTGGAGCATAAAATGTTTCTGGCTTTCTCAAAAGTAATTACTTGTTTTTTTTCCCCATACCCAGTTCTCACCTTTACGCAATAACACATGTAGGGGCTCTAAGAGGGTGCTTAACCCCGGTAGGAAGTTACCAAAATAGTTGAGGAGTCCCAGGAACGACTGCAGCTCCGTGACGTTCTGTGGCCTGGGCGCGTTCCTGATCGCCTCTGTCTTGGCGTCTGTGGGCCAAATGCCATCCGCCGCGATCTTTCTCCCCAAAAACTCCACTTCTGTCGCCATGAAGACGCATTTCGACCTCTTCAGCCACAGCCCTACACGATTCAGTCGCTGGAGAACCTCCTTCAGGTTTTGTAAGTGCTCGAAGGTGTCCCAACCCGTGACCAATATGTCATCCTAAAAAACCACTGTGCGTGGTACCGACTTGAGTAGGCTCTCCATGTTTCTCTGGAAGATTGCTGCAGCCGACCGAATTCCAAACGGGCATCTGTTGTAGATGAACAGTCCCTTGTGCATGTTGATGCAAGTGAGGCCCTTCAAAGACTCCTCCAGCTCTTGTGTCATGTAGGCCGAAGTCAGGTCGAGCTTGGTGAACGTCTTGCCTCCTGCCAACGTCGCAAATAGGTCGTCTGCCTTAGGTAGCGGGTATTGGTCCTGTAGCGAGAAACGATTAATAGTTACTTTTTAATCACCGCAAATCCTGACCGTGCCATCACTTTTGAGTACTGGAATAATTGGGCTGGCCCACTCGCTGAATTCCACTGGGGAGATGATACCCTTGCGTTGCAGCCTGTCCGGCTCGATTTCCACTCTCTCCCTCATCATGTGAGGTACTGCTCGCGCCTTGTGGTGAATGGGTCGTGCCTCTGGGACCAAGTGGATCCGCACCTTTGCCCTGGAAAAGTTTCCAATGCCTCGTTCAAAAAGGGAAGGAAATTTGTTCAGTACCTGAGTACATGAGGCATCATTGACATGTGATAGCGCTCAGATGTCATCCCAGTTCCAGCGGATTTTGCCCAGCCAGCTCCTTCCAGACAGTGTGGGGCCATCACCCGGGACAATCCAGAGAGGCAGTTCGTGCACCGTGCCCTCGTAGGTGACCTTGACCATGGCGCTGCTCAGGACAGTGATAAGCTCTTTGGTGTACATTCTCAGTTTCGTGTGGATGGGGCTCAGGGCTGGTCCAAGTGCCTTGTTGCACCACAGTCTATCAAACATCTTTTTACTCATGATGGATTGGCTAGCGCCAGTGTCCAGTTCCATGGCTGCGGTAAGCCATTCAATTTTACGTTTAGCATTATAGGTGGACATTTCGTCGAAAATGTGTGCACCCCGTGTACTTCAGCATCTGCCTCCTCTCTCTGAGGCTCGAAATTGCTTTGATCCACCATGGATCGACCTTCCTCTGCCACGTGGTGGTTAGCAGGTTTTGCAGAGCTTGCAGCTCATCTGCAAGCTCGTTGGAGGTGCCCCCATTGTTCCACAGCTCTTGCAAACATATCCTTTGAAGCGGCATGAATAGGCTGAATAGAAGCCTCCACAACGCCAACAAGGTGTGAATTGCCTTGCATTTATCCTTTGTTGCGGACCTTGAGTCATCTGGGTCACCTGAGGCCTGCTGGCAGTTGCAGACTCGTGGTTTCTGTCCTGTACATTTCTGCTCGCAAACACAGTTCCAGTTAATTTATGAACATTGCTAGCACTTGTGTGCTGAGAGATTTGTTTGGTGTTATCACTGGTGGACATAAACGCCTGTGCTATCGCAATGGCCTTACTGAGGGTCGCTGTCTCTACAGTTAAAAGTTTTCGTAGGATGGTCTTGTGGCCAATGCCCAGTACAAAAAAGTTTCTGAGCATTTACTCCAGGTAGCCATCAAACTCACATTGTTCTGCAAGTCTCCTTAGCTCGGCGACGTAGCTCGCCATTTCCTGACCTTCAGATCGCTGGCACGTGTACAACCGATACCTCGCCATCAGCATGCTCTCCCTCGGGTTAAAATGCTCCTGAACCAGTGTACACAGCTCCTCATACGACTTATCTGTGGGTTTCACTGGAGCCAGAAGATTCTTCATGAGGCTGTAGGTCGGTGCCCCGCAGACCGTGAGGAGGACCGCTCTCCTGTTTGCAGCGCTTCCTTCTCCGTCCAGTTCGTTGGCTACAAAGTACTGGTCTAGCCGTTCGACATAGGCTTCCCAGTCCTCACCCTCAGAGAACTTCTCCAGGATGCCCACAGTTTGCTGCATCTCTGCGTTGGACTCGTATATTCGTCATCAGTTATTGTGTTCCTAACACTGATGAGACTGCACACAGGGAGGTTAAACAGTGACCTCCAGACACTCCAATTTATTAAGACATTCCAGATTGAGGAATTGGCATAAGGAGCCGGATGATATACAGTGCTCCCAAGAGATGCTGGGATCCCTTGGGACTTCAGGGGATGCGCTCCCTGGTGGCGGAACATGGGAGTGCATGCTTCACAGACATACAACAATAACAACAACAACAGCAGCAAAGAAAGGCTGCACCCATCTCTCATTCCCCTTATTCTAAGACCGCCCGCTGCACTTGGTCTTGGACACACCACCACCCCTGCCCACAGACGGTGGCGTGGTGTTTCTTGGCATGGTACCAAGCTTATTCTTTCTAACATCTCGGGTACTGCGCACCTCTTGAGGGTGGGGGTCGTTGGCATCAGGCGGCAAGTTGGAGGGCCCAGGCAGAAAGTTGGAGGGCCCGGCTTTGGGCTCTTCTGAAGCTGGAGTGGGAATTGGGGTGGGAGTGACAGTTGATCCTGTCAATGGACGCGAGGTCCCTTATTGCAGCAGCTAACTCCAACATGCCATCCCTCATGCGTCCTGACAGTGTCTCAACGACCTGCAACATTCCCTCCCTCATGGTCAGTGACAGTGTTTGCACTACCTATGACATTCCCTCCCTGATGGTCACTGACAGCGCATCAGCTACCTCTGACATTCCCTCCCTCGTGGCCACTATTCATTCATTGATGGTCCCGGACATCGTTCCTATTTCTTGTGTCACTGCTGTCACTTCTCCCGACATTCCCGCTACCTCATCACTCACCCCACTGATGGCGTCCAGGAGTGATCGGGTAAGGTCAATGCTCTCCATACTCAATGACATCATCTGAACCACATCTGTTAGATCGTGCACCTAGGACCCACGGCCTGGGAAGGTGGGGCCCTGAGTGTGCCTCGCTGCATCCCACCACTGGGACCCACAACCTCGGAAGGTGGGAAATGATGGAATGTCCCACTCAAACAACTCATCATGGAAGGGGCACATCCTCCAAAGTCAGTAAAACAGCGGGGGCTTCATCCATCCCCTCCCCCTCACACCCATGTTCTTGGTCTGCAGGGTTGTATTCAAAGATGTTATCCTGTTCTGGCTGGTCCTCGTCTGAATTTTCTTCTGCATCGTCAGGGTCGGCCTCAAGTTCTGCAAAATATAACAGAACACAGACAAATGGTTAGCAGCAGAGGAGGGGGCAGGGTGGGTGGCATGAGTAGGCTCACACAGCGCAGGCAGCAGGCTCATTTGAAGGACCACGATGAATGATAGCATATTGCATCAACCAAAGCGTAGCTGATGGAGACATCCCCATGAACCGAAGCATGGCTAGCCCACGCAGTACTTAACATTTAGCAAAGCCAGAATGTGGAATTTGCTGGACTTACCCTCTCCCTTGAGTGTGGGCCCAGCTTGTGTAGTGGTGGTTGCTTTTCTCCAGGCAGGACCCATCAAAGCAGCGACCCTCTCTTCCAAGTGTGTCAGTGGCTGCAGATTTGCCGGGCCTCCTCCTGTTCAGGTTCTTTCTTATTTGTTGTGTGCCACCTTCCTCTGCAAAGATGAAAACATAACTTTTTAGAGAGGGTGTCTTTCTGTTGGGTGGGACATATACAGATGGTCATAGTTACTATTGCAATGGCTTTGAATAAATGAAAATATCACTTATACTAACTACTTGACCAAGGTCCTGCCACTTTTTGCACTGGCCTTCAGATCTCGTGGTAGTCACCATTGCACAGTAATCTTCTGCAACTTGGTTCCAGCGTTTCTTCATTTCTTTGGGTGGAACTTTTATGTGACCTCTGCCAGTGTCCAGCTCCTGCCATCTGGTCTCAATCACAGTAACTAGTGCCTCCACTTCATCCTGTAAGAAATTCTTGGTCCTTGCACCGCGTTGCATCTTGGTTTGCTGCAGCTGCGATTTTTCCAATACTCTCACACAGCACTCCTTCTCACACACACACAACTGCTCTTTAGAAATGGCCCATTGCCAACTCGGAGATATACTGTGCGTGCGTGTCCATTGCAACAATGTCAGAAACGTAACTTTTTTTCCCCGCGCATGCACAGAAGGTTTCTCGGTGCAGACAGCAGGCTCCACCCCCCCCCGAGGAGACTGGACACGCTGTGCGCCGCCAAATTCGAATTATAGATCGGGGAAACTTTGGTAAATTATTTCCGGCGCATTTCTGGCCTAGAAAAACGGGCGTAACTTTGGCAATACGCCAGAAAATGTGCTTAGGGAAAATTGAGCCCAATCTCTAGATCAGTGCTTTACAACAGGGTGAAATCCAGAGTGTACTGACATTTGTGGCATTTGTGTTACTGTTCAACTGGAAAATGCAGAAATAAACCTGGGTATTTTAATGTTTGAAATTCACTGACATTAAAAGGAAAGGGTTTAATTTAAAATTAATTCTGTTTTAAAATGATTTGCAGCTGCGAGCATTGAGTGCTGTGCGTGGGAGGAGAGAGAAAGGCTTTCACAGGAGCTGCTAATTTCTACTTGCCCCGCCGATAGTGATTCCTTATCTTAATCATAGAATCATAGAAATTTACTGCACGGGAGGAGGCCATTCGGCACTTTGTGTCTGTGCCGGCCGACAAAGAGCTATCCAGCCTAATCCCACTTTCCAGCTCTTGGTCCGTAGCCCTGTAGGTTACGGCACTTCAAGTGCACATCCAAGTACTTTTTAAATGTGGTGAGGGTTTCTGCCTCTACCACCCTTTCAGGAAGTGAGTTCCAGACCCCCACTATCCTCATTTCTCCTCATCTCCCCTCTAAACCTCCTACCATTGCTTTAAATCTATGCCCCCTGATTATTGACCCCTCTGTTAAGGGAAATAGGTCCTTCCTAACCACCCTATCTAGGCTTCTCAGGCTAATCAGGTCCTCCCTCAGCCTCATCGTTTCCAAAGGAAAAAAAACAGCCTATCCAATCTTTCCTCATAGCTAAAATTCTCCAGTCTTGGCAAAATCCTCGTAAATCTCCTCTGTACCCTCACCAGTGCAATCACATCGTTCCTGTAATCGTGACCAGAACTGCACGCAGTACTCCAGCTGTGGCCTAAATGAAATGAGATTTTAAAATAACAACAGAGAACAATCCCCAAGAACGTGAAAATAGAACAGGCAGTTCATCGGATAGAAAAGGTTGATATTTCAGGCGTAAACATTCGGAGGGCTCAGTGACCCCGTGGCTCAGTAAGCAGCACTCTCTCGCCTACAGTCAGAAGGTTGTGGGTTCGAGCCCCACTCCAGAGACTTGAGTTCTTTAATCTGGACTGGTTAATGTTATGTATGTAACTATGTAATACTTGCCACCAGAGGGCGCGACTGTTGGAGTCCTCATGGTCACCTGCACACATGTGCAGGGCCAGTATAAAAGGTTGGCTGCCATGTTGTTTATGCACTCTGGAGTTGTAATAAAGAAGACTAAGGTCACACTAAGTTTAGCTCACAGTACTCAGCCTCGTGGAGTTCTTCTATACATAACAATTAATGCAGTGCTGAGGGAGTGCTGCACTGTCGGAGCTGCTGTTGATTGAATGAGACATTAACCCGAGTTCTGCCTGATCAGGTGGATGTAAAAGAATCCCATGGCACAATTTGGAAGAAGAGCAGCTGAGTTCTCTCTGGTGTTCTGGGGCCAATATGTATCCCTCAACCAACATCACTAAAATCACACTACCGCATTTGTTGTGTATGCAATAACTGTTAGACTGAGTACTGTTTAACTCCAAGAGGTATGACCTTGGCTCTGCTTTATTAATGCCCAAAGTGAGTAATATACAAAATGGCTGGCCTTTTATACTTGGGCTGCACAATGGCCTCCAACAGTGATGCCATCTAGTGGCTAGAGATCCCAAAAGTACATACATGACAGCATTATTCATCTCAGTCCTGTTTGTGAGATCTTTGCAAAGTGACTGCATAACCACACCGCACAGCACTTTACAATTCCTTGTACATGAAGCACTTTGTGAGTGTGTGATAAAGTGATTTATAAATAGTGCTTGTGTATCAAAAGGCATAAAAATAAACTGATGCTGAATGGTGTTCCCAATCAGTAACTGTGACTTGGGCAGAAACTCCCAGACTGACCTGAAAATTGGGTTTCCGCTAAATGTTTGGCTATTCGGAGGAGCTCAGAGCAATTCGAGGAATGGGAGTCGCTGCACTGAGAATGTTTGACCCTGAGAGCTTTACCCTGTATCTAACCCGGGCTGTACCCGGCCTGGGAGTGTTTGATGGGACAGTATAGAGGGAGCTTTATCCTATATCTAACCCGAGCTGTACATGCCCTGGGAGTGTTTGATGGGACATTGTAGAGGGAGCTTTACCCTGTATCTAACCCGGGCTGTACCCGGCCTGGGAGTGTTTGATGGGACAGTATAGAGGGAGCTTTATCCTATATCTAACCCGAGCTGTACATGCCCTGGGAGTGTTTGATGGGACAGTGTAGAGGGAGCTTTATCCTATATCTAACCCGAGCTGTACATGCCCTGGGAGTGTTTGATGGGACAGTATAGAGGGAGCTTTATCCTATATCTAACCCGAGCTGTACATTCCCTGGGAGTGTTTGATGGGACAGTGTAGAGGAAGATTTACTCTGTATCTAACCCGTGCTGTACCATCCCCCTCCTCCTCTGTCCCCCTCTCCTCCGTCCCCCTCTCCTCCGTTCCCCCCTCTTCCATCACCCCCTCCATCTCTCTCTCCTCCATTCTTCCCTCCTCCATCCCCCTTTCCTCCATCTTCCTCTCTTCCACCCCCTCCTCTATTGTTCCCTCCTCCATTCCCCTCTCCTCCACCCCTCCTCCATTCTTCCCTCCTCCATTCTCCTCTCCTCCATCTCCCTCTCCTCCACCCCATCCTCCATTTTTCCCTCCTCCATCCCCCTCTCCTCCGACCCCCCCCTCTCCTCCATCCCCCTCTCCTCCATCCCCCTCTCCAATCTAATCCTCAATGTTGACACAGTTTCTGCCCCAACCACTAACCCCGGCAGTGAATCCCACAGCCTCTGTGTGAAGAGGTTTCTCCTGCCCTCTCTTCCAAATCTCTGAACGTTTAATCCTGTATACCTGGCGCCCTCATTCCTGAGCCGTCAGTCACTGGGAACAGTTTGCTTTTATCAACCCCTGTCCCTTTTCATCACTTTAAACACTTCTATCATATCAGAAAATGCTGGAGTCACTCAGCAGGTCAGGCAGCCTCTGTGGAGAGTGCTAACGAAGGATCATCGACCTGAAACGTTAACTCTGTTTCTCTCTCCACAGATGCTGCCTGACCCGCTGAGTATTTCCAGCATCTTCTGTTTGTATTTCAAATTCCAACATCCACACTATTTTGCTTTTGTACTATTTTATCGCCCAGTTGTCTGTGATGCTCCAATGGAAAAAAAGGATCCCACTTTTAAAGCCTTCCTTCGTCTTTCCTCACACCAGGCAGCATCCACAGTGACTCAGCATTATACTCCCTTTACAGCCTCAATAGCTTACCTCTGGTGCGGAGCCCGATAATGAACACAGTTCTCTAACTGGGCCTCAAGTCATTAAAAAAACAAAGGGGTGTGTGAATGGCTGAGGGCATAGGAGGCCTCGAGAAAATGGGAGAGATGGCAAATGTGGAGAGCAGCGGTTGAGAGTCAGGTGTGAAATGGAAACAGATTTCAAAATGAGAATATAAGTCTGGAGTTACTGAAGTCAGCGTACAGACCAGGGGGTTGCAGGCAATGTTCCTGTTATGTTTTCGGTATGACCTCACAAACACACAGGCTGTAAGACGGCTGATAACTTCAGGAAGCCAGTCAGGTGACTCCCTCTTTCTTGTTGTAAACAGCAATGGCTACAATGCCACAGTAGTCCACTGGGTGGAGCTATATATTCCCTTTACGCCGGGCGGGCATGCAGTAATGGGAAAGGTTCTGCACAGGCTGCCCGTTGGCTTCTCCATCGTAAATTGATCACAGGGTGCTCAGGAGAAGCATTGTTTGAAGCTTGTCTAGGTTTTAGGGGCAATAGGTTGGCTTTAACTTGATGAGCAGAAAGCATCATGGGTCAATCGGTACAGAGGTTATAGTGAATATGTGTGAGGGAGGGGAAGGGAGTGAGAGACATTTTGAAAGTCAGAGATATTCCTCTCCAAGGACAGACAGTTGAACAACAACAACTTTTATTTATATAGCGCCTTTAACGTAGTAAAACGTCCCAAGGCGCTTCACAGGAGTGCTATAAGACAGAATAAATACATTTGACACTGAGCCACATAAGAAGAAATTATGGCAGCTGAATGAAAGCTTGGTCAAAGAGGTAGGTTTTAAGGAGCGTCTTAAAGGAGGAAAGAGAGGTATAGAGGTGGAGAGGTTTAGGGAGGGAATTCCAGAGCTTAGGGCCCAGGCAGCTGAAGGCACGGCCACCAATGGTTGAGTGATTATAATCAGGGATGCACAAGAGGACAGAATTAGAGGAGTGCTGACATCTCGGGGGGTTGTGAGGCTGAAAGTGATTACAGAGATAGGGAGGGCGAGGCCATGTAAACAAGGATGATAATTTTGAAATCGAGGCGTTGCTTAACTGGGAGCCAGTGTCGGTCAGCGAGCACAGGGGTGATGGGTGAGTGGGACTTGGTGCAAGTTAGGACACAGGCAGCCGAGTTTTGGATGACAAGTTTACGTAGGGTGGAATGTGGGAGGCCAGCCAGGAGTGTGTTGGAATAGTCGAGTCTAGAGGTAACAAAGGCATGGATGAGGGTTTCAGCAGCAGATGAGCTGAGGCAGGGGCAGAGAAGGGTAATGTTACAGAGGTGGAAATAGGCGGTTTTCGTTATGCCGTGGATATGTGGCCGGAAGCTCATTTCAGGGTCAAATATTACGCCTAAGTTGCGAACAATCTGGTTCAGCCTCAGATTGATGCTAGGGAGAGGAATGGAGTCAGTGGTTAGGGAACGCAGTTTGTGGCGGGGACCAACAACAATGGCTTCGGACTTCCCGATATTTAATTGGAGAAAATTTCTGCTCATCCAGTTGGACAAGCAGGTCTGACAATTTAGCGACCATGGAGGGGTCGAGGAAAGTGGTGGAGAGGTAGAGCTGGGTGTCGTCAGCGTACATGTGGAAGCTGACTCTGTGTTTTTGGATGATGTCACCGAGGGGCAGCATGTAGATGAGAAATAGGAGGGGGCCAAGGACAGATCCTTAGGGAACACAAGAGGTAACGATGCGGGAGCGGGAAGAGAAGCCACTGCAGGTGATTCTCTGGCTACGATTAGATAGATAAGAATGGAACCAGGCGAGTGCAGTCCCACCCAGCTGGACGATGGTGGAGAGGTTTTGGAGAAGAAAGACTGCAGACAAGTGTAGAAGTACGAGGAGGGATAACTTACCTTTGTCACAGTCACAAAGGATGTTATTTGTGACTTTGATGAGAGTCTATGGCAGGGGCGAAAACCAGATTGAAACCGGAAACCAATTGAGCAAGATAAACAGCTGTGTAGATGTAATTAACTGTATTCTTCTGACAATTGACTCAGGTGAAAATTGTATCACAATACTTAAGTTTAAGGTAGTTAAGAGGGGGTTGCTATGGATACTTCTCCTCTAAGGCAATCCCTCGGAGTCAAGGATGACTTGCTTCCACACTACATGAGTTCTCAGGTAACTGATGGGACCAATGCGGGAACTACAGTCTCTGTCACAGGTGGGGCAGACGGTGGTTGAAGGGACGGGTGGGTGGCGAGCTAGGGTTGCCGTGCGCTCCATCCGCTGTTTGCGTTTGGCTTCTGTGTACTCCCGGCGAAGAGACTCGAGGTGTTTGCCGCCTTCTCGGATGCTTCTCCATTTTAGGCGGTCTTGGGTCAGGGATTCCCAGGTGTTGGTGGGGATGTTGCACTTTTTCAAGGAGGCTTTAAGGGTATCCTTGAAGCGGTTCCTCTGCCCACCTGGGGCTCGCTTGCCGTGGCAGAGCTCCGAATAGAGCGCTTCTTTTGGGAGTCCAGTATCGGGCATGCAGACTGTGATATATTCACAGAGCACAGCACACACAGCTTCCTAACATGGCAGGCAGCTCTCTCAGAAGTCTTCGGAATCTGCCTGGTTCTGTTTATTATTAACTCTGCAGTTGCAGCACACAATACGTCCACATCCTCAGTGTGGAGCTACAAACATTACAAGCTGACAGACATTACACTTCTCCCTCCTTAATGAAGAAGTTATTATAACAAACATCATACATAACTTTCATGTTTATACATAACACAGGATATAAACTTTTTTTTTCCATATTTACAAATTTAACTTTACCACTTGTTTTCTGTTTTGAAGAGGATACCTTCGCTCTCGAACAGAACCTTCCAAACCTGGTGTCGATTTCACACTCATTTGAGGCTCATCCTGAGGAACGTATTCCTCTACGGAATTTCCTTGATTTTCATTTGAACTCACTCTAACTTCAGGCTCTTTGTTTTCCTGACTCGGACTCAGACTTTCATTCTGATTCTCTCCTGGATTTGTTTCCAGTACATTGGATTTAGGATTTGCCACTGGTGTATCAAAACTATCTGATGAGTCAGAAATAATTGAATCATTCCCACCTTCAACTCCTTCTTTGTCTGTAGGTAAAATATGATCAATATGAACAAACCTAACCTGTCCATTATCAAACATCTTTACCAAATATGTGCGAGGACCACATATCTTCACCACTCTCCCTGGTAACCACTTTAACCATTTATGGTGATGGTTCTTCACTCTCACCTTTTGTTTTAATTTCACACTTCTCTCTTTTACTCTACCTCTATCATGATTCTCTTAATTGTGTCTCTTCTACGGACTGTGCCAAATTTGGCTTTAACAACGAGAATCTGGTTCGTGGCTGTCGTTTGAGAAACAATTCTGCTGGTGTTCTACCAGTAGTTGTATGAGAAGTATTTCGATATGTAATCAAAAAATTGGCCAACTTGTGATCAAATGACAACTGTCGTTTCCTTGGATTTGGATCTAACCTTTGTTTTATGAGTGCATGTTTTACAATTTGTACAATGCGCTCTGCTGCACCATTCGAAGCAGGATGGTATGGTGGAACCTTGGTATATTTCACACCATTTTTGCTGGTGAATTGTGCAATTCTTCTGAATGAAATTGTGGTCCATTATCCGAAACAAACTCCTCAGGGAGGCCAAATGAAGAAAATAATTTACTTGTTGTTATTTTCCACATTGGAAACACCTCAACCCACTTCGAATGGCTATCAATCACAATGAACAATTGTTGTCCTTCTAACTCAGCAAAATCAATATGTAGCCTTTGCCACACCCTGGGAGGCCATTTCCATGGCTGTAATGGTACTGGTGGTGGTTGCTTGCTTACCGATTGACATGTCGTACACTGACTCACGATGTACTCTATATCTTTATCAAGACCTGGCTACCATAAATAACTGCGTGCAAAACTCTTGGTCAAGTACATTCCCAGGTGCTGGTCATGGAGGTCTCCTAATAATTTGGACCTGAATTTATTTGGTATAACCACTCTTGCACCCCACATGATACAATCTTTATTGACTGATAATTCATTCCTACGAATGAAGAATGGATTTGTATCTTTGTCTATTACCTGGTTTGGCCATCCATTTGCAATATATCGTCTGTATTCAATATCATATGTATATGCTGACAAAATCAAAGCCCATCTCTGCATTCGTGCTGCAGCTAATGTTGGAACTGGGGAATTTGGATGGAGGATTGCTGTTAGGGGCTTATGGTCTGTAACTTACGACCATACAACTAATTGTGAAACTTCTTGACCCTAAAAATGAATGCCAAAGCTTCCCTTTCAATTGGCGCATAATTACTCTCACTGGCACTGAGAGTGCATGAAGCAAAAGCAATTGGTCTCTCCTCCCCACTACTTAATACTTGAGCGATCACTGCCCCAACTCCATACGGAGAGGCATCACATGCTAGCTTAATCCCCTTAGATATGTCATAGTGAACTAACATGGTGCTCTCTACCAATTTGCTTTTACACTCCTTTAAAGCTGTATTGCATTCTTTTGACCACTTCCAATGGACCTGTTTTTTCAAAAGTTCATTCAGTGGATGTAATACTGTAGCCAAATTTGGTAGGAACTTCCTATAATAGTTCAAAAGACCCAAGAATGAATGAAGTTCAGTGACATTCCTGGGAGTGGGTGCATTTCTAATTGCATTAAATTTTTCCATGGTTGGATGTAAACCATCTTTGTCTACTCTGTACCCTAAGTACTCCACTGAGTTTTGAAATAACTCACACTTGTGAGCAGACACTCGTACTCTGTGCTTCTCCAGCCGTTTGAGGACTTCATTCAATATGTTATTATGAATTTGCCTGTTTGGTGCTGAAATTAGTATGTCATCTAAATAACATACTACCCCTTTAATACCTTGCAAAATCTGGTTCATCACCCCTTGGAATATGGCAGGGGCGGAAGACACTCTAAACGGTAGCCTATTAAATTGATATAGGCCTAAATGAGTATTTATAGTCAAACATGACTTGGACTCCTCATTTAGTTCAAGCTGTAAGGTCCAGTTTTGAGAAGATCTGACCACCTGTCAGTGTTGTGAACAAATCTTCTATATTCGGCAATGTATTAGGGACATTATCCTCTAGAACCTGGTTTACAGTTACTTTATAATCACCACAAAATCTTACCTTACCATCGGACTTAGGTACAACAACAATGGGTGTAGCCCAATTACATCGATCTATCTTACAAATACTGTTCTCAGTCTCTAGTCTTTTGAGTTCTTGCTCAACTTTCTCCTTGAGTGTATATGATACGGAACATGGCTTGTAGTAAACCGATCTAACGTCCTTCTGTACCCTGACACCCGCCTTGAAGCCTTGGATCGGACTGCCCGTTTCGCAGAACACCTTTGGATACTTCTTGATAACCTCATCCGTTGATGAAAATCTCGCTTCCACACAGAATATCTTACTCCAATCCAGCTTCAGTGAGCTCAACCAATTTCTTCCTAGTAAGGCAGACTTGTCTCCTTTCACTACTATTAGAGGCAAGTTCTGAAATTGATCTTTATATTTCACCGGTACGGTGATACGACCTATCTCAGGAATTTTCTCTCCCGAGTAGCCTCTTGGATTTCTCCAGTTGGAAATCACGCAATTTGTCGAGGTACAGCAACTCCGGTACTACACTCACGGATGCACCTGTGTCAATTTCCATTGGTGTCTTGAATCCCGCAACATCTATGTGGATTTTGATGCTTTCCGAATCGCTGTCCGTTAACCTCGTACTCCTGATGACGTGTAACTCTAACATCTCCTCGTCCTGTTGTTGTTCTTCCATGCTATGTAGTCTCTTGGGATTTCTACTCATAGCTTTGAACGCTGGACTCATAGATTTGGGAGCTGGCTTACCCTTCAGTCGGCATGCCTTCGCAAGATGCCAGTCTTCCTGCAGAAGAAACACTCTGCCTTCACGTATGGACAACTTTGAGCAATGTGTTGTCCCAGGTACCTATAGCACGACTTCGACGCTCTGATGGAATTTCCAGTTTCTGAGACTTTGGGCCCCCACCGTCTTTTACTTTGAACCTGCAAGTGATTTACCTCAGTTGACTGATGACCGTAATTATTATTTAATTCTCGGAAATATTGTTCGGCCATGCCCATCGACCTCGCTGTCTGATAAGCAATTTCAAAGTCAAGTCATCCGTGGTCAATAACTTCCTTCTGATCGCATTATTTTTCACCCCACAAACAAACCGATCCCGTAATGCTCGTTTTGAAAGTTTCCAAAATTACAGTGCATTGATAGCTTTTTTAATGCTACGATGTAATCACTGATATTTTCATCACCCTTTTAATTCCGAATCCCGAAACGATAGCTTTCAGCAATTTCTAACGGTTTGGGGTTATAGTGCTGCTCCAGCTCCGTCAAAATCTCTTTAAGCGTTGTGTCCTTTGGTTCGTCAGGCACAAACAGATTTACAAGGGTTCGTACAATTTACCCGTCTCCGATAAGAAGATCGCTTTCTTACATTCCAACACAGCTCGGTTCTGGACTGCATTGTCTGGAACATCGATTATGTTATTTGCAATGAAATACATTTCTAGCCGATTCACATATGCTTTAAAACGTTCCCGGTCGTGTCTATATTCCCCCAAATGTCCGATTACACCTGCCATTTTAATCTCTAGCTGTTCACACTGTGTGCTGTATTTTACCTCGGATTTTGTAGTTTTTTTCCAAAGACAGAAACTTCCAAAGTCTCTCTGTCGGCTGGCTGAATCCTTCCCCAACAAAATTTAAGCTTTAAATCATCCGAAAAATCCCATCTCATCGCCAACTGTGATATATTCACAGAGCACAGCACACACAGCTTTCTAACATGGCAGGCAGCTCTCTCGGAAGTCTCCGGAATCTGCCTGGTTCTGTTTATTATTAACTCTGCAGTTGCAGTACACAATACGTCCACATCCACAGTGTGGAGCTACAAACATTACAAGCTTTACAGACATTACATGGACGATGTGGCCCGTCTATCGGAGCTGATTGAGGGTGGTCAGTGCTTCGATGCTAAGGATATTGACCTGAGAGAGAACACTGACATTGGTGCACCTACCCTGCCAATGGATTTGCAGGATCTTGCAGAGGCAGCATTGGTGGTACTTCTCCAGTGTTTTGAGGTGCCTGCTGTACATAGTCCATGTCTCTGAGCCATATAGGAGGGCGGGTATCATTACTGCTCTGTAGACCATGAGCTTGGTGCCGGGTTTGAGGTCCTCAGGCAACCGACAGCTACATTGGATACAGAAGTATGATGTAGAAAGTGCTAATCACTCAAGACCAGTTTGACGGCTCAAGTCAGACGGAGAACAAGGGGTCGCTTGAGCCGCAGTGCACATGTGCGAAATGGGGAAGTTATCTACATGACTGCTCGCGTACGTGCGTGCTGTCGGACTTTTTTCTATGGGTTTCAGACAACAAGACTTATAAAAACACTGAGATGCAACAAAGATTTTAATTTTCCCAATACAATATTCTTGATTTTTCCAATACAATGGATTTCCCCTGCAATAAGCATGCTTCGAACTAACTGGTATATATACAGTTAAAAAATCCTTTCCTCGCAATATCTATGCACTTGAGTTAACCGGTTTACGTACAATCTCTACCGCAATATCGATTTGTTCAACCTCCGACGCCTCCAGTCCAGATCCAAGGTTGTTCTATCCTCTTTCACTGAATTACAATATGTGGACGACTCTTGCATTTGTGCACACTCCAAACCATCGTTCACACCTTCACCGAAGTGTACAAGAGTCTGGGCCTTACACTAAACATCCGTAGTTCTCTACCAATCTTTCCCCCGCCACACAGTACTGCCCCCCGATTATCAAGATCTATGACAAGACCTTGGACAATGTGGACCACTTCCCATACCTTGGGAGCCTACTATCAGTAAGGACAGACATCAATGACGAAGTCCAACACTGCCTTCAGTGTGTCAGTGCAACCTTCGGTCACCTGAGGAAGAGAGTGTTTGAAGACCAGGTCCTCAAACCCGGCACCAAGCACATGGTCTACAGAGCAGCAGTGTTGGGGGTAATATATTAGCATGGATAGAGGATTGGGTAGTCCAGAACCAGGAGACACAGTCTTAGAATAAGGGGTAGGCCATTTAGGACTGAGATAAGGAGAAACTTCTTCACTCAGAGAGTTGTTAACCTGTGGCATTCCCTACCGCGTAGAGTTGTTGATGCCAGTTTGTTGGATATATTCAAGAGGGAGTTAGATATGGCCCTTACGTCTAAAGGGATCAAAGATATGGAGAGAAAGCAGGAAAGAGGCACTGAGGGAATGATCAGCCATGATCTTATTGAATGGTGGTGCAGGCTCGAAGGGCCAAATGGCTTACTCCTGCACCTATTTTCTATGTTTCTATGATAGCCGCCCTCCTATATGCTTCAGAAACATGAACTATATGCAGCAGGCACCTCAAAGCACTGGAGAAGTACCACCAATACTTCTTCCACAAAATCCTACAAATCAATTGGCAGGATAGGTGCACCAACATCAGCATTCTCTCTCAGGCCAACATCCCCAGCATCGAGGTTTTGACCACACTCGATCAGCTCTGATTGATGGGCCACATTGTCCGCATCCCCGATACTAGACTCCCAAAACAAGCGCTCTATTCCGAGCTACTTCGCAGCTAGCGAGTCCCAGGAGGGCAGAGAAAGCACTTCAAGGACACCCTCAAAACCTCCTTGAAAAAATGTAACATCCCCATCGACTCTTGGGAATCCCTAGCCCAAAACCGCTCAAAGTGAGGAGTAGCATCTGAGAAAGCGGCGAACACTTCGAATCTCTTCGCCGGGAGCACGTGGAAGCCAAGTACAAACCGCGGAACGAGCGCACGACAAATCAAACACCCCACCCACCCATCCCTCCAACCACCTTTGACAGAGACTGGTCAAAACAAAATTTAGTCAGGCAGAGTCAGCGTAGATTTATGAAGGGGAAATCATGTTTGACAAATTTGTTAGAATTTTTTGAGGATGTAACAAACATAGTGGATAAAGCGGATCCAGTGGATGTAGTGTATTTGGACTTCCAGAAGGCATTTGACAAGGTGCCACATAAAAAATTACCGCATAAGATAAAAGATCACAGGGTTGGGGGTAATATATCAGCATGGATAGAGCATTGGATAATGAACAGAAAACAGAGAGTCAGGATAAATGGTTCATTCTTGGGTTGGCAATCAGTAACCAGTGGGGTGTCGCAGGGATCAGTGCTGGGACCCCAACTATTTACAATCTATATTAACGACTTGGAGGAAGGGACTGAGTGTAACGTAGCCAAGTTTGCTGATGATACAAAGATGGGAGGAAAAGCAATATGTGAGGAGGACACACAAAATTTGCAAAAGGACATAGGCAGGCTAAGTGAGTGGGCAACATTTGGCAGATGGAGTATAATGTTGGAAAGTATGAGGTCATGCACTTTGGCAGAAAAAAATCAAAGAGCAAGTTATTATTTAAATGGAGAAAGGTTGCAAAGTGCCGCAGTACAGCAGGATCTGGGGGTACTTATGCATGAAACACAAAAATTTTGTATGCAGGTACAGCAAGTGATCAGGAAGGTCAATGGAATCTTGGCCTTTATTGCAAAGGGGATGGAGTATAAAAGCAGGGAAGTCTTGCCACATTTGTGCAGGGTATTGGTGAGGCCACACCTGGAATATTGCATGCAGTTTTAGTTTCCATATTTACGAAAGGATATGCTTGCTTTGGAGGCAGTTCAGAGAAGGTTCACAAGGTTGATTCCAGAGATGAGAGGATTAACTAATGAGGAAAGGTTGAGTAGGTTGGGCCTCTACTCATTGGAATTCAGAAGAATGAGAGGTGATCTTATCGAAAGATTTATAAGATGTATAAGAAGGGCTTGACAAGGTGGATGCAGAGAGGATGTTTCCACTCATAGGGGAGATTAGAACTAGAGGGCCGCCCATTTAAAACTGAGATGAGGAGAAATGTTTTCTCTCAGAGGGTTGTGGATCTGTGGAATTCGCTGCCTCAGAGAGCTGTGGAAGCTGGGACATTGAATAAATTTAAGACAGAAATAGACAGTTTCTTAAATGATAAGGGAATAAGGGGTTATGGAGAGCGGGTGGGGAAGTGGACCTGAGTCCATGTTCAGATCAGCCATGATCGTATTAAATGGCGGAGCAGGCTCAAGGGTCCGTATGGCCTTCTTCTGCTCCTATTTCTTATGTTCTTATGTTCTTATCCCACATTAGTCTCATCAGTCACCTGAAAACTCATATTAGTGTGGAAACAAGTCACCCTCGACTCCGAGGGACTGCCTAAGAAGAAGGAGGTAGGAAATTAAAGCTGTGTTTTCAGATGATGTCGCATAGGGGCAACATGTAGATGAGAAATAGGAGGGGGCCAAGGATAGATCCTTGGGGAACACCAGAGGTAACAATGTGGAAGTGGGAAGAGAAGCCATTGCAGGAGATTTTCTGGTGACACTTAGATAGATAAGAGTGCAGTCCCACCCTCTACCAGCTGGATGATGGTAGAGAGGTATTGGAGAGGGATAGAGTGGTCAAGAACATAAGAACATAAGAAATAGGAGCAGGAGTAGGCAATTTGGCCCCTCGAGCCTGCACCACCATTCAATAAGATCATGGCTGATCTGATCACGGGCTCAGCTCCACTTCTCTGCCCACTCCCCACAGAGAGTTGGGATAAACGGGTCATTTTCCGGTTGGCAAACAGTGACTAGTGGGGTGCCGCAGGGATCGGTGCTGGGTCCCCAACTATTTACAATCTAAATTAATGACTTGGATGAAGGGACCGGGTGTAATGTAGCCAGGTTTGCTGATGATACAAAGATGGGGAGGAAAGCAAATTGTGAGGAGGACACACAAAATCTGTAAAGGGATATAGACAGGCTCAGTGAGTGGGCAAAAATTTGGCAGGTGGAGTGTAATGTGGGAAACAGGTGAGGTTATCCACTTTGGCAGAATAAATCCTAAAACAAATTATAATTTAAATGGAGAAAAATTGCAAAGGGACCTTGGGGTCCTTGTGCATGAAACACAAAAAGTATGCAGGTACAGCAAGTAATCAGGAAGGCAAATGGAATGTTGGCCTTTATTGCAAGGAGGATAGAGTATAAAAGCAGAGGGATCCTGCTACAACTGTACAGGGTATTGGCGAGGCCACACCTGAAATACTGCATACAGTTTTGGTCTCCATATTTAAGGAAGGATATACTTGCATTGGAGGCTGTTCAGAGAAGGTTCACTAGGTTGATTCTAGAGATAAGGGATTGACTTATGAAGATACTCATTGGAGTTCAGAAGAATGAGAGGCGATCTTATTGAAACATATAAGATAATGAGGGGTCTCGACAAGGTGGATGCAGAGAGGATATTTCCACTCATGGGGGTAACTAAAACTAGGGAACATAGTCTCAGAATAAGGGGTTGGCCATTTAAAACTGAGATGAGGAGAAATTTCTTCTCTCAGAGGGTTGTAAATCTATGGAATTCTCTGCCCCAGAGAGCTGTGGAGGCTGGATCATTGAATGTATTTAAAGCGGAGATAGACAGATTTTTGAGTGATAAGGGAGTTAAGGGTTATGGGGAGCGGGCAGGGAAGTGGAGCTGAGTCCATGATCAGATCAGCCGTGATTATATTGAATGGCGGAGCAGGCTCGAGGGGCCAAGTGGCCGACTCCTGCTCTTATTTCTTATGTTCTTATAATCCTTCACTCCCTTATCGTTTAAAAATCTGTCAATCTCCACCTTAAATATATTCAATGACCCAGCCTCCACAGCTCTCTGGGGCAGAGAATTTCACAGATTTACAACCCTCTGAGAGAAGAAATTCTTCCTCATCTCAGTTTTAAATGGCCAACCCCTTATTCTGAAACTATGCCCCCTAGTTCTAGATTCCCCCATGAGGAGAAACATCCTCTCTGCATCCACCTTGTCAAGCCCCCTAAGTATCTTATATGTTTTAATTAGATCACCTCTCATTCTTCTAAACTCCAATAAATATAGGCCCAACCTACTCAATCTACACGACTGCTCGCGTGCGTGTGTACTGTCGGATTTTTCCCTACGGGTTTCAGACATCTAGGGCTAGACTTTCGACACATCATCGCCCATTTAGCACCCATATAAACGCTGAGATGCAGGCTATCGCCCATATTTGCTGAAAAGTGGAAACTAGCGCCCGGTTATCGCCCATTTATCGCCAGCCCAACTTTCGGCACACATGAATGAGCTGCATCGCCTGGCCTATTTAAAAAAATATGACATCATCTTCGTGCAAGGCTGAGAATAGTGCTTATAATGGAAACTTGCGCCCGATTATGGCCCAGATTATCGCCGAGCGCTACTTTCGGCATGTTGCCCATAATTCGCCCAAATGATCGCTGGTCCAAAAATAGGCTGAAGAAAATCTGCAATATCTCGGCACTACGGAGAGTACAAAGCTGTCAGGAGAATCAATTTGTGAGTGATTTTTAAGGGCCTTTTTGACTCTTGCCAATCATCTAATCACATTTGTATTTGTTGAGGACAAATTAAGGGCATTTATAGCGATTTATATTGATGGGGCCTGTAATTTCTCAACCAGTTTTGATCACTAATCACATGCTGCAGAATAGAGATGGGAGAATAAAATGAGAAAAGTTACATACAAGTACATTGCTGTAATGTCAGAGTTAATATTAATCATGGATTTTTTCTCCCTCCGGTCCACAGAACAAGTAGAAGCAGAACTACGGTATGTCATCCCATGAGGAAGGAAATGGAGTTCACCTCAGTTGGCTGATAGATTTTATTTAAAAAACAATAGGGGCTAGAATAAAAGAAAGGTTCTATTAGTTCTGACGAAGAGTCATCGACGCGAAACATTAACCCTGCTTCCTCTCCACAGATGCTGCCTGACCTGCTGAGATTTCCAGCATTTTCTGTTTTTATTCCAGATTCCAGCATCCGCAGTATTTTGCTTTTATATTAGGTTCTATTATGTTATTGATGGAGACCAGGTCCACTGTTCTCCCTGTCAACCCCCGTGGGAAAAGTTCTTTGCCTGAAAAAAAAATGCGCATGCGCAGAACGGCCTTTGCTATGGATGCCAGCCTTGCACGACTGAATACATCGCTAAGGCCCATTTCACATCACTAAGGCTATTGCCCAAATTAAAAAGGCAAAACTAGCGGTTTTTAAAATGGGCGATATTCTAGTGATCCTGAAAAATAAAAAAAGCACTAAGGCCGGAAATATCGCCCATTTTTGGGCTATAGCGACCATAGTGGAAAGTCTAGCCCCAAGACTTATAAAAACACTGAGATGCAACAAAGAGTTAAATTTTACCCAATACAATATTCTTGATTTTTCCAATACAATGTATTTCCCCTGCAATAAGCATGCTCTGAACTATGTGGTATATATATAGTTAAAAATCCTTTCCTCGCAATATCTATGCACTTGCATTAACTGGCATACCTACAATCTCTCTTCAGTGATCAGTTCGAGTGGATCATAGGTTCCGAGAATTTGGAGGCCGGCTCAAAACATCTCCCTTCAGTTTGCGTCTTCAGCTCCAGAGAAAGAGCACTCCTTTGTCCTTGCTTGTTATACCTCATAGCATGCTTCTTCCCTGTGATAGCCCGATGTCCAGTCCTGTTTGGCCAGATAAAACATACTCCTTTTGCTGGTTGGCCAATTGTGATGTCTGCCTGACTCTGTGCTGTTACCAGGGTCTTTGAATGCACATCCCCCGACTGTCCAGTCTGATCCTGTCTGACCCAGGATGACTGTAAGTGCTGGAGAGAAGCCAACTCACCAGTCCCGAAGAATTTGTGAGTGCAGTTGACACCAATCTCGTGGGTACTGCATGTAAATAACAAAGGAGAAAAAAAATGACTTGCATTTATATAGCGCCTTCACAGCCTCAGGATGTCCCAAAGTACTTCACAGTCAGCAAAGTACTTTTGAAGTTTTGTTACTGTTGTAATGTAGGAAATGCGGCAGCCGATTTGCACACAGCAAGCTCCCACAAACAGCAATGTGATAATGACCAGATAATTTGTTGATTGAGGGATAAATATTGGCCCAGGACACTGGGGATAACTCCACTGCTCTTTTTCAGAATAGTTGCCATGGGATCTTTACATTTATCTGAGAGAGCAGACAGGGCCTCGGTTTATCATCTCATCTGAAAGACATCCCCTCCAACAATGCAGCACTCCCTCAGTACTGTCCCTCCGACAGTACAGCACTCCCTCAGTACTGCCCCTCCGACAGTGCAGTGCTCCTTCAGTACTGCCTCTCCGACAGTGCAGTGCTCCCTCAGTACTGTCCCTCCGACAGTGCAGCACTCCCTCAGTACTACCCCTCCGACAGTGCAGTGCTCCTTCAGTACTGCCCCTCCGACAGTGCAGCGCTCCCTCAGTACTGCCCCTCCGACAGTACAGCACTCCCTCAGTACTGCCCCTCCGACAGTGCAGCACTCTCTCAGTACTGCCCCTCCGACAGTGCAGAACTCCCTCAGTACTGCCCCTCCGACAGCGCAGTGCCCCTTCGGTACTGCCCCTCCGACAGTGCAGTGCTCCCTCAGATTATAAAAAGGATATAGAGGCACCGGAGATGGTGCAGAGAAGATTTACAAGGATGATACCAGAAATGCGAGGGTATACATAACTGGAAAGGCTGAACAGGCTTGAAAAAAGAAGGCTGAGGGGTGACCTAATAGAGGTCTTTATAATTATGAACGGTTTTGATAGAGTGGATACAGAGAGAATGTTTCCACTTATGGGGAAGAGCATAACTAGAGGCCATCAATATAAGATAGTCACCAAGAAATCCAATAGGGAATTCAGAAGAAACTTCTTTACCCAGAGAGTGGTGAGAATGTGGAACTCGCTACCACAGGGAGTGGTTGAAGCGAATAGTATGGATGCATTTAAGGGGAGGCTAGACAAGTATATGAGGGAAAAGGGAATAGAGGGTTATGCGGATAGATTTAGATGAGGAAAGATGGGAGGAGGCTCGAGTGGAGCATAAACGACAGCATGGACCGGTTGGGCCAAATGGCGTGTTTCTGTGCCGTATATCCCATGTATCCTGTGCATCCTGTGTAAGAGCCGGCACAGGTGCAATAAACCAAAGAGCCTCCGTCTGTACTTTATGATTCTACGATCATGTTATCCTGAGTGTAGAACCACTTGGGGCATTCCTGCTGCCACTCAAGTTAGATTATGGGTTTAAGTTTTTAGAACAAAGCAAAAGACATTGGTTTATAGTTGAGGGGCTTATCATAAGCAGCTTCCCCTGTCTCCACTCTTTGCGTGTTGCACTGGTGAACCTATTCAGCAAAACACAAAGCAAAAAGCCAAAGTATCTGGGGGTGGTGGGGGGGGGGGGGGGGCGGGGGCGGGGGCAGGTGAGGGGGGGTGCCCTGGACTAGGATCACTGCACATTTGCCAACAGGTTCCCATGGACTTTATTGCTTTTAATATTGTTGTGAACAGTAACTAGTTGGGTGCCACAGGGATCAATATTAATCTATATTAATGGATGAAGCGACCGAATGTACTGTAGTCAAATTTACTGATGATACAAAGATAGGTGGGAAAGCAAGTTGTGAGATGGAAACTACGTAGGGCTGGATTTTCGGCTTTGCTGATTTCGGAGCGGTAATGGGGTGATAAAGTTTGCACCTGGCAACAGTTTGCGCCTCAGTCAGCAAAATTGGGCAGCTGGGCCCTGAGTGTGGGGCGGAGCGCTAAAGGGGGCGTTGAACACCTCTCTCAGGGCGCTAGGCTGGCTGAGCTTGTGAAAATCCTGAGCTAAACAGCCGGCCCAGGAGCACTCTGAGAGCGGCCTGGGGATAAAAAAAAACCTGGAAAAAACACCAGGAAAACATTCACAATATATACCTCACGCCACCACAAAATAAATCGCAAAAAAATGTAAAAAAAACAATCACACTTACTTGAGGTCGGCGTTACTTACCTCACTGCGACCGTTACAGCTCGGAGCACCCAGGCGGTCCCAGCAGGGGGCGGTGTGGGGCGCCACGGGTCAGGCAACCAGGGGCGTTGCACAGCGGCTCGTCTTTCCCGGGCGGTAATGCTCCCCGCCCCGCCGAGACTAGCACCGAAAATATCGGCGGGACACTGAAAGCTGGCCGCCCTCCTGGAAAAGCTCACCGCCGGCGTTGCTACCTCTCCGGACAAAAACAGAGGCGGACAGCACCACAAAATCCAGCCCAAAGAGTCTGCAAAGGGATATAGACAGGTTAAGTGAGTGGGCAAAAGTTTGGCAGATGGAGTATAATGTGAGAAAATGTGAGGTTATCCACTTTGGCAGGAAGAATAGAAAAGCAAAATATTAGTTAAATGGGGAGAGATTACAAAATGCTTCGGTACAGAGGGATCTGGGGGTCCTCGTACATGAAACACAAAAAGTTAGCAGGCAGGTACAGCAAGTAATCAGGAAGGCAAATAGAATATTGGCCTTTATTACAAGGGGGATGGAGTATAAAAGCATGAGAAGTCCTGCTCCAACTGTACAGGGTATTGGTGTGACCACACCTGGAGTACTGCGTATAGTTTTGATCTCCGTATTTAAGGAAGGATATATTGCATTGGAGGCAGTTCAGAGAAGGTTCACCATGTTGATTCCTGAGATGAAGGGGTTGTCTTATGAAGAAAGGTTGAACAGGTTGGGCCTATACTCACTGGAGTTTAGAAGAATGAGAGATGATTTTATTGAAACATATAAGATTCTGAGGGGGCTTGACAGGGTAGATGCAGAGAGGATGTTTCCCCTTGTGGGGGAATCTAGAACTAGGGGGCATAGTTTCAGAATAATGGGTCACCCATTTATGACAGAGATGAGGAGGAATTTCGACTCTCTGGATCGTGAATCTGTGGAAATCTCTACCCCACAGAGCTGTGGAGGCTCGCTCATTGAATATATTTAAGGCAAAGTTAGACAGATTCTTGAACTATAAGGGAGTCAAGGGTTATGGGAACGGGCAGGAAAGGGTAGTTGAGGCCATGATCTTATTGAATGGCAGAGCAGGCTCGAGGGGCCAAATGACCTACTGCTCCTATTTCTTATGTTCTAACTTCTTAAGAGAGTTTTTCATTGCCAAGTTTCCATTCATAAGGAGATTGTATCTAACAATCGATGAATAACGGTGAAAATTGCTGTTAGTTTGACAGGTTTGCTGTTGGTAAAATGGGCTGTGAGTGATCCCAGATAGTCTTTCAAGTCTCTCTCCACCTCTCTTTGTCTCTGCCTCTGTCTCTCTCTCTCTCTCTCTCTCTCTCTTCATCTCTGCGTCTCTCACTGTCTCTCTCTCTCTCTCTCTCTCTCTCTCTCTGTATCTCTCTGTCTCTCTTTCTCTCTCTCTCTCTCTCTGTCTCCCTCGGTCTCCCTCGGTCTCTCTCTCTGTATCTCTCTGTCTCTCTCGCTCTGTCTCTCTCTTTGTCTCTCTCTCTCTCACTGTCTCTCTCTCTGTCTCTCTCTCTTTCTCTATCTCTCCGTGTCTCTCGCTCTGTCTCTCTCTCTCTCTCTCTTTATCTCTTTCTCTCTGTCTGTCTGTCTGTCTGTCTGTCTCTCGCTCTCTGTCTGTCTGTCTGTCTCTCTCTGTCTCTCTCTCTCTTCCTCTCTATCTGACACTCTCTGGCCCCAAGTTTCCACATGATTTGCTCCTGATTTTTAGGAGCAACTGGTGTAGAACGGAGTATCTTAGAAATCGGAATTCTCGACATTTAGTTTGCTCCAGTTCTAGTCAGTTAGAACAGTTTCACTTTGGAACAGAATTTTTTTTTCAAAAGGGGCCGTGTCCGGCCACTTACGTCTGATTTCAAAGTTTCGTGAATGAAAACTTACTCCAACCTAACTTAGAATGGAATAAGTGAAGATTTTTGTACGCTCGTAAAAACCTTGTCTACACTTTAGAAAATCAGGTGTAGGTTACAAATTAGGCGTAGGGAACGAGATGGGGGGGGAGGGGGGGGGGGAAGGGAAGTCATTAAATTCTACAATCAATCCTTAGTTATACTTATACAAATATTATACAAATAAATCCAACCTGAATAAAAATTTATAAGCAAAGAAAAGATTAAATAAACCATGTTCCAACCTGTGTGAAAGTGCTTCAGGCAGGCCTTTCATGTTGGAGACAGGCAGGGGTGTGGCGTCAGTGTCTCAGCGGCAGCGGCAGCAAGCTTCGAGCTGAGCTGCAGTGCTTGAGGCAGGCCTTTATTCTCTTCGTGGCTGGCCGCGAAGAAGCAGCACCGGACAGACCCGAGGCCATTCGGCCATGAGATATCAGCGGCGTCAGTGGTTGGCCGGCAGCCGAAGAATCAGCGGACCGATGTGAGGCCATTCGGCCATGAGATAGCAGCGGCGTCAGTGGTTGGCCGGCAGCCGAAGATACAGCAGCAGCCTTCGAGCTGTGAGGGGGACTGAGGCCATTTGGACAGGGAGAGGCAGCCACATCAACAGTTTTATATTTAAATTTGCAGAATGGGTGCTGCATTGTCAACGCCACGTATTATTGCAAAGTTGAATTGGCACTCATTTCTCCAAACACACAGTCCTTAATTTGCATGCACCAATGCAGCACCGGTTCTGCAAGTTTAGCAGTGAAAAGCTGAACTCACTGATTTCAGCAGGTGATTTATTCAGCAGTGCTGCTAAAAGCACTCCCTCACACACAGAAATATCAAAAAAAATTAAATTACAAGTCTTTGCAGGGGTCCAAGAAACAAATCTTCACTTTTTCTGCAGTATTTTTAAAAATGGCCGAGTGCCAATGTTTGTGTGAGACTGCGCGTGCGCGAATGCTCCAACGCGCACGCGCAGGGTTGCCGGCACCACGAAGGCTAATTTAAATTGTACCCGCCCCCCTGCTACTTAGAAAATCGGCGCGAGTGTTAGGCTCCGCCCCCTGCTGCGAAGTGCGCGCCGCGCCAAACAGACATCGAGCGCCAAGGAGCTCGAGAATATCGGACTTTTTTTTAGGCGCAGTTTTCAGCGCGAAAAACAGGCGCCAAGCTCGGAGGTGCGCCGTTTTCGCCGCGGGACGAAACTTGGGACCTCTGTTTCTGTATCTCTCTCTATCCCTCTCTCTCTCTCTGTTTCTCTCTCTCTGTCTCTCTCTTTGTCTCTCTCTTTGTCTCTCTCTCTCTGTCTCTCTCCATCTCTCTGTCTGTCTCTCTCTCTCTCGCTCTAACTCACTTTTTTTCTGTCTCTCTCCCTCTCTATCTCTCTCTCTGACTCTCTATCTCTCTCTTGCGTGTACTCTCTCTCTGTCTCTTGCTCTCTCAGTCTCTGACTCTCTGTCTGCCTCTCTCTCTTTCTCTCTCTCGCTGATTGTTCTAAAAATAAGCTTTTTTTAAGAAATAGTGTAATTCACAGTTCACTGATATTTATCCTAAATAATTTTTAAGCTGACCAGTATCTGCATTTAACAGAGAATACTTGCATAAGCCTGTGGTGGTTATTCCAAGGAATGAACATAGGAAGAGGAGGAGGCCATTCAGCCCCTTGAGCCTGTTCCACCATTCAATTAGATATTTAGGGAATCAAAGGATATGGGGATAGTGCAGGAAAGTGGAGTTGAGGTGGAAGATCAGCCATGATCGTATTAAATGTCGGAGCAGGATCGCGAGGCCGAATGGCCTACTCCTGCTCCTATTTCTTATGTTCTTGTGTTCGTATGATCATGGCTGATCTGCATCTCAACTCCATTTACCCCCCTTGGTTCCATATCCCTTAGCTATGTACATTTCAGTAAAATTTTTACATGGTTTATTATTTAGTACTTTTCTCTATTCTCACTTTCTATTTTATTGAAATTATATTAATAGTTAACCAATTAAAAATCCACCATTAGTTTGATTCAGCCGTAATTTAGGATGTCCAATGTGAAGCAAATTGCCCGACCTGTCTTCTCGAGAAATGGCAGCTTGGCGGTGGTTTTGTGGTTTAGAGCCCTACTGCTTGGAATGTGGCTGAGACTAGTCACAGAGAGCCCCTACTGTGAGCAGCTGGGAAAGATTTCCATCTCACTTGGCTGGATTTAACCTAGGCCCCAGAGGTGAAAGGTCAGTGCACGACCCCACTGCGCAGTGGCTATTGGTTCTAATGGTTTACTGACAGGTGACCTAGAGCTTGGCTCCGATGTTTAGCGGCTGATCTATATTTAATCTGGCCCGTCTCTCCAAGGCCTCTGCTTCAGTGACTGTAGCTACTCATTAGCTCCTGTAGGCAATTACAGCTACTTTAATTTCTGCCGTAAGGTCAGGAGAACCGAGCATAAAATGACTGGCTTTTTTAAAGATTATTTCGCATCTGTAACGGAGTGTGACGGACATATGTTGCATGCAATGTTAAGTATCGAATAACTCCACGAGGCTAAGTACGGTGAGCTAGTTCAGGCATGACGTTCCTCCAGTTTATTTATTCTCAAAGTGAGGATTCAACATGGCTGTAAACATTATATACACGGCTTGCACGTGTCTGCCAGTGACCAAACTGGGTTTTACCTGACAGTCGCGCCCTCCGGTGGCAGGTAAAACCCAGTTAACATACATAACATCATTCCCCCCAAAGTCCTTGGTACACGTTATATTTACAAGTTGAGACGGTTGGGGGCCTTCCGTTCCCTGGTTGATCTTCTCAGTTCGAACCCAAGCTTGGGTGAGTTATTAGGACCATTGCTACATTGCGGAGCAGTCGGTCTGACAGGACTGTCGGGGATGATAGGTTCGTCTTCGTGAATGACACAAGGGTCAACTGATGATTGGATATGTGTTGGTTGGTCGATGATGATGTCATCTTCAATTTGTTCTGGGTTGTCTGTGAATCACAGTTTGGTTTGGTCGATGTACCTCTTGCACATTTGGCCATTTAACAGTTTGACTACAAACACCCTGTTCCCCTCCTTGGCCAAAACCGTGCCAGCAACCCACTTTGGACCATGACCATAATTCAGGACAAACACAGGGTCATGAACATCAATGTCACGTGATACGGCCACGCGATTGTGGTACCATTGCTGCCGTTGCCTGCTGGTTTCGACATGATCATTGAGATCCAGGTACAAGGGAGAGCCTGGTTTTGAGGCCTCTCTTCATTAACAACTCGGCAGGAGGGACCCCGGTGAGTGAGTGGGGTCTCGTCCAGTAACTGAGCAGAATGCGGGACAAGTGGGTCTGTAGGGAGCCGTGAGTCATGCGTTTTAGGTTCTGCTTAATGGTTTGGGCAGCCTGCTCCGCTTGACCGTTAGACGCAGGTTTGAAAGGGGCAGACCTGACATGCTTGATGCCATTACGGACCATAAACTCGTGGAACTCCGAACGGGTGAACCACAGTCCGTTGTCGCTGACAAGGACGTCGGGCAGGCCATGGGTGGCGAACATGGCCCGGAGGCTTTCAGTATGGCTGTGGATGACTGGATTGCTGGATGACATGATTACGCATTCAATCCATTTGGAGTAAGCGTCCACTACCACTAAAAACATTTTGCCGAGAAAGGGGCCGGCAAAGTCTATGTGGATTCTTGACCATGGTTTGGATGGCCATGACCACAACTCTTTTGTTGTGAACAGACAAACAATTAAATCAAAGGTCCCCTGATTAAAGGGGGGGGGGGGGAGGGGAACACTCCAAAACTTTCAAACAAGTGCCCTTTTTTTGTCTTTTTTTTTAATGTTTTTTTTTTGGGCACCGAGAGGCAAATTATACAAGTGGCCCCCTGACTCGGGGGACACTAAGAACCCAGCAATAAAACAAACAGAACTTTAAAACATATAAAATTAAATTAAAATTTGGTTGCCGGGGGTGATGATGCACTCCAGTCCCTCCGGCGCCCACCTCTCGCGGAAGGCCGTGAGCGTACCGGTGGACACCGCGTGCTCCATCTCCAGGGACACCCTGGCCCGGCTGTAGGCGCGGAAGAGAGGCAGGCAGTCAGGCTGAACGACCCCCTCGACCGCCCGCTGCCTGGCCCGGCTGATGGCACCCTTGGCCGTGCCCAGGAGCAGTCCTACGAGGAGGCCCTCGGACCTACCCGCTCCCCTCCGTACAGGGTGCCCAAAGATCAGGAGTGTGGGACTGAAGTGCAAACAGAATTTCAGGAGCAGCTCCTTTAAATAGTTGAACAGGGGCTGCAACCTCGTGCATTCAGTAAAAACATGGAACACGGACTCTTCCAGGCCGCAGAAATTGCAGGCGGCCTGGGAGCCCGTGAACTGACTTAAAAATTTATTGCACGGGACTGCTCCGTGCACCACCCTCCAGGCCAAGTCCCCGATAAATAGTGGGAGGACTCGCGCGTAGAGTGCACTCCATCGGGGACCCCCACCTCCTCCGGACGGCAAGATGGTGCGCCATGGCGTGTCCGGACGGCAGGCGAGGATGGAAAGGTTGAGGGTGTACAGGAGCAGCCCGTACAGGAAACCCCTCCGCGCAGAACTGAAAGGCACGGAGGGGATTTCCCTGAGGCGGCTCAAGTTGTGAGGCTGCGGCTCCCGAGGGAGGAATTCCGTCCGGATGGGGGTCAGTTCGGACGGGATCTCTCCACGTGCTTGAGGCCATGACCACAGACTCAGCGGAGCCTCCACAGTTGCGTTACTCAGTTGCAGGCAAGTGTTCCACTGATACACTCATGACTCCAAGTCCAAGTCAATGTCAGGCCACCAAACGTGAGACCTGGCCTTCATCATGACAATGCCTGGGTGGGTACTGTGTAACTCTTGCACAAAAGTTTCCCTGCCTTTTTTTGGCATAACAACACGATTACCCCATAACAGACAATCAGACTGAATAGACAATTCATCTTTGCGGCGGCTATAAGGCTTAATTTCATCCTGCATTTCCCTAGGAATGGCAGACCAATTTCCATTTAGGACACATCTTTTTACGCTTGACAGGTCCTAATTTGGCGAGCTGTTATGGGTGACCCCTCACTCTGGAAGGCATCCATGACCAGCAGCAAGTCTGCCGTCTGCGGCATTTCCACCCCAGTTGTGGGCAATGGTAGCCGGCTAAGTGCATCAGCACAGTTTTCAGTGCCTGGTCTGCGGCGATGACATAATCATAAGCGGATAATGTCAGTGCCCATCTTTGGAAGCTGGACAAGGCATTGTTGTTTATACCTTTGCTCTCAGAAAACAATGAAATGAGTGGACTGTGGTCTGTTTCAAGCTCAAACTGAAGCCCAAACAGGTATTGGTGCATTTTCCTAACCCCATAAACGCATGCTGAAGCCTCTTTCTCTAACATACTATAGGCTCTTTCAGCCTTAGACTGACTTCTGGACACATATGCAACTGGTTGGAGTTTGCCTGATACATTGGCTTGCTGGAGCACACAACCAACCCCATATGATGAGGCGTCACAGGCCAGCACTAACCGCTTACATGGGTCATAGTGTACCAGTAATTTATTGGAACGTAGCAGGTACCTGGCCTTCTCATAGGCTCTATCTTGAGATTTGCCCCAAACCCAGTCGTTACCCTTTCTCAGCAACATGTGCAAGGGCTCGAGCAATATGCTCAAACTAGATAGAAAGTTACCGAAATAGTTGAGAAGACCCAGGAACGAACGATGCTCTGGGGTCTGGGTGCATTTTTGATGGCTTCTGTCTTCGAGTCCGTAGACCTGATGCCATCTGCTGCAATCTTTCTCCCCAGGAATTCGACTTCTGGTGCCATGAAAACACACTTGGAGCGTTTTAGCCTGAGTCCCACTCTGTCCAGACGACGTAGAACCTCTTCCAGGTTGTGCAGGTGTTCGGTGGCATCGCAACCGGCGATCAGGATGTCATCTTGGAACATGACGATTCTCGGGACAGACTTCAGCAAACTCTCCATGTTTCTCTGAAATATGGCTGGCATCTGTCATATATAAATGGTCCTTTGTGCGTGTTGATGCACAACAGTTTTTTCGAAGATTCGACCGGCTCCTGTGTCATGTAAGTGGAGGTCAGGTCCAATTTGGTGAACGACTTCCCCCTCCAACGTTGCAAACAAGTCGTCAGCCTTGGGTAACAGGTACTGATCCTGTATCGAGACTCGGTTGATCGTTATCTTGTAGTCACCGCAGATCCTGACCGTGCCATCACTTTTCAACACCGGGACAATTGGACTGGCCCATTCGCTGAACTCGACTGGTGATATGATTCCTTCCTGTTGAAGTCTGTCCAGTTCGATCTCGACCTTCTCCCTCATCATGTTCAGATTCGCCCGAGCCTTGTGATGGACAGTTCGTGCATCCGGGCCTAGGTGGATCTGCACCTTGGCTCCTGTGAAGTTGCCGATACCTGGTTCGAACAACGAAGGAAACTTGCTCAGCATTTGAGCATACGAAGTGTCATCCACTGATGGTAAGGCTTTAATATCGTTCCAGTTCCATTTAATTTTCTCAAGCCAACTCCTGCCGAACAGCGTTGGGCCATTGCCTGGAACGATTCACAACGATAAATCATGCACAGCTCCATCGTATGATACCTTTACTGCCGCGCTGCTAATGACTGGTATGAGCTCTTTGGTGTAAGTACGCAGCTTCGCATTGATTGGGCTCAGTTTGGGTCTTTTTGCCTTAGTGTCCCACAGCTTTTCGAAAGCCCTCTGGCTCATTATTGACTGACTCGCACCCGTGTCCAATTCCGTGGAACCCCATTTAATTTAACTTCCAGCATTATCGGAGGACTTTTGGTAAGAGAATGTACCCCATACACCACTTCGTCCTGTACCTCAGGGTGAGTTGCCTGTGCCGCTTGATCCTCGCTGGATCGATCATCCTCAGCCACGTGGTGTGTCGCAGCACGCCCGCTCGGTTGCGGACACATTCGCTGAAGGTGCCCCATTGTTGCACAGCTTTTGCACACGTATAGCTTGAATTGGTATTGATGGGCCCGATGATAGCCCCCACAACGTCAGCAAGGCGAGATTTGATTCACCCCCGTGAATCAAATCTCGCGGACTTTGAGCAGTTACAGGGCATATGAACGCGGATGAGTAGACCCTGCCATGTGCAGCTCTGCCTGCCGATGATATTATTTTATGCACAGTACTTGCCGGTGAGTTTCGATGCTGGGAAGATATCTGTTTCGAGTTTTCGACCGTGGACATGCATGCCTGGGCGATCATGATGGCCCTGCTCAGGTCTAGAGATTCAGCAGCCAGCAGCTTTCGAAGGATGACCTTGTGGCCAATGCCAAGCACGAAAAAGTCCCGCAGCATTTCCTCCAACGCAGTTCCGAAGTTGCACGGCCCAGCGAGACGTCTCAGGTCGGCAACAAATTCCGTCACGTCTTTGCCCTCGGAACGATTGTGCGTATAGAAACGATACCTCGCCATGATGATGCTTTCCTTCGGTTTAAAGTGGTTCCAAACCAGAGTACACAATTCATCGTAAGTCTTATCCGTTGGTGGAGTCGGTGAGAGTAGATTCTTGATAAGGCCATAAATTTTTGATCCATAAACGGTGAGGAGAACCGCCCTGCAATTAATTGCGTTATCGGTTCCTTTTAATACGTTGGTTACAAAGTACTGGTCGAGGCGATCAGTGAAATCTTCCCAGTCTTCCCCTTCCATGAATCTTTCCAAAATTCCAACAGACATGGTTGCGTGAAAGTTCGTATTTTTAACTCGTCGCCAATTGTTAAGTATCTAATAACTCCACGAGGCTAAGTACAGTGAGCTAGTTCAAGCATGACCTTACTCCAGTTTATTTATTCTCAAAGTGAGGATTCAACATGACTGCCAACATTATATACACGGCTTGTTCGTGTCTGCCAGTGACCATTAGGTCTCCGACAGTCGCGCCCTCCGGTGGCAGGTAAAACCCAGTTAACATACATAACAACTTTCTAATCTGACTTACAGATGAGACGTTAAACCGAGGCCACGTCTGCTCTCTCAGGTGGACATTAAAGATCCCACAGCCATTATTTTGAAGAGGAGAAGGGGAGTTCTTCCTAGTGTCCTGGGCCAATATTTATCCCTCAATCAACATCACTAAAAACAGATCATCTGATCATTATCACATTGTTGTTTGTGGGAGCTTGCTGTGTGCAAATTGGCTGTCACATTTCCCACATTACAGCAGTGACTAACTACACTTCAAAAAGTACTTGATTGGCTGTAACTGGAGAGACATCTGAACTCTCTGGTGGTTGTGAAAGGCGCTTTAGAAATGCAAGTTCCTTCCTTCTTTCCTTCCTTCCTTCCTTCCTTCCTTCCTTCCTTCCTTCCTTCCTTCCTTCCTTCCTTCCTTCCTTCCTTCCTTCTTTCCTTCTTTCCTTCCTTCCTTCCTTCCCTTCCCTTCTTTTCTTCCTACCATCCTTCCTACCATCCTACCTTCCTTCTTTCCATTTTGAAATCGAGGGTTTGCTTAACCGGGAACCAATGTAGGTCAGGGAGCACAGGGAGCAATGGGTGAGCGGGATTTGGTGTGAGTTAGGACACGGGCAGCCGAGTTTGGGATGCACTTAAGTTTACGTAGTGTAGAATGTGGAGGCCAGCCAGGATTGTGTTGGAATAGCCAAATCTAGAGATAACAAAGGCATAGTTATTTATCACATTGCTGTGTTTGGGATCTTACTGTGCACAAATTGGCTGCCGCATTTCCCACATTACAACTGTGACTACACTTCAAAACGTACTTCATTGGCTTTGAGACATCTGATGGTTGTGAAGGTCGCTATAGAAATGCAAGTCTTTTTTTCCAATACCTCAGCCAAGTGGCCATTGATCCATGTGTGAACGTTAGACGTTGAGCGCAGGGAGGATCTGGGTGTGGTAGGGGGGGGAATCACAGCCATGCTGCATACACACAACCACCGGGATGACTTGGCGACAGTAATCAGGCGTGGGATCATAGAATATTTACAGCACAGAAGGAAGCCATTCAGCCCGTCGAGCTCGTGCTGGCTTTCTGCAAGAGCACTTCAGCTAGTCTCACTCCCCCGCGCTTTCCCCGTAGCCCTGCAAATCTTTTCTTTCAGATACTTATCCAACTCCCTTTTGAAAGCCATGATTGAGTCTGTCTCCACCCTTTCAGGCAGTACATTCCAGATCTTAACCACTCGCTGCGTAACAATGTTTTTCCTCATGTCATCTCTGGTTCTTTTGCCAATCACCTGAAGTCTGTGCCCTCTGGTTCTTGACCATTCTGCCAATGGGAAGTCTCTCTCTATCTACTCTGTCCAGACCCCTCATGATTTTGAACACCTTCATTAAATCTCCTCTCAACCTTCTCTGCACAAAGGATACCAGTTTGATTTTGGATTTTCCCTACCCATACCCCAAATCCAGCCCATTCCAGGTCTGAGACATTTAGATGAGATAAGATCATTCAGAGAGTGACTGTTGGGACATCTGGTCAGTTTGACTCAGTACCAAACCTGATTTACCTGCTGAACTATTGGATGAACTGTAACCAATGACTAATCACTAAAAGTGGTGCCGCAGGTAAAAAGGCCATTAAAAAAGCAAGCCAAGTTCTGGGGTTCATTTCTAGAGGGATCAAATTGAGAAACACAGGAGATATCTTAAACTTGTATCAACTTTGGTTAAACCACACTATGAACAGTTCTGGTCTCCATGTTATAAAAATGATATAGAGGCACTGGAGAAAGTATAAAAAATGATTTGCTAGAATAATACCAGAATGGAGAGGTTGTGCCCATCAGAAAAGATTGAACAGGCTGGGGCTCTTTTCTCCAGAAACGGGGAAGACCGAGGAGTGACCTAATCGAGGGATTTAAGATTATGAAAGGGTTTGATAGGGTGGAGGTAGAGAAGATGTTTCCACTTGTGGGGGGCGACCAGAACTAGGGACCATCAATATAAGATAGTCACTAATAAATCCAATAGGGATTCAGGAGAAACCAGAGAGTGGTGAGAATGTGGAACTCGCTACCGCAGGGAGTGGTTGAGGTGAATAGTATCGATGCATTTAAGGGGGAGCTGGATAAACACATGAGAGAGAAAGGAATAGAAGGATATGCTGATGGGGTGAGATGAAGAGGGTGGGAGGAGGCTCGTTTAGAGCATAAACACCAGCACGGATCAGTGGAGTCGAACGGCCTGTTTCTGTGCTGTAACGTTCGATGTAACCCTGACACCCAGATTTCCCACATCTGCAGTGTTGTGCTTGTGTGTTAGGGACAGTTTTACCGAGTCATCCCCAGGAAATTTGACCATACTCTGTTGCAGGATCAGTTGAGTTAAGGAAGTTAACAAACGCTGGCTTAAGAAGGTTACTCTATGGTAGTTGGCCAGAACATTACCTCTGCTTTTCTTTATCTTTCAATGCTCAAGAGCAAGTGAAATCTTGGTCCAAATTTAGTTTAAATGGCCACTTTGTCCTCTTTCAATAGGTCGCTCTTCAATATGTTAATGCCCTGTTGTAATGGCGTTGTGACACAATGTACCTTGCTCCAATTAGGGATTAGCAGAATGGATGTAAGAAGATGAGGGGGTTGACTTATGAGGAAAGGTTGAGTAGGTTGGGCCACTAATCTTTGGAATTCAGAAGAATGAGGTGATCTTAATGAAATGTATAAGATTACGATGGGGCTCAATGTCATGTATTCAACTGTCATTGTAACCCATGTATAAACTGACCTAAGTTGTACACCGTGAGAACATTGACCACTAGGTGGTGAACTTGTGGGCAACACTCCTAACCTGGACTTTCAGGTATAAAAGGGGAAGCTCCACCCACCTTCATCACTTCAGTGCTGGTTAATAAAGGTCACTAGTCACAGAGTGACCTTCTCTCAAGTATGGGCCTCGTGTGCATTTATACTGTATAGTAAGGACATATTATTGGCGACGAGAAACTGGGATTTAAACCACGTGAGCATTGCCACTAGCAGCACAGACACGAGGTACTGTGTTGGTGATGATTGGGACGATTTTATTGAGAGACTACAGCAAAGTTTTGTCACTAAGGAATGGCTAGGGCAGGATTCGGCCGACAAACACAGGGCTCATCTCCTGACAGTTTGTGGATCCAGGATGTACTCCCTGATGAAGGACCTTCTAGCGCCAGAGAAGCCGGTGGACTTTGAAGAGCTCAGTAAGTTGATCGGGGAACACTTTAAACCAGCGAGCAGCATGCACATGGTGAGACACCAGTTTTACACGCACTGGCGTCGAGAAGGTGAAAGCGTTCCAGACTTTGTGGCAGACCTCCGGCGACTGACGAGCCTATGTAAGTTTCCAGATGCATGCAGAGCGGAGATGCTGCAAGACTTTTTTATTGAGGGCATCGGGCACGCTGGGGTTTTCAGGAAACTGATTGAGACCAAAGACTTGACCCTGGAAATGACGGCTTTGATGGCCCAGATGATTATCTCAGGGGAGGAAGAGACCAGAATGATGTTTGACAAAAATCTTGGTTTAAATGCAGCAAATGGACAGGGAGTCAACATTGTTAACACGGCACACAGTTCTCCAGGCAGACAGGGGCAATTGGACATGCCCCAGCATGTAGTCAAACCCAAAGGGGGAATTCAACAGAGACAATGGCTAGCTGAACGGTGATTCATGCCATCGCAAGGGACAATGCGGCCAATAATGGGGCCATCAACACCTGTCAATGCTGCGCTTAAGAACAGTTACAGAGACAGTCAGAGACGATCGACTGGTAATGGACCTTTTGTTTCCAACAACGGCTCATGTTGGAGGTGTGGAGGCAAACACACAGCCAGAGCTTGCAGGTATCAGCAATATACCTGCAGAAACTGCAACGTCAGCGGTCACTTGGCGCGTATGTGCAGGAAGCCTGCAACCAGGTTGATGTACGAGGAGGACGGGCCCGATGTAAGCCCTACGAGGTCAAATCGACACTGGGGGAAATCGCTGGAAGCTGAAGTTCAGCGAGTTCATGTGGAGCACATATACAGTTCATACACCAGGACGCCACCGATAATGATGAAAGTGCTCCTCAATGGCATCCCGGTAACAATGGAGCTAGTCACAGGGGCCAGCCAGTCCCTGATGAGTATCAAACAGTTCGACAAGTTGTGACCGTCCAAGTCCAGGAGGCCAAAATTATTGCCGATTGACGCACAGCTACGGACATACATAAAGGAGATCATTCTGGTGCTAGGCAGCGCCACAGTAGTCATGACCCAGAAAGGTTTGGAGAACAGGTTGCCACTGTGGATTGTCCTGGGGGACGGTCCCGCACTGCTGGGGAGGAGTTGGCTTGCTGTCATGAACTGGAAATGGGGCGATGTCAATGCAATTTCCTCTGTGGAGCGAATATCATGTTCACAGGTCCTGGACAAATTTGACTCACTATTTCAACCCGGCATTGGCACTTTCATGGGGACCAAGGGAGTGATTCACATAAACCCGAACGCCAGGCCAGCACACCACAAGACCAGAGCGGTGCCGTACGTGATGTGTGAAAAGATAGAAGGCGAATTGGACCGCCTGTTGAGGGAAGGCATCATCTCGCCAGTCGAATTCAGTGACTGGGCGAGCCCGGTTGTGCCGGTGCTCAAGGCGGATGGTCGGTCAGGATATGTGGTGATTACAAGGCCACCATCAATCGGGTGTCACTCCAAGACCAGTACCCGCTTCCGAGAGCGGAGGACCTCTTTGCGATGCTATCCGGTGGCAAACTTTTTTCAAAATTGGACCTGACCTCAGCTTACATGACCCAGGAGCTGGCGAGTGAGTCGAAGAAGCTGACCACCATCACAACACACAAGGGATTGTTTGAACAGATGTCCGTTTGGGATTCGCTCGACCGCCGCGATCTTTCAACGAAATATGGAAAGCCTCCTCAAGTCGATTCCAAGGACAGTAGTTTTTCAAGACGGCATCCACATCACGGGTTATGATACTGAAGAACACCTCCGCAACCTAGAGGAGGTGCTCTGCAGACTGGACCGGGTAGGTCTGCAACTGAAAAAGGTGAAGTGCGTCTTCCTAGCTCCAGAGATAGAATTCCTGGGGATGAGGGTAGCAGCAGACGGGATTAGCCCTACTGTATCCAAAACAGAAGCTATCCGGAGAGCACCCAGACCCCGTAACACGACGGAGCTGCGTTCATTCCTGGGGCTCCTGAACTATTTTGGTAACTTTCTTCCCAAATTGAGCACGTTGTTAGAGCCGCTACACATGCTCCTACGCAAAGGTCGCGAATGGGTCTGGAGGGACAGCCAGGAAAGGGCTTTTGATAGAGCACGCAATTTGTTATGTTCCAACAATCTGTTAGTGTTATACGACCCGTGTAAGAAACTTGTGTTAACATGCGACGCGTCCTATGGGGTTGGGTGTGTGTTGCAGCATGTTAATGCAAAGGGTCAGTTACAGCCGGTAGCTTATGCCTCCATAAGTCTGTCCCAGGCAGAACGGGGCTACGAGATGGTAGAAAAGGAAGTGCTTGCATGTGTATATGCTATAAAAAAATGCACCAGTATCTGTTTGGCAGGAAATTTGAGCTGGAGACAGATCACAAACCCCTAACGTCCCTTTTGGCCGACAACAAGGCCATAAATGCAAATGCATCTGTCCGCATACAAAGGTGGGCACTCACGTTAGCTGCCTATGACTACACAATTCGGCATAGACCGGGCACTGAAAACTGCGCCGATGCACTCTGCAGGCTCCCACTAGCCACCACCGAGGGGGCAACCGAGCATGCTGCTGAGATGGTCATGGCTGTTGAAGCTTTCGAAAGCGAAGGCTCACCCGTGACAGCCCGTCAGATTAAAGTCTGGACAAATAGAGACCCGCTACTGTCTTTAGTCAAGAAATGTGTCCTGAATGGGGACTGGGCAGCCACGTACGGGGCATGCCCTGAGGAATTCAAACCATTTCACAGACGCAAGGATGAACTCTCAATTCAAGCCGATTGCCTACTATGGGAAAACCAAGTAGTCATGCCCCAGATGGACAGAGAGATGTTCATCAGAGAACCCCACAATGAGCACCCGGGCATTGTCATGCTGAAGGCAATTGCCAGGTCACCCGTTTGGTGGCCAGGGATAGATGCAGACCTGGAACTTTGTGTTCGTAGGTGCAACACGTGTGCCCAGCTGGGCAATGCGCCCAGGGTAGCCCCCCTTATCCCCTGGTCCTGGCCCGCCAAGCCATGGTCACGCATCCATGTGGACTACGCAAGTCCTTTCATGGGAACAATATTTTTAGTTGTCGTAGACGCCTACTCCAAATGGATCAAGTGTGACATTGAAATTCTCAATTCAAGCACATCCTCTGCGACGGTAGAAAGTCTACGGACAATGTTCGCTGCCCATGGTCTACTGGACGTCTTGGTCAGCGACAATGGCCGTGCTTTACAAGCATTGAATTCCAGGACTTCATGGCAGGAAATGGTATCAACCATGTCAGAACGAGCCGGCCTCAAACAGCCAGGTGGAACGAGCAGTGCAGATAATCAAACAGTGGATGCTCAGAATCCAAGAGGGTTCCCTACAAAGCCGCTTATCAAGCCAATAGATCCCGACCACACTCACTCACAGGGGTCCAACCCGCAGAGCTGCTAATGAAAAGGACGCTCAAAACCAGGTTATTCCTTATACACCCCACCATGAAAGAAATTGTTGAGAGCAGGCGCCAGTCACAATGTGACTACCATGACGGGAATGCGAGGGCACGATGTATTGATGTCAATGACCCTGTCTTTGTCCTCAACTATGCTGCAGGACCTAAAGCATGCCGAGAGCATGCAGAAAACAAGTGCAGGCAGCGGAAGGAGCGTGCGGCAAATCAGACTCCCCACCCAACCTTTCCTTCAACCACTGTCTGTCCCACCTGTGACAGAGACTGTAATTCCCGTATTGGACTGTACAGTCACTTTAAAGTGGAAGCAAGTCTTTCTCGATTTCGAGGGACTGCCTATGATGATGATGATTTGGTCTCCTTATTTAAGGAGGGATATACTTGCATGGGAGGCAGTTTAGAGAAGGTTCACTCGGTTGATTCCTGATATGAAGGGGTTGTCTTATGAACAAAGGTTGAGCAGGTTGGGCCTATACTCTAGAGTTTAGAAGAATGAGAGGTGATCTTATTGAAACATACAAGATTCTGAGGGGGCTCGACAGGGTAGATGCAGAGAGGATGTTTCCCCTCGTGGGGGAATCTAGAACTAGGGGTCATAGTTTCAGAATAAGGGGTTACCCATTTAAAATGGAGATGAGGAATTTCTTCTTTCAGAGGGTTGTAAATCTGCGGAATTCTCTGCCCCAGAGAGCTGTGGAGGCTGGATCATTGAATATATTTAAGGCGGAGATAGACAGATTTTAGAGCAATAAGGAAGTCAAGGGTTATGGGAAGCGGGCGGGTAAGTGGAGCTGAGTCCATGATCAGACCAGCCATGATCTTATTGAATGGTGGAGCAGGCTCGAGGGGCCGAATGGCCGACTCCTGCTCCTATTTCTTATGATGTTGCTATGTGATGATTTTACAGTCCCAGTCCAGATCAGGCACACTTCTCAGGTGTTCACTCTCAACTTAAGGTTGAGGTAGCCAAATCCTGAAGGCGTTGAATGGGCCTGAAGGTCCGGTCTGTATCTTCCGAAAGGAAAGGGACAACCCGAGAATGTTATCGTCCTCCAGATAGCACTTTGTAGCAAGTTTCAGCCAGATTATAATGTCCTGGATATTGTAAGGGTCCGGGGGTCTATCCTCAGTAATATACGTCTTCACAGACACAAGCGTCGGTAATTCAATGACCGAGAATGGGACGACTTTGGATCTGGACTGGAGGCGATGGAAGTTGAACAATTTCCCATTGGTTCTGTAGATTAGCTTCACTCCAGCGGGGAGCTTACTGAGGGTGAGATGGAGCATGTGTCTGTGCACATTTGGAGGTCGAACGCCAATCCATCGTCAACACCTTCACCGAAGCGTACGAGAGCATGGGCCTTACACAAAACATTTGTAAGACAAATATCCTCTACCAACCTGACCCCCGATGATCAAAATCCACAACGAGGCCTTGAACAACGTGGACCATTTTCCATACCTCGGTGCCTACTGTCAACAAGGGCAGACGTCGATGACGAGGTCCAACACCGCCTCCAGCGTGCCAGTGCAGCCTTTGGTCGCCTGAGGAAGAGAGTGTTTGAAGATCACGACCTCAAACCCTGCCAAGCTCATGGTCTACAGGGCAGTGGCGATACGTGCCCTCCTTTATGCTTCTGAGACATGGACCATGTACAGCAGGCACCTCAAAGCATTGGAGAAGACCACCAACGCTGCCTCCGCAAGATCCTGCAAATCCATTGGCAGGATAGACACACCAACGTCAGTGTTCTCGCTCAGGCCAACATCCCCAGCGTCGAAGCATTGATCACACTTGATTAGCTCCGATGGATGGGCCACATCGTCCGCATACCCAATTCTGGACTCTCAAAACAAGCGCTTTACTCAGAGCTCCGACAGAGCAAGCGAGCCCCAGGTGGGCAGAGGAAACACTTCAAGAACACCCTCAAAGCCTCCTTGAAGAAGTGCAACATCCCCACCGACAGGGAATCCCTGAAAGTGGAGGAGAAGCATCGAAGAAGGCGCCGAACACCTCGAGTCTCTTCGCCGGGAGCACAAGGAAGCCAAGTACAAACAGCGGAAGGAGCGCACGACAACCCAAGCACCCGACCCACCCGTCCCTTCAACCACCGTCTGCCCCACCTGTGACAGAAACTGTAGGTCCAATATTGGACTCATCAGTCACCTGAGAACTTGTATTAGTGTGGAAGCAAGTCATCCTCGACTCCAAGGGACCGCCTAAGAGAATACCTCTTCACCAAAAGCTTGTCCGGAGATGTGGTTTGTTAATTAGTGATACAGAAGACTATGAGAGACAATTCTAAAATATGCCGAGGTTTATTAAAGAACCTATCTGCAATTTACACTTGGTGAGACAGTCAATCGCAACGTTAACAGTTCTTAAAAAAGGTGAAAATACAATCTTATATCTAGTAGAGAATCTAACTTTTCAATCTAAATTTTGTTACAATATTACAGTTCTTAAAATTTTGTAAGCATGATATCCATCAATTATCAAGCTAGCATTGACCTTAAATCCCCGAGTAGTAGAAGCTGGCACCATGCCTCTGCCCTGCTCTATAGTCGAGAGATGCTTAAGCGAGTCTAAGTGAATCTAAAAAACCTCATCCGAGCTCTCAATATTTATACCTTTACATAAGAAATATAAATAGGAGCAGGAGAAGGCCATTTGGCCCCTCAAGCCTGCTCAGTCATTCAGTAAGATCATGGCTGATCTGATCTTGGTCTCAACTCCACTTCCCCGCCCGCTCCCCATAACCCTTGACTCCCTTATTGTTCAAAAATCTGTCTATTTCCACGTTAAATATATTCAATGACCCAGCCTCCACAGCTCTCTGGGACAGAGAATTCCAAAGATTCATGACCCTTTGAGAGAAGAAATTCCTCCTCATCTCAGTTTTAAATGGGCGACCCCTTATTCTGAAACTATGCCCTCTAGTTCTATATACCCCCACGAGGGAAAACATCCTCTCTGCATCTACCTTGTCAAGCAGAATCTTATACGTTTCAATAAGATCACCTCTCATTCTTCTAAACTCCATTGAATATAGGCCCAACCTGCTCAACTTTTCTTCATACCCTTCATCTTAGCAATCAATCTCGCGAACCTTCTCTGAACTGCCTCCAATGCAAGTACATCCCTCCTTAAAAACGGAGACTAAAACTGTACACTGAGATCCAGGTGTGGTCTCACCAATGCGCTGTACAGTTGTAGCAGGCCTTCCCTACTTTTATACTCCATCCCCTTTGCAATAAAGTCCAACATTTCATTTGCCTGCATACTAACTTTTGGTGTTTCATGTACAAGGACCTTCAAATCCCTATGTACCGCAGCGTTTTATAATCTCTCCCCATTTAAATCATAATTTGCTTTTTTATCTTTCCTACCAAAGTGATAACCTCACATTTTCCCACATTGTACTCCATCTGCCAATTTTTTGCCCACTCACATAGCGTATCTATCCCTTTGCAGATTCTTTGTGTCCTCCTCACAACTTGCTTTCCCACCTATCTTTGGCTATGTTACACTCAGTGTCTTCATCCAAGTCATTAATATAGATTGTAAATAGTTGAGGCCCCAGCACTGATCCCTGTGGCACCCCACTAGTTACACTTTGCCAACCGGAAAATGACCCATTTATCCCGACTCTCTGTTTCCTGATAGTTAGACAATCCTCTATCCGTGCTAATATATTATCTCCAACCCCGTGAGCTCTTATGTTGTGCAGTAACCTTTTATGCCTTCTAGAAATCCAAATACATGATGTCTACTGGTTCGCCTTTATCATCATCATCATAGGCAGACCCTCGAAATCGAGGAAGACTTGCTTCCACTCTAAAAGTGAGTTCTCAGGTGGCTGTACAGTCCAAAGCTGGAATTACAGTCTCTGTCACAGGTGGGGCAGACAGTGGTTGAAGGAAGGGTGGGTGGGTAGCCTGGTTTGCCGCACGCTCCTTCCACTCTCTGCGCTTGATTTCCGCATGCTCTTGGCGACAAAACTTGAGGTGCTCTATGCCCTCCCGAATGCTTTTCCTCCATTTTGGGCGGTCTTGGGCCAGGGATTCCCAGGTGCCGGTGGGGATGTTGCACTTTATCAAGGAGGCTTTAAGGGTGTCCTTGAAATGTTTCCTGTGCCCACCTGGGTCTCGCTTGCCGCATGCGGATGATCTGACCCGCCTAACGGAGCTGGTCGAGCGTGGTCAGTGCTTCAATACTGGGGATGTTGGCCTGAGCGAGAACACTGACGTTGGTGCGTCTATCCTCCCAGAGGATTTGCAGGATCTACCGGAGGCAGAGCTGGTGGTACTTCTCCCGTGCTTTGAGGTGTCTGCTGTATATATATAGTCCACGTCTCTGAGCCATGTAGGAGGGCGGGAATCACTATTGCCCTGTAGACCATAAGCTTGGTGTCAAATTTGAGGTCCTGGTCTTCAAACACTCTCTTCCTCAGGCGACCAAAGCTGTGCTGGCGCACATGAAGATGGTGTTGGACCTCATCATTGATGTCTGCCCCTGCTGATTGTAGGCTCCCGAGGTATGGAAAATGGTCCATGTTGTAAAAGGCCACGCCATGGATTTTGATGAATGGGGGGCAGTTGTGTGGCGGGGTCAGGTTGGTGGAGGACCATTGTCTTACGGATGTTTAGCGCTAGGTCCATGCTTTCGTACGCCTCGGTGAAGATGTTGACGATGGAATTCGGCCTCTGAGTGTGAGCAGAAGCAAGCGTCGTCCACGTACTGTAGTTCGATGACAGAGGATGGAACGAAGGCGATGAAGGTTGGACAGGTTACCACTGGTTCTATAGTTTAGTTCCACTCCAGCGGGGAGCTTGTTGAGAGTGAGATGGAGCATTGCAGCAAAGAAGATCAACAAGAGCGTTGGTGCGATGATGCAACCCTGTTTGACCCCGGTCCGAACCTGGATTGGGTCTGTGATGGATCAGTTGGTCAGGGTCACAGCTTGCATGTCGTCGTGGAGCAGGCGGAGGATGGCTACAAACTTTTGGGGGCGGCCAAAACGGAGGAGGACCCTCCATAGTCCCTCACGGTTGACCATGTCAAAGGCCCTTGTGAGGTCAAAGAAAGCCATGTACAAGGGTTGGTGCTGTTCCCTGCATTTCCCTTGCAGTTGTCGCGCAGTGAAGATCATGTCCGGTGTACCCCTTAGTGGGAGGAATCTGCACTGTGACTCTGGGAGGAGCTCTTCAGCCACAGGGAGAAGATGGTTGAAGATGACTTTCCCATTGGCTGACAGCAGGGAGATTCCTATGTAGTTACCGCATTCGGACTTGTCCTCTTTTTTGAAGATGGTCACCATTACGGCATCTCTGAGATCTTCTGGCATGCTCTCCTCCTTCCAGATAAGAGAGATAAGGTCATGCATTTGTACCAATAGTGCTTCCCCGACATACTTTAGTGCCTCGACGGGGATTCCACCCGCTCCCGTTGCCTTGTTGTTCTTGAGCTGACGGATGGCCTCGTGCAGGGCTGGGGTTTTGCTGAGATAGTGGCGGGTAGCATGCTGCTGGATGGAGCCGAAAACACTCACGTCAAAGGCAGAGTCTCGGTTAATGAGATCTTGACATCCACTGGTTCCGCTTTATCCACCCTGCTCGTTACATCCTCAAAGAACTCCAGCAAATTTGTCAAACATGATTCCTCTTTCATAAAACCATGCTGACTCTGCTTGACTGCATTATGCTTTTCTAAATGTGCTGCTACTGCTTCCTTAATGGACTCTAGCATTTCTCGGTTGTTTTTCACAAGCTACCCGCTGAGCCACGGCTGACAAGTAAAAATAGAAAAGAGCATTTGGGTCAGAAAATTTTGAGGAGGGATTTTGAAAAAGTAAATAAGGAGAAATTGTTTCCAGTGGCAGGAGGGTCAGTAACCAGAGGACACAGATTTAAGGTCATTGGCAAAAGAACCAGAGGTGAGATGAGGAGAATTGTTGTTGTGATCTGGAACGCGCTGCCTGAAAGGGCGATGGGAGCAGATTCAATAGTAACTTTCAAATGGGAATTGGATAAATAGTTGAATAGAAAATATTTGCAGGGCTATGGGGTAAGAGCAGGGGGAGTGGGACTAATTGGATTGTTCTTTCACAGAGCCGGCACAGGCTCGATGGGCCGAATGGCCTCCCTCTGCGGTATGAGATTCTGGGAATGGAAATATGTCAGTCACAGGCTTGAGGTGAAAACAGATGTTAGCTCTCATTGCTGTACAAGTTCCAATGCGATCCTGAAGCTGTCTATGTTTACCTTTCAGGTGTGTGTGCAGAGTGTAGGGGCTGTGAAAGGGGGCAGGGGAGAAAAGAACAAAAGGGAAGGTCTGTGACAAGGTTATACTTGGCTGGTTAAAAGGAAGCTGTAACTATTACTTTCCTAACAGACTTCACCAAACTACAGCACTGTAAATCTATACATTATTCCACTAACAGTCCAACATTCCACTATTATAATCGTTAGGAAACCTTTCATCCTAATTTCTAACCATGGCTCCAATGGTTCGACATCCTTCACCTTCTCCACATTAGCAGTATCTGGGTTGGCGCGTGATATTCAGAACAGAATATTATCTGGAAAAGTAATGCTGAATGAACGGGACATAAAATAGATAAGGAACGGTAGCAGACAGATTGACGCTGACGTTTCGGTCAGGGCTTCTTTCGGACGAACGCCTCTGACCGGAGAATTGTTGCGAATTTACCGGGTGGTCCCAGAGGTGGCTGGGATTGGTGGTTGGGGGAGGCCTTCTCTTCCCGCACTGCAAAACGCGCTCCCATCCTCCAGGTCCCCACGCAGAAGGTGCAGTCACGTGTGACTGCTCAACCAATCAGGAACAGTATTCCACAGCTTTCTCATTAATATCAATCGGGACTCCGTATCTATGAGGTCTCATTGCTATTAATGAGAAAAAAAACAAACACACTAAACACCACAATAAAAAATAAACAACACACCTCACATAATTGAAATTAATTGAAATTAAAGTTAATAAATGTCTTAGAAAAAAAATATTTTTCGATTTAAAAAAAAAAAGTTTTGTAATTAGGGTTAAAAATAAATTTACCTTCGTGGGCAGGGTTTTTAATATTAAAATGTGTTTTTGAAATTTTATTTTTATATGTTTTTGTATGTTTTAAAACTCTTACGCTTGTAAAAGTAGGCGATGCGCCTGCTTTTATCAGGCGCAAAAGTTTTCACGGCATTCGCTGGGCAAGAGATGGCCAAATACCGCAATCTTGCCCGCACGAATGTCCTGGCTGCCGAGACACGTGCGATCAAGCCAGAACTTGACGAATTGGAAAAGCCGGTTTTCAGCGCCATCCGTACACACTCTGTCCGGATCCGCAGAGACCGGGATTTCTGACCCAATAAAAAACAAGGAAGTTATGCCCAACATTTATAAAACACTGATTAGGTGCCAGCCACAGTACTGTGTCCATTTCTGGGCACCACACTTCAGGAACGATGTCAAGGCCTTGGAGAGGGTGTGGAGTGGATTTACTGGAATGGTTCCCGGGATGAGGGACTTCAGTTACGTGGCGAGACTGGAGAAGCTGGGGTTGTTCTCCTTAGAGCCGAGAAGAGTAAGAGGATATTTAATAGAGGTATTTAAATTCATGAGGGGTGTGTGATTGAGTATTGAGCAAGAACCCGTTTCCCATAATGGGAGTGCTGGTAATAGGCAAAATTAGCCAGGCTGGAATGAGGAATCATTTTTTTACGCAGCGATTTGTTGTGATCTGGAACGCGCTGCCTGAAAGGGCGGTGGGAGCAGATTCAATAGTAACTTTCAAAAGGGGAATTGGATAAATAGTTCGAAAGGTGAAATGTGCAGGGCTGTGGGAAAGAGCAGTGGGAGTGGGACTGATTGGACAGTTCTTTCAAAGAACCGGCAGAGGAACGATGAGCCCAATGGCCTTCTCCTGTGCTGTATGATGCTGTGATTTGTTCATGTTCTTGGGATGTCCCGAAGTGCTTCACAACCAATGAGCTAATTTTGAAGTAATCACTGCTCACTGTGATTAATTGGGCAATTTGCTGTCCGAAAGGCTTCACAAACAGTAATGAGATTTTATAAAAAGACTTGCATTTATATATAGCATCAGTTATGGCCTCAATATGTCTCAAAGTGCTTCACAGCCAACAACGTACTTCCGAAGTGTACTCACTGCTGTAATGTAGGAAATGCAGCAGCCAATTTGCGCACAGCAAGTTCCCACAAACAGCAATGTGATAATGTCCAGATAATCTGTTTTAGTGATGTTGATTGAGGGATAAATATTGGCCCCAGGACACTGGAGAGAAGTCCCCTGCTCTTCTTCGAAATAGTGCCATGGGATCTTTCACGCCCACCTAAGAGGGCAGATGGAACCTCGGTTTAACATCTCATGCGAAAGACGACAGTGCAGCGCTCCCTCAGTACTGCACTGGGAGTGTCAGCCTGGATTTATGTGCTCAAGGCCCTGGAGTGGGACTTGAACCACTAACCTACTGACTCAGAGGCAAGGACGCTACCCGCTGAGCCACGGCTGACAAGTAAAAATAGAAAAGAACATTTGGGTCAGAAAATTTTGAGGAGGGATTTTGAAAAAGTAAATAAGGAGAAATTGTTTCCAGTGGCAGGAGGGTCAGTAACCAGAGGACACAGATTTAAGGTCATTGGCAAAAGAACCAGAGGTGAGCTGAGGAGAATTGTTGTTGTGATCTGGAACACGCTGCCTGAAAGGGCGGTGGGAGCAGATTCAATAGTAACTTTCAAATGGGAATTGGATAAATAGTTGAATAGAAAATATTTGCAGGGCTATGGGGTACGAGCAGGGGGAGTGGGACTAATTGGATCGTTCTTTCACAGAGCCGGCACAGGCACGATGTGCCGAATGGCCTCCCTCTGCGGTGTGAGATTCTGGGAATGGAAATATGTCAGTCACATGCTTGAGGTGAAAACAGATGTTAGCTCTCATTGCTGTACAAGTTCCAATGCGATCCTGAAGCTGTCTATGTTTACCTTTCAGGTGTATGTGCAGAGTGTAGGGGCTGTGAAAGGGGGCAGGGGAGAAAAGAACAAAAGGGAAGGTCTGTGACAGGGTGGAAGGCAGGAGAGATTAAGTGACAAATGGGATGATGGTGCGAGGCAAAAGGAGATGGTAATGGGTCAAGTTAAGAAACAAAAGTTGAGTCTAAGAAGGGTCATTGACCTGAAACGTTAACTCTATCTCCTTCCACAGATGCTGCCTGACCTGCTGAGTGTTTCCAGCATTTTCTGCTTTTATTTCAGATTCCAGCATCCGCAGTATTTTGCTTTTGCAAAAGATGAGTCTAGATAGAGCGTAAATGGAGTTGGCAGAATCACCAAACATACATTGTGCTAACTGAGGAGGCTTCCATCGGCACTGAATCGTTGCTAACCTTAGCCCTGACTTTCAAATGTATCGGCGACAGATTCCTTACTGAGAGAGGCTTTTAATCACGAGGTTTCACTCCCCCGACAGTGCGGTGCTCTCTCAGTACTGCCCCTCCGACAGTACAGCACTTCCTCAGTACTGCCCCTCCAACAGTGAGGCGCTTCCTCAGTACTGCCCATCCAACAGTGCAGCGTTCCCTCAGTACCTCCCCTCCGACAGTGCAGCACTCCCTCAGTACTGCCCCTCCGACAGTGCAATACTCCCTCAGTATTGCCCCTCTGACAATGCAGCACTCCCTCAGTACTGCCCCTCCTACAGTGCAGCACTCCCTCAGTACTGCCTCTCCGACAGTGCAATACTCCCTCAGTATTGCCCCTCTGACAATGCAGCACTCCCTCAGTACTGCCCCTCTGACAGTGCAACACTCCCTCAGTACTGCCCCTCTGACAGTGTGGCGCTCCCTCAGTACTGCCCCTCCTACAGTGCAGTACTCCCTCAGTACTGCACCACCGACAGTGCAGCACTCCCTCAGTACTGCCCCTCTGACAATGTAGCACTCCCTCAGTACTGCCCCTCCGACAGTGCAACACTCCCTCAGTACTGCCCCTCTGACAGTGCAGCGCTCCCTCAGTACTGCTCCTCCTACAGTGCAGTACTCCCTCAGTACTGCGCCTCCGACAGTGTAGTACTCCCTCAGTACTGCACTGGGTGTGTCAGCATCGATTTTCGTGCTGAAGATCTGTGGAGAGAGACTTGACCCCACAACCTTCTGACTCAGAGGTGAGAGTGCTACCCACTGAGCCACGGCTGACACATGATCCCAATTTGAACAGTGTGAATATTTCCCCTTTCCATACCTGCCATACATTCTGTCAGATTGAAGGTGAAAGGCAAAAGAACCAGAGGCGACATGAGGAAAAGCTTTTCCACGCAATGAGTGGTTAGGATTTGGATCGCGCTGCCTGCTAGGATGGTGGAAACAGATTGAATAGTCGCCTTCAAAAGAGAATTGGATAAATACTTGAAGGAGAAAATATTGCAGGGCTATGGGGAGAGAGCGGGGGATTGGGACTGACCCTATGTTCTTGGAAAGGATCGATGGGGTGAATGGCCTCCTTCTGTGCTGTAATATTCTTTTTGATGTCCTGTTACTGACTGCTCCATTTTTGATCGGGGCGGAGGAGCGGTGAGAGATTGGGTCCCAGGAGAGGCGAGGGCCCAGGGGCAGCACGGGCCAGCCCACACTGCGACCTATGGACAGTAGGAGCATGAGTGCTTACTAGGTCCGTGCAGCAGAGCTGGTCTCCAGTCGTCTTGATTAATCCTTGCCACTGGACCAAGCCCGTGTGATGGCTGGTGTGCAACGGCCACCACACATTAAAAAAATCCATGCACAGGCATCTTCCACCCTTCAATATGTAGTTCAGGACCTGGAATGTCAGGTCCCTCATTGAAACACCTATGAACTCATCCCTTTTTGGTGTGGAAGCAAGTCATCCTTGATACGAGGGACTGCCTAATACTGCTATTCTATTATCTGTGATAATAACAAACACATTGTTCACATTGCTGTGAAAATATTATTGGTTGATCAGCCTTTCTCCGACCATTTGATTCCTGACATGCAACCACCTTTCGCCCTTCAGAAATTCCGCAGAAGAAGGAGGAGCAAGAGGCGGCTGAAGCCATCCCGAATTCCGTGCTCTTCGCCAACTGGGGCCACGATCTCAGTCCCGAAAAGCAGCGGATTGCTTTGGAGAAGTTCCAGTACTATGGCTACAACAGCTACCTCAGTGACCAGCTGTCAATGGATAGGACCATTCCCGATCTCAGGCCTGACGGGTACGTTCTACGCACTACACTGCTGCATTATTTTATTTTCGCGGGAGGAAGGGAAGGAAATTGCGACCCTGAAATTCTATGGGGTGGGGGCTGGTGGGGGGGGGGGGGGGGTTGGGTGGATTCACCTAATCATCCCCGGTGGTGCAATGTATTTGCTTCATGGGTTCTTTGCTTAAGAATTCATAGCAACACATTGCTATTAAGTATTAGTTGGTTTATTAACAAAGGTTTGTACCCTGTATAACTGTAACAAGATTTTTCTGCTTTTATACTCCATCCCCTTTGCAATAAAGGCCAAGATTCCATTGGTCTTCCTGATCACTTGCTCTACCTGCATACTAACCTTTTTTGTTTCATGCACCAGGACCCCCAAGTCCCGCTGTACTGCAGCACTTTGCAATCTTTCTCCATTTAAATAACAACATGATCTTTGATTTTTTTCTGCCAAATATCGGGATTGCGAGACACAAGAAAAGGCCAAGGTTGCTGGAACATGGAGGAGGTACAGACAGAAAGGCTGATGGGAAGGCCGGGCTAATATTAGACGAAGTAACTGGTTCAGCAGGAAAACAGGTGGAAGATTGAATCGCGGCTGTTGCGGTTAAACCATGCGATAGTTAAAGTGACATTGCTCCGTGTTAGCTTCAGTGTGTCCATTGCTCTGACCAATCTGACACTGGCACCTCCCCTACTCACCCATCATTCTGACTAACCTCCAATATTAGCAGATCCTAATCGGACAGTGATCCCGAGCTGCTGGCATTTAACACTGCTGGGACACCCAACAAAAAACAAATTTGAACATTGTTTCATATTAGATCACGTGACAGAAGGCATCCAATCAAAGAAAGAGGCAAGTTCGAGTTTAATAAAGTACAGGAACCAAATAAAAACAGGCATTCTGTGTTTTAATGTTTAGTACAATGCATGCTTACATTTATTGTGCTCTGTATCTGATCTACCTCGTGCAACGTATTTGCTTCTTGGGTTCTTTGCTTAAGAATTCAGAGCAAGACATTGCTATTAAGAGCTAGTTGGTTTATTAGCAAAGGTTTAACAATCACACTACACATTACCAGTTCATCCACCAGGCTCACAACCACCTGCCTCATCGTGGATCCCCCGAACCCAACTGGCTGGGGTTTTATTGAGCCTTGTGAACATCACATGACTGACTAAGCCACTCAACAGCTCTATCAACCTGTGATACTCACAGGTGCACACATTACACCTCGCTTATAAAATAGCTTAGCATACTGAATGAAGATATACAGGCATTGAACCTGAAGCAACAACTCCTTTTGTTACTACTCCAGTAAAGGAGAACAACCCATCTGTTTTCAACAAAGGTGCATCTCGTTCACCTTTTCCCATCCTGCGAGAAGCACGATCCAACCATAACGGAGCTGTTGAATAATCACTGTGATCAATCTCAATCAATGGCTGGAATTTTCCTAGGGGGATGACGGAGGGGTCAACGGGCAGGATCTGTGGCAGGTCGAGGGTGGGTAATTAGATTTTTTTTGACAGCATGTCCCAATAGTGTGTCCATGATCTCGGATCGGACCCGATCGTGGAGGCGGGTGACCCAGTCAATCCAATTTCTGGCTTGTTGACAGACCATTAATAACGGTTTTAACCTTACCTTATAACTTTAACTGCTCGCCCATGGGATCTATGCTGCTCATGGACCACATCTGTTAACCTGAGGCGGGAATTAAATGGCCACTGCATCAGCTGATTAGTTTGACAGCTTGAAATGTGCTATAAAAGCTCGCACCTCACAGCTCTTCCCTTTCCAAGCACAGAAGCTGTTGTTTACTCCATTTGGAAGGCAGATTGAGCTTTATGCAGGTTGCAGGTGTTTGGATCAAACTCTCTATCCAGTGTCACCTCTCTCAGCATTGACAGATCGCTTCTGTCATCTCAACTTCACCTGCCACCTATTCCATCAGCATGGGTGCCTTTTATACGCTCTCACTTTGGTGCTCAGAATTCCACCACGATCATCCCCAACACCAGAATCACCAGGCACACCAGCAGCACCAACAACACCACCAACCTTCTCCGCAATCAACTGATGTTGCACAGGACACAGGGCATCAGCACATGACCACGTTGCTGCCCGGGAGGCCAGGGATGGCCTCACCATGGCCACATTTACTTCGTCTGATGCTGTACACCCTGGCTGCCACATGATGTGCCCACACCACCATAACCATCGCTACATTGCCCAAGCCATTCCTTTCACACTCATCAGCATTGCAGGGGGAATACCGTTATGTCTCACCATTCACTGCAACTTACTAAGCTGCAGACAAATTAGTCCAAGAATGCAAAGTTTTGAAAATAAAGATTTAAATGTTTGACACCACATTAACAGAAACTTGGATAAAACAGTCAAGTGGCTACCCTTGTGTGTTGTTAGTTGGTATGCTTGCACTAGAATGAGGGGGTGTGGGGGTGGCTCGTGAGATTCAGTTGTGAAAATGAAGATAGAGAGAGAGGGATGGGTGGAGGTACAAGGTCATTTGGTGTGAGTACGGATGTGCAGGAGTAGGGGGTAGGGAAGGCAGAGTGACGGGGATGCGATGAGTGGCACAGCAGGATGAGGTTGAGTGTGGCTTTGTACTCACGTTTCCTGATCTACTGAGATCATTGAAAGGTTTGCACCACTGCAGCCTGGTCCTCCTGACAACATCCCTGCTTGTGCCCCTTTCTGCAATGTGCAACTGGGCTGCGTTGGTGTCCTGGGGAGGTCTCTTCCGCCCATTGCAATGGAAGAGAATCTCCCTGCGTGCTTATGACTCCATGGGAGAGCCTGGGTGCAGCCCTGCACCTCTGTGCAGTGATTGTCAGTGTTTGCAGCACCTCAACTGTCAAAATAAAGTTGGCCACGGTCCCTTTAAGGGAACCAGCTGATGACCCGTCATCAAAAGTGCTCCATCTAATTGGGCCGGGAAATGTGCTAGATGGGCTTAACAAGCCCCAATGAGCTAAGCTCATTTTAGGCAGCGGGATGGAGCCAGCAGCGGGGTCGCGACCCGCGACCGACATGGGCTGCACTGGACCCGCCGTGTGAGCACAATCCCAGCCGATGCGTCTAAAACAGACCCAAACACGAGGAGCGAAAAAGCCCCAGTGGTGAAGAGCTTTGGGAATCACAGGTCCAAAGTAACCATCTACAAGATGCACTACAGCAATTCACCAAGGCTTCTTCGGCAGCACCTCCCAAACCCCCGACCTCTACCACCTAGAAGGACAAGAGCAGCAGGCGCATGGGAACACCACCACCTCCACGTTCCCCTCCAAGTCACACACCATCCTGACTTGGAAATATATCGCCGTTCCTTCATCGTCACTGGGTCACAATCCTGCAACTCCCTCCCTAACAGCACTGTGGGAGCACCTTCACCACACGGACTGCAGCAGTTCAAGAAGGCAGCTCACCACCTTCTTAAGGGCAATTAGGGATGGGCAATAATTGCTGGGCTAGCCAGCGACGCCCACATCCCAGGAACCAATTTAAAACAAAACCTCTTCCGAAACATTACACTCAGCACACCTTGGGCTAGAACCTCCACTTTTGTGGTTACCGGCGTGGGCGGTAAAAAAAGGTTTTCAGATCGCCGGCTTCTCGCCCATTCTCAAAGAACCTGGTCTCCACTTTTGAAAATGGGCGTTACCGCGAGCGATATAAAATGGGCGGTATCGTTAAATTTTTTTGACCTTCTGCTGTAAAGTGTGGCCGTCCTTAGCAATAGCATGGCAACGCTCGATTCTCGTGATTCAGGAGGTCAAGGGTCACCATGACATGTGCAGAAGAGGAGACAGAGAGAGAGGAAGCTCAAAGGGACTAAAGGCGTGTCTGGGTGTGGTGTGGCTGCTTTGGGAGGAAGTAGGGAGACTTTAGAGCTTCACAGCAAGTAGGCAAATAAAAAGTAGCTGTTACCAGCCACACATTTGCCTGAATTTGGCCTATAATGGAGGGAGAGGAGGAGGCATCACAGCACACTGTGGAGACTGACGCTGGAGAGAGCAGTGAGCTGGGAGAGGAGCACATTGGAGGGCGCAAAAGAGCCAGGAGTTTCTCGGATGATGCCTCCCTCCTGCAGGAGGTCAAGTCATGCTGGGGTGATTTGACACAGGGAGGGCGTGGGAAGCCTACTCCAAAAGCCTACCAGAGGCTATGGACCGAGGTAGCAGAGGTGACCAACGAGGTGGGTGAAGGCAACCAATGCCGCAAACGATGGAACGACCTTGTGGGATCCGCAAGAGTAAGTATTACATTGATTTACATGTACTTATGTATTTATATAATTTGATTTGTAACAGTCATGATTGACTATCATCAGATGTGAGGTCTTTGTTTTACTCAAAGCCTGCGGTCACGGTGTACGTCTTTAGGTAAAGAATGATAATTATCATAATAATCATGATTACATCTGTCGGAGCTATCAGTCTCTGTGACAGTACCTAGCAATGATATCACGCAATGATCTCATGCCATGTCGTCCTGTCACCTTTTACAGAAGATGCTATCGACGATGAGGTCCGTGCAGAGGCGAACAGGTGGGGGGGGCCACCAGTCCCCAGCAACATCACTGAGATGGAGGACCCGGTGCTCGCACTCGTGGGGAAGCACTCCCAGACAGCCACGACGCATCTGCAGACCCTGAAGTGATGCCACGTGAGTAAAGCTTACACCATTGCGTGATGTAAAGTCAATAGATGCCACACCCACTCATATCCGAACAATCATATATGATAGATGATTTCTAAAATTGTCATAGAAATAATGATGGCCCAATGAAAATCATTGGATTGCACAATGTGATGTCTGCGATGATTTTGAGAGCGGTAGTGCTTTTGTTGTGCACATGCTGTGTGTAGCGCTGGACTCAACTTGACACCTTAGCACCCCCTTCTCCTCTAATAACCTCATTTGTGTTTTTCAGCTCAGCCAGCAGTGCGTCCCAAGGAAAGACTACAGAGACCAGAAGGCGGGGGCACGGGGCAGCAGTCGGCGGACAATCCTACATCTGGAGGAGCCCCGATTCTCGCCCATCCATCCGCTGGGTCTGTTCTCCACGGATGAGAGCATGGACTTCTAGGAACCTGCATCGCCATGCTCCAGAAGCCATTCCACCCCAAGGCCATCTTGTGGTCCTCCGGTCATTCCCGCCTCCACTCTGGAGGTACCAGCCCCAAGCACCTCGCCACAGGACACCCTATTTGTCCCCAGGACGGCGCCGACCCCGCGGAGGCCTCGTGAACACGGCAGGTCTGGTCCTCAAGCGCCAAATGACAGCGGAGAGATGGTACAGTTGTCCAGGACGACTGTAGACATTGGTGACCAGCTCATCGAAGCTTTGGGGGGCATATCCCGACAGCTGGCCACCATGACCAAGTACATTCCGCGGATGGCGGAGGCCCTGGATGCGATAGCCAGGAATACTGTTGCCACAGGCCTCCCAGTGGTCCCCGAGCACGGCACTCCGCCCCTAGGTTCTGCACCACCACTGTGAATGACAGATGAGAGCAAGGACCAAGATCCTGCTTCTGCATCAGAGAATGTTGCCCCCTCGGCACCCCCCCACTCCCGTACCCGTGCAACCACCGCATCTGCCTTCAACCCCCCCAATGAGGCACCGCCTGAGGAGTTCCTCGGTCAGGCGCCATGGAGCGAGGAGGGGAAGGGATAGAAGTGGGGAGAAGAAGGGGAGGGAGCAAGGAAAGTGAGGTGCATGTCCGCACGTGATGGCTGTATTATATCTCCATCTGGGTGTAAGCAATTTGTTGCAATCTATGGGGGCTGGGGACTACGCTCCTGCTTTGCCTTTGTATTCTGTGTTGCTGGACATGTTGACCATGTGATTTATGTCAATGGTACAAAAAGTGGGGTGTGGGTGGGGGTTGGGTGTTGTTGCCTGTGATACTTATGATTTCAAACCAATGTTGGTATAAAATTTCTGTTATTGAACATAACCTTGTTGAGCATTGTCTCAAATAGCTGCACCATTACACACTGGTGATTCCTTACCATGAAAGGGTTAAATACAACTTAACATCAATCAACGTAAACTTTATCTGGCACCAAGGTGATGGGCACCATTGATGTCTGAGCTTCACCCACACAGCAGTGTGTCAGCGTTGTCACTCACATCAATGCTCTTTCAGGCAAATCGTTCAGATATCAGCTCCTCACATAAGAGTGTGATTTTTAAAATGCCAGCCACACCGCTGGCGTTTGTTCAGAAGAGTTCCACTTTTTTTGGGCGAGCGATATTGTGGGCGATATGTGTGCGAGGTGGTGAAATTGATGCTGGGCGATCTCATGGCTGCTACTTTCGGTAAATATGCTCTTTATGACAAAAAACAGTGGGCAGGCGGTATTTTTGAATCTCAGCGTTAAATCAGTGTGGAAATTAACGCTGGGCAATATTATGGCGGTTGATTTCGCCCATTTTGAAGATTCCGCCCAAGAAAAGTGGGCAGGCGGTAATATTTTTTCCTGGCGTTAAGCACATGGGAAAGTAACGCTTGGCGATAAGTGTCCGAAAAATGGACATCAGTTTCCATTTTGTTGCTAAATGGGCGATATCTGGGTGTTAGACACCATTTCAGTGGTAAAATGGGCGTTAAGTGGGCGTTAAGCATGCAAAAAAAGTGGACGTTCTAGTGCCTTATCTCTCTAATCACTGACACACTGCCAATATATTATTAAGCTGGGTGGCGGGGTGAGCTGTGAGGAGAACGCTAAAAGGCTGCAGGGTGACTTGGTTAGGTGAGTGGGCAAATGCGTGGCAGATGCAGTATAATGTGGATAAATGTGAGGTTATCCACTTTGGTGGCAAAATCACGAAGGCAGAATATTATCTGAATGGCGGCAGATTAGGAAAAGGGGAGGTACAACGATACCTGGGTGTCATGGTACATCAGTCATTGAAAGTTGGCATGCAGGTACAGCAGGCGGCGAAGAAGGCAAATGGTATGTTGGCCTTCATAGCTAGGGGTTTTGAGTATAGGAGCAGGGAGGTCTTACTGCAGTTGTACAAGGCCTTAGTGAGGCCTCATCTGGAATATTGTGTTCAGTTTTGGTCCCCTAATCTGAGGAAGGACGTTCTTGCTATTGAGGGAGTGCAGCGAAGGTTCACCAGACTGATTCCCGGGATGGCAGGACTGACATATGAGGAGAGACTGGATCGACTGGGCCTGTATACACTGGAGTTTAGAAGGATGGGAGGGAATCTCATAGAAACATATAACATTCTGACGGGACTGGACAGGTTAGATGCAGGAAGAATGTTCCCGATGTTGGGGAAGTCCAGAACCAGGGGACATAATCTAAGGATAAGGGGTAAGCCATTTAGGACTGAGATGAGGAGAAACTACTTCACTCAGAGAGTTGTTAAACTGTGGAATTCCCTACCGCAGAGAGTTGTTGATGCCAGATCATTGGATATATTCAAGAGGGAGTTAGATATGGCCATTACGACTTAAGGGATCAAGGGGTATGGAGAGAAAGTGGGAAAGGGGTACTGAGGTGAATGATCAGCCATGATCTTATTGAATGGTGGTGTAGGCTCGAAGGGCCGAACGATCTACTCCTGTACTTACTTTATATGTTTCTATGGGCCCAAGTTTCGAGCCGCGTCTAGAACGGCGCAGTCCCGACCTGGACGCCCGTTTTTCGCGCCACAAAGTGCGGCGTAAAAACTTCCAGATTCTCCAGCTCCCTGCAGGTCGTTTGCAGCTCGGCGCAGCGCAGCAGGAGCTGTAGGGGGCGGAGCCAGGTCCCTGCGCTGAAAACAGTGCCGGGACCTCTGCACATGCGCGCTACAGTGGGCGCGCATGTGCAGTAGCTCCAGGCACCCGAAACTGTGTGGGAGGGGCCGAAGCACGCAGCCCCTAGCCCTGGCCGAATGGCCTCACTGGGGCTGCGTGACTAAGGCTCCTCCCACGGCCAGCTCCTGCTTCCTCCCGACCCGAGTCGACTCCCGCTTCCCGCCCCCCGCTTCCGGACCGGACCAGACACCGACCCAACTCCCGCTTCCCCCCCCCCCCCCCCCAGCCCCTGGACCGGACCCGACCCGACTCCGACCCGACTCCCGCTTCCCCCCCACCGCCCACCCCCGCCCCTGGACCGGACCCGACCCCGACCCAACTCCCGCTTCCCCCCCTCCCCGCCCCCGGACCGGATCCGACACCGACACCGGCCCAACTCCCGCTTCCCCCCACCCCTTCCCGCCCCTGGACGGGACCCGACCCGACACCCCGGACTGGACCCGACACGACTCCCGCTTCCCCACCCCCCCCGCCCCCGGACCGGATCCGACACCGACCCGACTCCCGCTTCCCCCCCCGCCCCCAGACTGGACCTGACCTGACCTCCCTCTCCCCGACCTGACCTCCCTCTCCCTCCCTCCCCCCGACCCGAACCGACCTCCCTCCCACCACCCCCCCCGACACCTACCTGTAAATCTGGTACTGGGGACGGGTCCTGCCCGAAGTCTCGGGCCCGGCCCGTTCAACCTCCCCTCCCCCATCTCCTTTCCCCCCCCCCATCTCCTTTCCCCCCCCCCCCATCTCCCTACGCTGGGGGGAGGGCATCCCAGCACGCTGTTGGAGGGCTCCCGGTGCTGCAGTCGGTAAGTAGAAAATTTTTTATTTATTGATTTAAAAAAAACATTTTTTCTTATTAATTTTTTTTGATTGATTTATTGGTTGATTTATTTATGTTTTTATCATTTATTATTGATGATGGCTCTTTATTTGTAAAACTGAAGTGTTTAATGTTTGTAAACTTCCCTTTAAACCACCCCCCCCATTCCCTATGCCTGATTTGTAACCTACGCCTGATTTTCTAAAGTGCAGACAAGGTTTTTTCGTGCGTACAAAAATCTTCACTTACTCCATTCTAAGTTAGTTTGAAGTAAGTTTTCACTGACGAAACTTTGAAAACAGGCGTAAGTGGCCGGACACGCCCCCTTTTGAAAAAAAAAGTGAAACTGTTCTAACTGACTAGAACTGGAGCAAACTAAATGCCGAGAATTCCGATTTCTAACATACTCCGTTCTACACCAGTTGCTCCTAAAAATTAGGAGCAAATCATGTGGAAACTTGGGGCCATTGTTTCTATCTGAGAAACATCGTGTAATTTCATTTGATGAATCAGCACTAACTGCTTCCAACGTCACCCCAGGCAACCTGTTCCATAGTTTGACACCTCGCTCACTGAAACACGGTTTCTGCAGGTTAGTTTTGAATTCACCCCATTCCGGCTCAGATCGTGTCCTCACTCCCACTCTTCCAACAGGGCAGGACGGCCGGTCACACTCGACATTATCCAGTCCCTTTAATCGGCAAATCCTATCACCCTTATGCCCCGATGGGCTGACATTGCATTTGCATGGTGTCACAAGCGGGCAATAGCAAATTGAATGCTCACTTTACAACCCGGCCGAACTTCTTTCCCGTTGCCTTGAATGGATTTTCACTCCTCTCAGTGTTCTTTACACAATGGGACCAGGAGGAGGGCAGTTGGGGAGTCCATCACACAGTAATCAGAGATAGACTTTCGAGTCGACGGGTCAAAAAAACGTTTCTTCCACTGGCTTTTTTAAGTTTTTCAGTTCCTGCTTACAACAACAACTTATATTTATATAACGCCTTTAACGTAATAAGACATCCCAAGGCGCTTCACAGCAGCGTTGGCAAAAAATAACAAAATTTGACACTGAGCCATATAAGGAGACCGTAGGGCAGATGTCCAAAACTTTGGTCAAAGAGGTCGGTTTTAAGGAGCGTCTTATAGGAGGAGAGAGAGGTAGAGAGACGGAGAAGTTTAGCGAGGGAATTCTAGAGCTTAGGGTCTTGGTAACAGAAGGCATGGCCACCAATAGTTGAGCGATTAAAATCAAGGATGTTTAAAATGCCAGAATAGGTGGAGCACAGAGATCTCGGCTGGATTATAGGGCTGGAGGTGATTACAAAGTGAGGGAGGGGAGAGGCCACGGAGGGATTTAAAAACAAGGATGAGAATTTAAAAATCAAGGCGTTGCTTAACCGGGAGCCAATGTAGGTCAGCGACCACAGAGGATGATTGGTGAGGGGACTTGGTGCGAGTTAGGACATGGGCAGCCGAGTTTTGGATACTCTCAAGTTTACATAGGGTAGAATGGGGGAGGCCAGCCAGGAGTGCGTTGGAATAGTCAAGTTCTAGAGGTAACAAAGGCATGGATAAGGGTTTCAGCAGCAGATGAGTTGAGACAGGGATGGAGACGGGCGATGTTACGGAGGTGGAAATAGGCGATCTTAGTTATGCTGCAGATATGTGGTCGAAAGCTCATTTCAGGGTCAAATATGACACCAAGGTTGTGAACAGTCTGGTTCAGCCTCAGACAGATGTTAGGGAGAGGGATGGGGTCGGTGGCTAGGGACCGCAGTTTGTGCAGAAACCATTCTGTCATCACCATGTCTCCAAGTGCAAGACGTCTTTCTGACAACAACTGCCAACGATTCGTTGCTTTTCCAAATGAAAATGTTATTTTTTTGTATGTGTAGCAGGTGCATTAATCAATAAAAGGAATAACTCTCGGTTGTGACATTGGGCACTACCCTGGTGTTTTATTCATAGAATAAGGGCAACAGACAGGGTAGATCGAGAGAAACTGTTTCCGCTGGTTGGGGAGTCTAGGATCAGGGGGTACATAGTCTAAAAATTAGAGCCAGACCTTTGGGAGTGAAATTAGGAAACACTTCTACACACAAAGGGCGGGAGAAGTTTGGAACTCTCTTCCGCAAACAGCAATTGATGCTACATCAATTGTTAATTTTAAATCTGAGATTGATAGCTTTTTGTTACCCAAAGATATTGAAGGTTATGGGCCAAAGGTGGGTATATGGAGTTAGGTCGCAGATCAGCCATGATCTCATTGAATGGCGGAGCAGGCTCGAGGGGCTGAATGACCTCCTCCTGTTCCGATGTTCCTATGATTGCATTGTTGTGAGGTTAATTTGTTTTGTTTTTAGCCTCACTGTGGATTTATTATCCATTTTTGTTTGAAGTAGATGTGATTTATGTGTCTCTGAATTAAACTTCACTCCCACTGTTTGCTTTAACTTCGAATGATCTTGGTGCTATGTGACAGGATGCTGGAAATCTGAAATAAAAACAGAAAATGCTGGAAACATTCAGCAGATCCGACAGCATCTGTGGAGAGAGAAATAGAGTTAACGTTTCGGGTCGATGACCTTTCACCAGAATCAGCCCGCCAATGTGACCCCGAGCTCCGGTCGCCTGTCACTTTAATTCTCCGCTCCATTCCCAATCTGACCTCTCTGTCCTCAGCCTCCTACAACGGAAGCTGGAGGAACAGCATCTTATCTTCAGATTAGGCTTTTTACAGCTTTCTGGACTCAACATCGAGTTCAACAATTACAGATTATAACCTCTGCCCCCATTTTTTCAGACAGTAGCTGCTGATAATGATTCTGCCATTCCCATTTACCCCTTCTCTACATAAGAACATAAGAAATAGGAACAGATGTAGGCCACCTGGCTCCTCGAGCCTTCAATAAGATCACGGCTGATCTGATCATGGACTCAGCTCCACTTCCCCGCCCGCTCCCCATTACCCTATATTCCCTTATCGCTCAAAACTCTGTCCATCTCCACTTTAAATATATTCAATGGCCCAGCCTCCACAGCTCTCTGGGGCAGAGAATTCCATAGATTTATAAACCTCTGAGAGAAGATATTCCTCCTCATCTCAGTTTTAAATGGGCGGCCCCTTATTCTGAGACTATGTCCCCTAGTTTTAGTTTCCCCTATGAGTGGAAATATCCTCTCTGCATCCACCTTGTTGAGCCCTCTCATTATCTTATGTGTTTCAATAGGATCACCTCTCAATCTTCTGAACTCCAATGAATATAGGCCCAACCTACTCAACCTATCTTCATAAGTCAATCCCCTCATCTCCGAAATCAACCGAGTGAACCTTCTCTGAACAGCCTCCAATAAAAGTATATCCTTCCTAAATACAGAGATCAAAACTGTACGCAGTACTCTAGGTGTGGCCTCACCAATACCCTGTACAGTTGTAGCAGGACTTCTCTGCTTTTATACTCTATCCCCCTTGCAATAAAGGCCAACATTCCATTTGCCTTCCTGATCACTTGCTGTACCTGCATACTAACATTTTGTGTTTAGGCCCATCTTTTGTTTCTTAATGTCCCATTACCATCTCCTTTCGCCTCACACCATCATCCCTTTTGTCATTTAATCTCTCCTGCCTTCCACTTCCCTTTTGTTCTTTCCCTGCTCCTGCATTTGCTTAAAACCTGTTACATCTCTAACTTATTCCAGTTCTGACGAAGGGTCACCGACCTGAAACCTTAACCCTTTTTCTCCCTCCATAGATGCTTCCTGACCCGCTGAGTGTTTCCAGCATTTTTTGATTTTATTGATGCTGTCCTATCTGGTTACAGCATCACAGAACCGCTGTGTACCTTTGTCAGCTTGGCTCAGTTGGTAGTACTCTCGCCTCCAGGCAGTGGGTCACGGGTTCAGGCCCCGCTATAGTGATGTGAGCACATAATCCAGACTGCCAATCCCCAAGCTGAACTGAAGGAGTGCCGCACTGTCGGTGGTGCAGTTTCCGAGTTGCTGTGTTAAACTGAGGCCCCGTCTGCCTGCACAAGGGGATGTTGTTAAAGATTCCATGGCACTATTCGAAGAACAGAAGACTTCCATGGTTTTCGGATTTAAGTATTCTCTTGGATTTAGAGGGTTGAGGGGTCTTTAAAATAATTAAAGGAATTGATACAGTAGATTAAACTACATAGGATTACATAGGATATACAGCACAGAAACAGGCCATTCAGCCCAACCAGTCCATGCCGGTGTTTATGTTCCACTCGAGCCTCCTCCTGTCTTTCCTTATCTAAATCTATCACCATAACCCTCTATTCCCTTCTCCCTCATATGCGTGCCTAGCCTCCCCTTAAATGTATCCATACTATTCGCTTCAACCACTCCCTGTGACAGCGAGTTCCACATTCTCACCACTCTCTGGGTAAAGAAGGTTCTTCTGAATTCCCTATTGGATTTCTTGGTGACTATCTTATATTGACGGCCTCTAGTTATGCTCTTCCCCACAAGTGGAAACATTCTCTCTGTATCCACTCTATCAAAACCTTTCTAATTTTATTTGGTCTATTAGGTCATCCCTCAGCCTTCTTTTTTCAAGAGAAAAATGACCCAGCCTGTTCATCCTTCACTGATATGTATACCCTCGTATTTCTGGTATCATCCTTGTAAATCTTCTCTGCACCCTCTCCAGTGCCTCTATATCCTTTTTATAATATGGCGACCAGAACTGTACGCAGTACTGTGTGATGTAACCAAGGTTTGATACAGGTTCAGCCTAACTTCCCTACTTTTCAATTCTATCCCTCTGGAAATAAACCCTAGTACTTTTTTAATGGCCTTGTTAATCTGTGTCACAACTTTTAGTAATTTATGTATTTGTACTCCGAGATCCCTTTGTTCCTCTACCCCACCCAGACTCACACCCTCCAAGTAATAAGTGACCTCCCTATTCTTCCTACCAAAATGTAATACCTCACATTTGTCTGTGTTGAAATTAATTTGCCAATTATATGCTCATTGTGCAAGTTAATTAATGTCCTCTTGTAATTTGTAGCAGTCCTCCTCAGTATTGACTATCCCCCCCAATTTGGTGTCATCCACAAATTTAGAAATTGTGTTTTTGATTCCAAAGTCTAAATCGTTAATATAAATTATAAACAACAGTAGTCCCAGCACTGATCCTTGTGGAACACCACTACCCACCTTCTGCCACTATGAATAGCTACCCTTTACCCCTACTCTCTGCTGCCTGTCTTGAAGCAGAGAGTAGGGGTCTTGTAAACAGAGAAACGATTTCCTCTGGTAGGGGAGTCCAGAACAAGGGGGTATAATTAGAGCCAGGCTGTTCAGGGGTGATGTCAGGAAGCATTTCTTCACACACAGGGCGGTGGAAATCTGGAACTCTCTCCCCCAAAAAAGCTGTGACTGCCAGCATTCAATTGGAGCTTTAAAAACTGTGATTAGTCAATTTTTGTTGGTAATATTAAGTTATATGGAGCAAAGGCGGGGAAATGGGAGAGAGCAATGATCAGGATGAGACAGCAAGGAGGAGGGGCTGAATGGCCTACTCCTTTTCCCATAATGCTTATTGGGGGAGAAATAGCGCTCCTTTTGGGGCGGTAACTTTTAAAAGTTTCAAAAGTTAGCTCCAGGTGCTAACGAAGTCAAACTTTTTAAAAGTTTGCTGTTTGCGCTGCAAGAAGGAGGTGGTGCACTGCATCAGGCGCACGTCATTGCTGGAGCGCTAACGGCAGCAGACGGGACAGAGACCTCACTGGGCCATGCAGCGCTGCCACGGTCAAAGGCTCCTCCCCTCCCTGAAAGGGAAGGGCCATCGCTGCAGGCTCTGCGATATGAAGGGGACCTATCCGGACCACCCAGGGAACGATGATCCCGCGCGATCAGCCCAGCATTCGAGCAGAGTGGTGGGCTGATCGATCGCCGGCAGGAACTGCCGAAAAACCTTGAAGATAAATGCTACTTAAAAAAAAAAACTTACCTGCTCTTTAAGCATCGCCCCCTGAAACGGCCGACCGCCCGATGCACGCCTCCTGCAGCTGTCGGTGTTTGCGCCCGGCAGGGGGCGGAAGTCGATTTTGAGTCCAAGGCGATGCGCGCGGGGATTATGCCCCTGGAACAAATTTTATCCCGACTCTCCTACAACTGCACTTATAAACTCCCAACTGCCCAGCCTTTGGCCCCCCCCAGTCACCACGACATTCCTGCAGCTACCGATCTGCTCAATTGCACCCTCACCACCACATTTGATGCCCTAGTCCCTGTTAAAACCATTACTGTCTGACTCTGGCCATTCCCCCGGTACAGCCCTGATCTTCGCTCCCTCAAGTCCAAGGGACGCAGACTTGAACCGATATGGTGGACAACTGGTTCAGCCATTCACCGCCAGATCTGGCTGCACCTCATAAAGCATTATCCGGTCCTGCTCTCGTCTGACAAAATCGCTCACTATTCCAGAATCATTCTGCAATGTAAAGATAAACTCTAGCTTCTATTCTCCGTTGCTAATCGTCTTTTTAAACCCCTCTCCCCACTCTACCTCACCTCCGACAATAAGTGTGAGGAGCTCATGGACTTCTTTGTCTCTAAGTTTGAGACCATCCGTTCTGCCAGTTCTGCCTCTTCCCTTCCTTCCCTTAGCCCACTGGGCCAAACTTCCTCTAAGGATTCCCCCTGCCCTAGCCCTGACCTCACTTCTCTTTCCAGTTTCTCTCCGATTTCTCCTCATGACCTTTTCGAACTCATCCTGCCCATCAGACTCACTTCCTGCTCCCTTGACCCTATTCCCACCAAACTGCTGACCATCCAACTTCCTTTCCTGGCTCCCATGTTAGCTGACATTGTTAACGGTTCTCTCTCCTCAGGCACTGTCCCCCTCTCCCTCAAATCTGCCGTCATCACACCTCTTGTCAAAAAACCAACCCTCGACCCCTTTGTCCTTGCAAACTACTGCCCCATCTCCAACCTCCCTTTCCTCTCCAAAGTCTTTGAACATGTTGTCACCTCCCAAACCCGTGACTATCTTTCCCGCAATTCCATGTTTGAATCCCTCCAATCAGGTTTCTGCACCTGCCACAGTATCGAAACGGCTCTCATCAAAGTCACAAATTACATCCTTTGTGACTGCGATTGCCTGAAAGGGTGCAGAAACCCTCACCACATTTAAAAAGTGCTTGGATATGCACTTGAAGTGCCATAACGTACAGGGCTACGGACCAAGAGCTGGAAAGTGGGATTAGGCTGGATAGCTCTTTTTCAGCTTGCACAGACATTATGGGCCAAATGGCCTCCTTCTGTGCCGTAAATATCTAGGATTCTATGATGCTATAACTAAAACAGTTTATCTGGTCATTATCTCATTGCTGTTTGTGGCAGCTTGCTGCTGAAAACAAAGGCATAAAATGTTGTGAAGAATAGTGGAAGGGCAGAGAATTGGGAAATTTTTAGAAACCAGGAAAGGATGACTAAAAAAAAATAAAGAGAGCGAAGATAGTTTATGAGAGTAAATTAGCAAGAAATATAAAACAGACAGTAAGAGCTTCTACAGGCATATAAAAAGGAAGAGAGTAGCTAAAGTAAACATTGGTTCCTTAGAGGATGAGTCTGGGGAATTAATAATCGGAAACAGGGAAATGGCAGAGACGTTGAACAAATATTTTGTATCAGTCTTCACGGTAGAAGACACTAAAAGCATCCCAAAAATTGATAATCAAGGGGCTATTGGGAGGGGGGAGCTTAATACAATCATTATCACTAAAGAAGTCGTACTCGGTAAAATAATGGGACTAAAGGCTAACAAATCTCTTGGTCCTGATGGCCTGTATCCTAAGGCCTTTAAAAAAGTGGCTGCAGAGATAGTGGATGCTTTGGTTGTAATCTACCAAAATTTCCTGGACTCTGGAGAGGTCCTAGAGGACTGGAAAACCGCAAATGTAACGTCCCTATTTAAGAAAGTAGGGAGACAGAAAGTAGGAAACTATAGACCAGTTAACCTAACATCTGTCATTGGGAAAATGCTGGAGTCCATTATTAAGGAAGTAGTAGCAGGACATTTAGAAAATCACAATACAGTCAAGCAGAGTTAGCATGGTTTTATGAAAAGGAAATCATGTTTGACAAATTGCTGGAGTTCTTTGAGGATGTAACGAGCAGGGTGGATAAGGGGGAACCAGTGGATGTGGTGTATTTGGATTTCCAGAAGGCATTTGATAAGGTGACACATAAAAGGTTACTGCACAAAATAAGAACTCGCAGAGTTGTGGGTAATATATTAGCATGGATAGAGGATTAGCTGATTAACAGAAAACAGAGAGTCGGGATAAATGGTCATTTTCAGGTTGGCAAACTCTAGCTAGTGGGGTGCCACAGGGAATGGTGCTCGGGCCTTAACTATTTACAATCTATATTAATGACTTGGATGAAGGGACCGAGTGTATTGTAGCCAAATTTGCTGGTGATACAAAGATAGGTGGGAATGCAAGTTGTGTAGAGGACACAAATTATTATTTAATGGAGAAAAATTGCAAAGTGCTGCAGTACAGAGGGACCTGGGGGTCCTTGTGCATGAAACTTAAAAAGTTAGTATGTGTTAAGTTCAGAATAACTCCATGAGACTGTGTTGTAAGCTCAAACCATTGTGACCTTGGTCTCTTTAATATAACTCCAAAGTGAGGCAGCAGCATGGTGGGCTGCCTTTTATACCTGCTTGCACCAGGGTACACAGGTGACCCATAGGTCTCCCACAGGTGTGCCCCCTAGTGGCAAGTCTGACACACAGGTGAGGTTCACATACATAACATCACTTCCCCCCAAAGTCTTGAGTACAAGTTATTAACAGGTTGAGGTGATCTGGCGCTCTGCATTCCCAGGTCGATCGCCTGAGTTGAAGTCCTGGCATGGGTGAGTTGGATGGATCATTGCTGCACGGCAGCGCGGCTGGTCTGATCAGACTGTCGGACATGGTGGGTTCATCCTCGTGGTTGACAGCGAAGTCAATTGCTGGTTGGGTGTGTGTTGGTGGATCATAGATGGTAAGGTCTTCTTCAAACTGTTCTTGGTTGTTTGTGAATCGCAGTTTGGTCTGATCCAGGTGCTTTCTGCACGTTTGCCCATTCAGCAATTTCACAACAAACACTCTATTTCCCTCCTTGGCTAAGACCGTGCCAGCAATCCACTTGAGACCGTGACTGTAATTTAGAACAAACACCAGATCATTAACCTCAATGTCACGCGAGGCCGCCGCGCGATCATGGTACACATTATGCCTGTGCCACCGGGTTTCTACGTGATCATTGAGATCCGAGTGGACTAAGGAGAGCCTGGTTTTGAGTGCTCTCTTCATTAACAATTCTGCAGGGGGAACCCTGGTGAGCGAGTGGGGGTGTGTCCAGTAGCTGAGCAGGATTGTGGTTAACCGGGTCTGCAAGGAACCATCCGTTACGCTTTGCTTGATGGTTTGGATTGCCCATTCCGCTTGGCCGTTGGTTGCGGGCTTAAATGGGTCAGACCTGACATGCTTAGTGCCATTGCAGGTCATGAACTCGTTGAATTCCGAGCTGGTGAAACGTGGTCCATTGTCACTGACAGGAACGCCGGGCAATCCATGGGTGGCGAACATGGCCCTAAGGCTCTCAATGGTGGCAGTGGACGTACACGACGACATTATTATACATTCAATCCATTTTTAGTAAGCGTCCACTGCTACTAGAAACATCTTCCCGAGAAAAGGGCCAGCGAGATCTAGGTGGACCCTGGACCACGGTTTGGAGGGACATGACCACAGGCTCAGGGGAGCCTCCCTGGGTGCGTTGCTCAGCTGTGATCAAGTGTTGCCTTGGTGTATGCATGACTCTAATTCAGAGTCAATGCCGGGCCACCAAACGTGTGACCTGGCAATAGCCTTCAATCACGACTATGCCTGGGTGGGTACTGTGTAGGTCGCGTATAAATGTTTCCCTGCTCTTTTTGGGCAAAATCATGTGATTCCCCCATAGGTGGCATCCTTTCATCCTTGCGTCGGTGAAAAGGCTTCATTTCATCTTGCATTTCCTCGGGAACCCCCGACCAGCTCCCATTGAGGAAGCAGCTTTTTACTAGTGATAGCACGGGGTCTTGGCTGGTCCAGGTCCTGATCTGGCGAGCCGTAACGGGTGACCCCTCGCTCTCAAAAGCATCCATTACCAGAAGCAAGTTTGTGGATTGCGCCATTTCCACTCCGGTGGTGGGCAATGGCAGCCGACTGAGGGCATCAGCACAGTTCTCAGTGCCTGGTCTGTGACGGATTACATAGTCATACGCAGACAATGTTAGTGCCCATCTCTGGATGCGGGACGAAGCATTGGTATTGATACCTTTGCTTTCTGAGAGCAGTGAAGTAAGCGGTTTGTAGTCAGTTTCGAGATATTGGTGCATTTTCTTAATCCCGTATACACAAGCCAACGCTTCTTTCTCAACCATACTGTCGGCTCTTTCAGCCTTGGATAAACTTCTGGACGCATATACAATCAGTTGCAGTTTGCCTGACACATTTGCTTGCTGTAACACACAATCGACTCCGTACGACGATGCATCACAAGCTAGTTCTAAGCATTTACATGGGTTATACAATACAAGTAACTTTTTAGAGCATAGCACGGGGTCTTTGCTGGTCCAGGTCCTGATCTGGCGAGCCGTAATGGGTGACCCCTCGCTCTCAAAAGCGTTTCTGGCCTTATTAAAGGCCGTCTCTTGGGATTTACCCCAAACCTAGTCGTCACCCTTGTGTAGCAATAAATGCAAGGGTTCCAGCAAAGTGCTCAACCCCGGTAGAAAGTTAGCAAAGTAGTGTATGAGTGCCAGGAACGAACGCAGCTCCATCACATTCTGTGGTCTGGGTGCATTCTTGATGGCCTCCGTCTTGGAGTCCGTGGGTCTGATACCGTCTGCCGCAATCTTTCTCCCCAGAAATTCGACCTCTGGCGCCAGGAAAACACACTTGGAGCGTTTCAGCCTGAGTCCCACTCTTCCAGGTTGTGCAAGTGTTCGGTGATGTTGCGACCAGTGATCAAGATGCCATCTTGGAACACCACTGTGCATGGAATCGATTTCAGCAGACTTTCCATGTTCCTCTGGAAGATGGCCGCCGCCAAGCGAATCCCAAAGGGGCATCTGTGGTACACGAACAGTCCTTTGTGCGTGTTGATGCACGTCAACTTCTTTGACTGTTCTGCCAGCTCCTGTGTCATGTAAGCGGAGGTTAGGTCTAGCTTGGTGAATAAGTCCTGCTAGCGTTGTGATTAAGTCCTCCGCTTTGGGTAGTGGGTACTGGTCCTGTAACGAGACTCGGTTGATCGTCACCATGTAGTCCCCGCAGATTCTGACTGTCCCATCGCTCTTTAGTACTGGCATGATTGGACAGGCCCACTCGTTGAACTCGACTGGCGATACAATTCCCTCTCGTTGAAGTCTGTCCAGCTCGATTTCAACTTTCACATCATATGTGGGACTGCTCGGGCCTTGTGATGAACGGGCCGTGCCCTAGGAACAAGATGGATCTGCACTTTGGCACCTGTGAAGTTGCCGATGCCTAGCTCAAATAACGCTAGGAATTTGTTTCGCACCTGGGCGCACGGGGCGTCATCCACCGAAGACAGTGCTTTGATGTCGTCCCAATTCCATCGGATCTTGCCTAGCCAGCTCCTGCTGAACAGCGTTGGGCCATGGCCTGGTACATCCATAGTGGTAAATCATGCACCATTCCGTCATATGATACTTTCACTGCCGATAACAGGTATGAGTTCTTTGGTGTAAGTGTGCAGCGTAGTGTGAATCGGGCTCAGTTTTGGCCTCTGTGCCTCGTTGCCCCACAGTTTCTCAAAAGTATTCTGGCTCATAATCGATTGACTCGCCCCGGTGTCCAATTCCATGGAGACTGGAATTCCGTTAAGTTTAACTTTTAACATTATCAGGGGGCTTTTGGTGGTGAAGGTGTGTACCCCATACACTTCCTCTTCATTGTCAGGTTGAGTTGCCTCTCCTGCTCGTTCAGTGTGATCCGCGCTGGATCGGTAGTCCTCTGCTGACTCTGCCACGTGGTGAGTCAGAGGTCACTTGCACATTCGCTGGAGGTGCCCCATTGTTCCAGAGCCCTTGCACACATAGTGCTTGAATGGACATCGATGGGCTCTATGACTGCCCCCGCAGTGCCAGCATGGTGTTAATGGGTTTGCATTAGCACTCCATAGCGGCCTCTGAATCACCCTAGGCCTGGCCTCTGCGGTCGTGTGGTCCCTGCCATGTATAGTTCTGCTTGCTGAAGGCATTATTTTATGCACAGTACTTGCCGGTGAGCTTCGATTCTGTGAAGATATCTGTTTTGTGTTGTCGCTCGTGGATGTGAAGGCCTGGGCTATCGTGATGGCCTTGCTCAGATCTAAGGATTCGGCAGACAGTAGTTTGCGGAGGATGGCTCCGTGGCCAATTCCGAGCACGAAAAAGTCCAGCAATATTTTCCACAAAGATCCTGCAAATTCGCACTGTCCTGCAAGGCGTCTTAGGTCGGCGACAAAACTCGCCACGTTCTGGCCCTCAGAGCGATGGTGTAAAAGCGATACCTGGCCATTAGGATGCTCTCCTTCGGCTCGAGGTGTTCCCGAGCCAGCGCACACAGCTCTGTGTAAGTCTTGTCCATTGGTTTGTCTGGGACCAGTAGATCTTCGAGGAGGCCATATATCGACGACCCACATGCAGTGAGGAGAATCGCCCTGCGCTTGGTCTCCGCCTCAGCCGTGTCCAGCTCATTTGCCACGAAGTACTGGTCGAGACGCTCAACGAAGGCTTCCCAATCATCACCCTCAAAAAATCTGTCAAGAATACCAACGGCAGCCATTTCCGTGTGAACTTTCGTGATCTGTAACTCGTCGCCAGTTGTTAAGTTCAGAATAACTCCATGAGACTGTGTTGTAAGCTCAAACCATTGTGACCTTGGTCTCTTTAATATAACTCCAAAGTGAGACAGCAGTGTGGTTGACTGCCTTTTATACCTGCTTGCTCCAGGGTACACAGGTGACCCATAGGTCTCCCATAGGTATTCCCCCGAGTGGCAAGTCTTACACACAGATGAGGTTCACATACATAACAGTATGCGGGTACAGCAAGTAATAAGGAAGGCAAATTAAATGTTGGCCTTTATTGCAAGAGGGGGTGGAGTAGAAAAGTAGGGAATTCCTGCTACAACTGTACAGGGTATCGGTGAGACCACACCTAGAGTACTATGTACAATTTTGCTCTCCTTATATAAGGAAGGATACACTTGAATTGGAGGCAGTTCAGAGAAGGTTTATGAAGTTGATTCCTGAGATGAAGGGATTGTCTTATGAAGAAAGGTTGAGCAGGTTGGGTCTATACTCACTGGAGATTAGAAGAATGAGAGGGGATCTTATTGAAACATATAAGATTTTGAAGGGGCTTAAGAACATAAGAACATAAGAAATAGGAGCAGGAGTAGGCATTTTGCCCCTCGAGCCTGCTCCGCCATTCAATAAGATCATGGCTGAACAGGGTAAATGCAGAGAGGATGTTTCCCCTCGTGGGGGAATCTAGAACTAGGGGGCTTAATTTCAGAATAAAGGTTTACCCATTTAAAACGGAAATGAGGAGGAACCTTTGGAATTCTCTACCCCAGAGAGCTGTGGAGGCTGCGTCATTTAAAATATTTAAGGCTGAGATAGACAGATTGTTGAGTGATAAGGGAGTAAAGGGTCCTGGGGAGCGGGCAGGGAAGTGTAGCTGAGTCCATGATCAGATCAGCCATGATGTGATTGAATGGTGGAGCAGGCTCGAGGGGTCAAATGGCCTACTGCTGCCCCTATTTCTTATGTTCTTATGTTTCTTATGACTACACTTCAAAAAGTACTTCATTGGCTGTAAAGTGCTTTGGCGAAGTTGTGTAAGGTGCTGTAGAAATGCAAGTTCTTTCTTTCTTGTGTGTCCCTGGAGCCAGTCCCTCCACATGGGCAATCACTCGATGTCAGACATGTCGAGCAGAGAGGAATGTTTGTCTTGCTGCTGAGAAACCCTTGGCAACACAGCCTCTTTAAAATGCTAGCTGTTTATCCAGGCATTTCTTCAAATGAAAGAAATGATCTGTGTGCTTAAAAAAATTAAACCAGCTCTGATCCAGGAAGGGAAAGGATTCCAGCTCAGTATCTCACTGAGAGGCAGCGGTTAGCATCTGTACACAACCGCAAAGACCAATAATCAATCCAGCAGCTCCACGGCTAATCAGCGCTCTCATCTGAGCCTCCAGATTAAAAGGAAAGGTTCCAGATCAAAACTATAAAAGAACAATTCTCCTCGACGTGGGCTGACTTCCTGAGAAATCAATCCTGGAGGACTTGCATAAAGAAGAACATTGCCAAAAGGTTTGCTGGTAGCTATGCAACAGGATGCACGCTTTCAGTCAATGGCAGCTCCAGGGGGTGATTTTAACCTTATGCGCCTAGTGGAAAGCCTTGGCTGGACGGTTTAAGAAACCCTGAATTACTCGCCCATCCTTGAGCCGCCATTTTAACCTGCTCTCCTGAATAGGTGGCAACAACAGCTACCCATAGCAATGGGAAACAGTTAAAATGGTTCAACAGAGTGCAGGAACAATATATTCCGCTAAAAGGAAAGCATAAACTAAACACTAATGAGACTCCGTGGATGAATAAAGCCACAAGGGAACAATTAAGGGTAAGGAAAGAGGCATCCATTAAGTACATAGACAGCAGGGGAGTGCATGATAAGAGAGAATACAAAAAGATTAGGAAAGAAGTAAAAAAAACAAGTTGGCAGGCTAAAGAGGAACTATGAAATTTAAATTATCAATGAACATAAAAAGAAATGGTAAAATATCAATTAAAAAAAGGATAGTTGGGATGAGAATAGGGCCATTAAGAGATAGAAAGGATAATATCACAGGTAATGATGGGGAGCTGGCAGAAGTATGAAATAATTATTTTGCTTCAGTATTTACCAGGGAGATATGCCACTGGATGATGAGATTAGTAATGAGATAACTACATTTAAAATAAAAAGAGGGGATATATTAAATAAACTAATCAAACTCAAAGAGGACAAAAACCCCTGGTCTGGATGGATTGCAACCACACATTTTAAAAGAATCTAGGGAAGAGCTAGCAGAGGCATTACTACACATATTTAATAATTCGTTAGAAAAAGATGTAGTGCCAGAGGACTGGTGGATAGCTAATGTACTAATTATATTTAAGAACGGGGACAAAACATGTCCAGGGAATTATAGACCAGTCAGCTAACATTGGTGGTAGGAAAAATAATGGAAACCCTACTAAAGGAGAAAGTAGAACAACATCTAGAAACCAGAAATATAATAATGAATACTCAACATGGATTTCAAAAGGGAAAGTCTTGCTTGACCAACCTCATAACATGTTTTGAAGAGAGAGCAGAGAGAGTAGACAATGGTAATGCAGTAGATGTAATTTATCAAGATTTTCAAAAGGCTTTCGATGATACCCCATAATAGACTGATGATCAAGGTCAGAGAATGCGGAGCCAGGGGACAAGTAGTAGAATGGATAACTAGCTGGCTTCAAGACAGAAAGCAGAGAGTCGGGGTAAAGGGTAACTATTCACAGTGGCAGAAGGTGGGTAGTGGTGTTCCACAAGGATCAGTGCTGGGACCACTGTTGTTCACAATTTATATTAACTATTTAGACTTTGGAATCAAAAACACAATTTCTAAATTTGTGGATGACACCAAATTGGGGGAATAGTCAATACTGAGGAGGACTGCAACAAATTACAGAAGGACATTAATAAACTTACACAATGGGCATATAATTGGCAAGTGAAGTTCAACACAGATAAAAGTGAGGTATATCCACCCATAGGACAATTCCCCCATCCCAGAAATCAATCTGGTGAACCTTTGTTGCACTCCCTCAATGGCAAGGAGGTAAGGAAATCAAAACTGCACGCAATACTCCAGGTATGGTCTCACCAGTGCCCTATATAATTACAGTAAGACGTCTTTAGTTTTATACTCAAATCCTCTTGTAATAAAGGTCAACATACCATTTGATTTCTTAATTATTTGCTGTACCTGCATGTTAATTTTCAGTGATTCGTGTACAAGGACATCCACGTCCCTCTGAAAACCAACATTTTCCAATTACTCACCATTTAAAAAACACTGCTTTTCTATTTTTCCGACCAAAATGGATAACTACGCATTTCTCTACATTATATTCCATTTGCCATGTTCTTGCCCACTCACTTAGCCTGTCTATATCCCGTTGAAGCCTCTTTGCATCCTCCTCACAACTTACATTCCCACCTAGCTTTGTATAATCAGCAAACTTGGATATATTACATTTGGTCTCCTCATCCAAATCATTGATACAGATTGTGAATAGCTGGGGCCCAGCACTGATCCTTGCGGCACTCCATTAGTTACAGCCTGCCAACCTGAAAATGACCTGTTTATTCCTACTCTCTGTTTTCTGTCTGTTAGCCAATCCTCAATCCATGCTAGTATATTACCCCCAATCCCATGAGCCCTAATTTTATTTAATAACCTCTTGTGTTGTAGCTTATCAAATGCCTTCTGAAAATCCAGGTACACCACAGTGACTGGATCTCCCTTATCTATTCTGCTAGTTACGCCACAATTTCTCTTTCATAAATCCGTGTTGACTGTGCCCAATTCTCCTGTCTAAGCCTGTAAGGGATCGATAGATACTTTTGCTAATCTTTACCTTTTTGCATACCCATCTATTCCCGCAAACCCTTTAAAATTGTACCATTTTTATGCCTATCCTCAACTTGGAGCGAAGCAGAGTGAGATTCCCTCCAGATATGACACTTCATTTAACTTTCATCTTGGATTTAACTTGTCAGCTGTGGCTCAGTCTGAGTCAGAAGGTCGTAAGTTCGATTTCCACTCCAGGGACTTGAACAGAGAAATCCAGGCTGACACTCCAGTGCAGTACTGAGGGAGCGCTGCATTGTCGGAGGGACAGTAATGAGGGAGTGCTGCACTGTTGGAGGGGCAGTACTGAGGGAGTACTGCACTGTTGGAGGGGCAGTACTGAGGGAGCGCTGCACTGTCGTAGGGACAGTACTGAGAGAGCGCTGCACTGTCGGAGGGGCTGTACTGAGGGAGCGCTGCACTGTCGGAGGGGCAGTACTGAGAGAGCACTACATTGTCAGAGGTGCCGTCTTTCGAATGAGACTTAAAACCGAGGCCCAGTCTGCCCTTTCAGGTGGACGTAAAAGCTCTCATTGCACTATCTCGAAGAAGAGCAGGGGAGTTCTCCCCGGTGTCCTGGGGCCAATATTTAGCCCTCAACCAACATTACTAAAACAGATTATTTGGTCATTATCACATTGCTGTTTATGGGATCTTGCTGTGCACAAATTGGCTGCCACATTTTCTACATTACAACTGTGACTACACTTCAAAAATTACTTCATTGGCTGTGAAGTGCTTTGGTCATGAAAGACGCTATAGAAAGGCAAATCTTTGTATTTTTTTAGAGTTGTTGTGCAGAAAAACGCTTTCACCCGGAGCTACAGATGGAGATTTAGGTGCAGGCCTAACATCAATCGCGTGTGTAACAGAGAAGCCTTACAGTGACGCTCATAAATTGCGGCCTCTCCGAGTGTGTACGATGTGCGCACCCAGCCGAAGAGGCCTCGCAAATGCTGCTTCTCGGGGCGCGATGTGCATGCGCCAAAAAACGTTTTTTGCGATCTGACAAAATGTCCTTTGACAGATCGGAAGATGGGCCTCCACGGGCAGAGATTTGGGCTATTTGCCCAACTCCTGCCCAGCGAATGTCCTTCAAACTCTTATGACTGGTAAAAGCAAGTGTAAGAGTTTTAAAACACAGAAAATTTAAATGTTACTATTTATTTTTATATTAAAAACCCTGTCTATAGTTTATTTTTAGCACTATTAAAAAACATTTTTTTTTAATTTCGAAAAAGAAAATTCTTCTCAAACATTTAATTTCATGCAATTTCTATTAATTTAAAAAAGATGAAGTGTTTTATTATTGATATGTGTGTTCTATTTGATTTTAGGGGTATTATTGATGGTAACGGGAGCTGGGAGCTCGGAGCTCCCATCACCATGAATGAGAATGCTGCATTGTAATTGGCGGTTCAGGCCCACGTGACCCCAGGATACACATACGCTCCTGGAATACGGGGGCCTCCGCGCTGGACTGCGCAACTAGGCCTTCCCGGAGCGCAAGTGCTCGTTCCTCTGGGACATCGGGTACTTTTGTAACACACTTTCGGTCGGGGGCGTTCGCCCGCGGGAAACCTCCGACCGCAATTTTCGGGCCATTATTTGACGCGGCTAATTTGTGTTTGTGCTTGTGTTGTTTCAGCTGTAAGAACCTCAGCTTCCCACCGGATCTCCCTCAAATCACCGTCGCCTTCATCTTTGTCAACGAAGCTCCTTCTGTCATTCTGCGATCCATGCACTCGGTGATGGCCAAGACCCCCGCTCACCTGCTCAAGGAGATCGTGCTGGTCGATGACAACAGCCACAATGGTGAGCCTGTTGGCCATTGTTTTTATCTGGGATAGGCCGGGGACTCTGAAGAACATCGCTTGTTATACACAGCAGGCGCCCATAAGTCCCAACTAACCTTGACCCTTTCGCAGAGATCGCCACCCTTTCTTCGAACTGCTCTGTCCGCCCCACGAACCTATTCATGTGCCTCTTATTCGATTTATTTCAAAGTCTCCCCATGTAATTTCCAACCACGATTTATTGCCCTTTCAGTAAACAGAAGCGGATCTCCTATGGCGTCACGTACAGTAAGTCATGGGGTGCTCGGCTTTATGAGGTCAGGAACATTACACCATGTATAGTGTGCATGCGTGCGCATTTGTACGTGTAATCGTTTGTGCGTATGGATATGTGTGTGTGTCCGTCTGCATGTAATCATGTGTGTGTACATCTGGTGAGCGTGTAATTGTGTGTGTGTGTGTCTGTGCATGTGTGTATAATCGTGTGCGTGTGTGTGTAATCATGTTTGCTTGCGTGTATGCTGGTGTGTGCAGTTGTGTGTCTGTGTGTGTGTGTGTGCATATGTGTGCGTGAATGTGTGCATGTGTACGTGTAATCATTTGTGTGTGCACATATGTGCGCACGTGTGTGTGTGCACATGTGTGTGTGCAAATGTGTGTGCGTGCATGTGTGAGTTTGCGCGTGTGTGTGTGCGCGCGTGTGTGTGAATGTGTGTGCGTGCATGTGTGAGTGTGCGAATATGTGTATGTGTGTGTGTGCGCGTGTGTGTGTGCGCATGTGTGTGTGTGTGCGAATGTGTGTGCGTGCATATGTGAGTGCGAATATATGTGTGTGTGCACATGTGTGTGTGTGTGCGTGTGCGCATGTGTGTGTGAGTGTGCACGTGTGTGTCTGTGCATGTGTGTGTGTGTGTGCGCGAATGAGTGCACGTGTGTGTGCGTGTGTATGTGCGCATCTGTGTCTGTGTGTGTGTGCATGTGAGTATGAGTGCGCATGTGTGTGTATGTGTGTGCGCATATATGTGTGTGTGAGTGTGCGTGTGTGTGTGCGCATGCGTGTGTATATGTGTGCGCATATATGTGTGTGTGAGTGTGCGTGCGCGTGTGTGCGTGAGTGTGCGCATGTGTGAGTGTGTGCATGGGTGAGTGTGTGTGTGCACATGTGTGTGTGTGCGCTTGTGTGCATACATCTGTGCATGTAATTGTGTGTGCGTATATGCATATGTGCGTGCATGTGTGCATGTGCATTCGTGCGTGTGTGAATGCGCATTCGTGCGTGTGTGAATGAGTGAGTGTTGACCTTATCCAACAGGTATGAGGTTCTTGCTGCCTGCAGGATGGATGAGCAGTCTGATCATGGCACCATGGTGCAGGAGGCCATTAAAGTGGGGGGAGTGAAAGGTAATGTAGTTGTGGTAGGGGACAGTGTAGTCAGAGGGATAGATATTGTTCTCTGCAGCCATGACCAGGACTTCTGAAGGTTTTGTTGCCTGCGTGGTGCCAGGGTTAAAGACATCTCCTCATGGCTGGAGAAGAATTTGGAGTAGGAAGGGGAGGATCCAGTTGTTGTGGTCCATGTAGGAACCAACGACATAGGTAGAACCAGGAATGAGGTTCTGCTGCAAGATTTTCAGGAGTTGGGGTCCAAATTAAAAAGTAGAACCTCAAAGGTAAGACTCTCTGGATTGTTTCCTGAGCCATGCGCCAATTGGCATCGGGATAAGCAGATTAGAAGGTTCAATGCGTGGCTCAAAGAGTGGTGTGGGAGGCAGGGGTTTTGCTTCATGGGGCACTGGCACCAGTACTGGGGAAAGGGGGGAGCTGTTCTGTTGGGATGGGCTCCACTTAAGCTGGACTGGAACCAGTGTCCTGGTGAATCAAACAACAGGGCAGTAGACAGGGCTTCAAACTAATGAAGGTGAGGGGGAGGATTCAGGAAAGAGTAAATTTAAAAGCAGCAAGAGAAATGTCAAGGCTCTAGAACGGAGCAGGGTTTTGGGTAAAAATAAACAGAGTGGGTCAGGAAGGGACAGAGAGAGTAACAAAGGTAACAGGGCATCAGTGACTGAGGTGCTAGCAGGGAAAAATAGAAATAAGTCAAAGTTAAAGACACTGTATCTGAAGGCGCGAAGCATCTGCAACAAAATAGATGAATTAATAGTGCAGATAGAAATTAATAGGTGTGATCTAAGAGCCATTACAGAGACATGGTTGCAAAGTGGCCAAGATTGGGAACTAAATAATCCAGGATACTTAACTTTTAGAAGAGATAGGCAAAATGGAAAAGGAGGAGAGTAGCCCTGATAATAAAGGATGGGATAAAGACAGTAGAGAGAAAGGATCTTAGCTCCAAAAGCCAATTTTACTAAGCTGAGGTGGACTGAAAACAGCTACTTTAGGTAAATCAGTGTCAGAGCAGTGGGAGGCATTCACGGAGGAGATCCGGAGGGTACAGAGCAAGTATGTTCCCTTAAAGAAAAAGAGTGGGACGAACAAATCTAGAGCCCCCTGGATGTTGAGGGACATACAGGGTAGGATAAAGAAAAAAAGGGAGGTGTATGACAGATACCGAGGGCGCAATACTGTAGAAACCCTAAAGGAGTATAGAAAGTGCAGGGGTGCAATTAAAAAGGAAATTAGGAAAGGAAAGAGAGAGCAAGAAAACATTTTGGCAAGTAAAATCAAGGAAATCCCAAAGATGTTCTATAAATGCATTAAGAGCAAGAGGATAACTAAAGAAAGAGTGGGCCTGTTAGAGACCTTGAAGATAATCTATGTGTGGAGGCAGAAGATGTGGGTATGGTTCTTAACGAATACTTTGCGTCTGTTTTCACAAAGGGGAGGGACAATGCAGATATTGCAATCAATGAGGAGGAATGTGAAATAATAGATGAAATAAACATAGTGAAAGAGGAGGTATTAAGGGGTTTAGCAGCTTTGAAAGTGGATAAGGTCCCACATGGCAGACTGGTCACGAAAGTAAAAGCCATTGGGATCCAGGGCAAAGTGGCAAATTTGATCCAAAATGGGCTCAGAGGCAGGAAGCAAAGGGTAATGGTTATAGAATCATACAATCATAGAAATTTACAGCACGGAAGGAGGATATTTCCGCCCATCATGTCGCCGGCCGACTAAGAGCTATCCAGCCTAATTCCACTTTCCAGCTCTTGGTCTGTAGCCCTGTAGGTTACGGCACTTCAAGTGCACATCCAAGTACTTTTTAAATCTGGTGAGGGTTTCTGCCTCTACCACCCTTTCAGGCAGTGAGTTCCAGACCCCCACCACTCTCTGGGTGAACAATTTCCCCTCAAAGCCCCTCTAAACCTCCCACCAATTACTTTAAATCGATGTCCCCTGGTTCCTGGCTCTCTGATAAGGGAAATAGGTCTTTCCTATCCACTCTATCCAGGCCCCTTATAATTTTATACACTTCAATAAGGTCTCCCCTCATCTTCCTCTGTTCCAAAGAAAACAACCCCAGCCTATCCAATCTTTCCTCATAGCTAAAATTCTCCAGTGCAGGCAACATCATCATAAATCTCGATTGTACTCTCTCTAGTGCAATCACATCTTTCCTGTAATGTGCTGACTAGAACTGTACTGTAGTTTTAACTACTTAGCAGCTTTTTGCCGCTTTGCTAATTATAGCAATTCAACTATTCTCAGGGTTTATATTTAATTCAAACTAGGAGACACTTGTTCAGATAATAACAAATGCTTTTAATACAGGTATATTGAGTAAAAACAACAGAGATTTATCAAGTAAATTACATTCTGTTACAAAAAGTTAACCAATGATAGTCACTGCCTGTTCCCGATAGCGTCCTCTCGAGAGACCATGGTGCCGACCCCTTATCTCCTGTTTCTTGATTCGCACTGCCTTCTTGGTAGATGAGCTGTTACTTTATACCCTTTTCCTCCCCTTGAAATGCTGTGAAACACTGCAGCTGTTTCAGCCTTACAATAGATCATACTGAGTCTACTGTTTTTGACCTTTTATGTTATCTCTATCTCCCCTCCCTCTCTGTGGCAGGAATCACTTCTCTGAGAACAAGTAGACAGACCATGTCACACAGAATTATAATGACCTTGGCTTTACAAAATTATGATAAGAAGTGCTACATGCTGCATACCTTCATCTTATTGATTAATAATTTTGGCCATGATCATTCTGGTTCTAAATGAAGCTGTATCAGCAGTTACAAAAATGGTTAACATAATAATGGCTCAATCTACCATGATGCTTTGCTTCTCAGCCTTTAGCCATTTTAAAACCCATATTATGTTATACGGCCATTTTCTATCATTTATAAGTGAGTTTTACATACAATCAATGCATATAAAGGAAGTTACAAGCATGAAGGTTATTCATTAATTAAAGACGTTTAAAATAAGTTTCTTAATTCTAACTTCTAGCACTTGTCAATAGGCGATATCTTACAGTACGCAATATTCTAGCTGTGGCCTAACTAGTGTTTTATACAGTTCAAGCATAGCCTCCCTGCTCTTGTATTCTATGCCTCGGCTTATAAAAGCAACTATTCCGTATGCCTTCTTAACCACCTTATCTACCTGGCCTGCTACCTTCAGGGATCTGTGGATCTGCACTCCAAGGTCACTTTGTTCCTCTACACTTCCCAGTGTCCGACCATTTATTGTGTTTTTCCTTGCCTTGTTAGCTCTCCTCAAATGCATTACCTCACACTTATCCGGATTGAATTCCATTTGCCACTGTTCTGCCCACCTGACCAGTACATTGATATTTTCCAACAGTCCGCAGCTTTCTTCTTCATTATCAACCACACAGCCAATTTTTATATCATCTGTAAACTTCTTAATCATACCCCCTATATTCAAGTTTAAATCATTGATATATACCACAAAAAGCAAGGGACCCAGCACTGGGCTCTGCGGAACCCCGCTGGAAACAGCCTTCCAGTCACAAAAACACCCATCAACCATTACCCTCTGCTTCCTGCCTCTGAGCCAATTTTGGATTCAACTTGCCACTTTGCTCTGCATCTCCCATGGGCGGTTACTTTCGTGACCAGTCTGCTATGTAAGATCTTATCAAAAGTTAAAATCCAATGACTGAAATGACTGAAATGACAGAAATGACTGAAATGACTGAAATGGCTGAAATGACTGCACTGCCCTCATCGACACTCCTCATTACCGCCTCAAAAAATTGAATTAAGTTAATCAGACACGACCTTTCCTTAACAAATCCGTGCTGACTGTCCTTGATTAATCCATGTCTTTCTAAATGAAGATTTATCCTCATCCTCACTATTTTTTCCTATAATTATCCCACCACTGAGGTTAGGCTGACTGGTCTGTAATTACTCGGGCGACTTTAATCTACATATTGATTGGGCTAACCAAACTGGTAGCAATGCGGTGGAGGAGTGTATTAGGGATGGTTTCCTAGACCAATATGTCGAGGAACCAACTAGAGTACTGGCCATCCTAGACTGGGTGATGTGTAATGAGAAGGGACCTGAACTTAAGGAAAGGTAACTGACGGTATGAAGTGCGAATTGGCTAGATTAGACTAGCAAATGATACTTAAAGGGTTGACGGTGGATAGGCAATGGCAAACCTTTAAAGATCACATGGATGAACTTCAACAATTGTACATCCCGGTCTAGAGTAAATATAAAACGGGGAAGGTGGCTCAACCGTGGCTAACAAGGGAAATTAAGGATAGTGTTAAATCCAAGGAAGAGGTATATAAATTAGCCAGAAAAAGCAGCAAACCGGAGGACTGGGAGAAATTTAGAATTCAGCAGAGGAGGACAAAGGGTTTAATTAAGAAGGGGAAAATAGAGTACGAGAGGAAGCTTGCCATGGATAGAGAACTGGTTGGCCGATAGGAAGCAGAGAATCGGGATAAACGGGTCCTTTTCAGAATGGCAGGCAGTGACTAGTGGAGTCCAGCAGGGCTCAGTGCTGGGACCCCAGCTCTTTACTATATACATTAATGATTTAGATGAAGGAATTGAGTAATATCTCCAAGTTTGCTGATGACACTAAACTGGGTGGCGGTGTGAGCTGTGAGGAGGAAGCTAAGAGGCTGCAGGGTGACTTGGATAGGTTAGGCGAGTGGGCAAATACATGGCAGATGCAGTATAATGTGGATAAATGTGAGGTTATCCACTTTGGTGGCAAAAGCAAGAAGGCAGAATATTATCTGAATGGCGTCAGATTAGGAAAAGGGGAGGTGCAACGAGACCTGGGTGTCATGGTTCATCAGTCACTGAAAGTGGGCATGCAGGTACAGCAGGCGGTGAAGAAGGCAAATGGTATGTTGGCCTTCATAGCTAGGGGATTTGAATACAGGAGCAGGGAGGTCTTACTGCAGTTGTACAGGGCCTTAGTGAGGCCTCACCTGGAATATTGTGTTCAGTTTTGGTCTCCTAATCTGAGGAAGGACGTCCTTGCTATTGAGGGAGTGCAGCGAAGGTTCACCAGACTTATTCCAGGGATGGCTGGACTGTCATATGAGGAGAGACTGGATCAACTGGGCCTTTATTCACTGGAGTTTAGAAGAATGAGAGGGGATCTCATAGAAACGTATAAAATTCTGACGGGACTGGACAGGTTAGATGTGGGAAGAATGTTCCCGATGTTGGGGAAATCCAGAATCAGGGGACATAGTCTTAGGATAAGGGCCACTTAGGACTGAGATGAGGAGAAACTTCTTCACTCAGAGAGTTGTTAACCTATGGAATTCCCTGCCGCAGAGAGTTGTTGATGCCAGTTCATTGGGTATATTCAAGAGGGAGTTAGATATGGCCCTTACGGCTAAGGGGATCAAGGGGTATGGAGAGAAAGCAGGAAAGGGGTACTGAGGGAATGATCAGCCATGATCTTATTGAATGGCGGTGCAGGCTCGAAGGGCTGAATGGCCTACTCATGCACCTATTTTCTATGTTTCTATGTTTCTATGTCTATTCCTCGCTCCATTTTTAAACAACGGTACAACGTTAGCAGTTCTCCAGTCCTCTGGAACCCTGACTGTAGCCATAGAGGATTGGAAAATGATGGTCAGAAGCTGTCCTCTCTGAGCTATTTCCTCTCTTGCTTCCCTTAACATCTTGAGATACATTTCCTCCGAGCCTGGGGACTTATCCACTTTCAAAGATGCTAAACCCCTTAATACTTCCTCTCTCACTATGTTTATTTCATCTAATATTTCACACTCCTCCTCCCTGATTACAATGTCTGCATCATCCCTCTCTTTTGGCAAATTAAATTCAGCACAGATAAATGTGAGGTATTACATTTCATGAAGAAAAATATGAAGCTCACATATTACTTGGAAAATAAGAATCTAAATGGGATAGAAGAGCGAGGGGATCTGGGAGTGCAAATACACAAATCACAAAATGTATCGACACAGGTTAACAAGGCCATAACAAAGCAAACCCAGCACTAGGGTTTATTTCTAGAGGAATAGAATTGAAAAGTAGGAAAGTTATGCTAAACTTGTATCGAACCTTGGTTAGACCACATTTGGAGTGCTGTGTACAATTCTGGTCACCATATTATAAAAAGGATATAGAGGCACTGGAGAGGGTGCAGAGAAGATTTACAAGGATGATACCAGAAATGTGAGGGTATACATATCAGGAAAGGATGAACAGGCTGGGTCTCTTTTCTCTTGAAAAGAGAAAGCTGAGGGTGACCTAATAGAGGTCTTTAAAATTATGAAAGATTTTGATAGAGTGGATACAGAGAGAATGTTTCCACTTGTGGGAACGAATATAGCTAGAGGCTATCAATATAAAGTAGTCACCAAGAAATCCAATAGGGAATTCAGAAGAAACTTCTTTACCCAGAGAGCAGTGAGAAAAGGAACTCGCTACCACAGGGAGTGGTTGAAGTGAATAGTATAGATGCATTTACGGGACGGCTTATGAGGGAGAAGGGAATAGAGGGTTATGCTGATAGATTTAGATGAGGAAAGACGGGAGGAGGCTCGAGTGGAGCACAAATGCCGGCATGGACTGGTTGGGCTGAATGGCCTGTTTCTGTGCTGTATATCCTTTGTAATTTTATGTACATGCTTAATGAGCAGAGCCCTAGAGGCCATTTCAGCACAGACTTAAAGAGATTTAATCACAGACGAAAACTGCTGGATTTGTCATGGCCCTGTTTACATACATTTCCTCTCTAAGGAGTAGCATCAGAGAAGTGGGCAGCCCTGTGCAACCTTCCTGACACCATCTTGTGGTCAATAATCCACAGCAGACATGCGAGATCCCAACTCAGAGTACGGACCATGGTGTTTCCACACAAATGTCAACGGTGAACAAATAATAAGTTCGTGAAATTAATGACAACGCCTCCTTTGTAGCTGGAGCATCTTAAAATATTGCTGTACTTAATCGACATGTAAAAATGTTGGTCTTAAGTTACTATAATTTATTCAAGCACTTATAGAAAGACTTAGATTTCTATAGCGCCGTTCACGACTCCAGGACATCCCAAAGCGCTTTACAGTCAATTAAGTACTTTTGGAGTGTAGTCACTGTTGTAATGTGGAAAACGTGGCAGCCAATTTGCGCACAGCAAGCTCTTACAAACATCAATGTGATAATGACCAGATTATCTGTTTTAGATAAATAGAAACAGAGAAAATAGGTGCAGGAGTAGGCCAGTCGGCCATTCGATCCTGCACCACCATTCAATATGATCATGACTGATCATTTATGCAACCTTAGTACCCCATTCCTGCTTTCTCTCCATACCCCTTGATCCCTTTAGCCGTAAGGGCCACATCTAACTCCCTTTTGAATATATTTAACGAACTGGCCTCAACAACTTTCTGTGGTAGACAATTCCACATGTTCACAATTCTCTGAGTGAAGAAGTTTCTCCTCATCTCGGTCCTAAATGGCTTACCCCTTACCCTTAGACTGTGACCCCTGGTTCTGGACTTCCCCAACATCGGGAATATTCTTCCTGCATCTAACCTGTCCAATCACAACAAAATGTTATATGTTTCTATGAGATCCCCTCTCATTCTTCTAAATTCCAGTGAATATAAGCCTAGTCGATCCAGTCTTTCTTCATATGTCAGTCCTGCCATCCCGGGAATCAGTCTGGTAAATCTTCGCTGCACTCCCTCAATAGCAAAAATGTCCTTCCTCAGATTAGGAGACCAAAACTGTACACAATATTCAAGATGTGGCCTCACCAAGGTCCTGTACAACTACAGTAAGACCTCCCTGCTCCTATACTCAAATCCTCTCGCTATGAAGGCCAACATGCCATTTGCCTTCTTCACCACCTGCTGTACCTGCATGCCAACTTTCAATGACTGATGTACCATGACACCCAGGTCTCGTTGCACCTCCCCTTTTCCAAATCTGTCACCATTCAGATAATATTCTGCCTTCCTGTTTTTGCCACCAAAGTGGATAACCTCACATTTATCTACATTATACTGCACCTACCATGCATTTGCCCACACACTTAACCTGTCCAAGTCACTCTGCAGCCTCTTTGCATCCTCCTCACAGCTCACACTGCCACCCAGCTTAGTGTCATCTGCAAATCTGAAGATATTACATTCAATTCCTTTGTCTAAATCATTAATGTATATTGTAAATAGCTGGGGTCCCAGCACTGAACCTTGCGGTACCTCACTAGTTACTGCCTGTCATTCTGAAACGGACCCGTTTATCCCGACTCTCTGCTTCCTGTCTGCCAACCAGTTCTCTCTCCACGTCAATACGTTACCCCCAATACCATGTGCTTTAATTTAGCACACTAATCTCTTGTGTGCGGCCTTGTCAAAAGCTTTTTGAACATCCAAATACACCACATCCACTGGTTCGCCCTTGTCTATGCTACTAGTTACATCCTCAAAAAATTCTAGAAGATTTGTCAAGCATGATTTCCCTTTCATAAATCCATGGTGTCTTGGACCGATCCTGTCACTGCTTTCCAAATGCGTTGCTATTTCATCTTTAATAATTGATTCCAACATTTTCCCCACTACTGATGTCAGGCTGACAGGTCTATAATTCTCTGTTTTCTTTCTCCTTCCTTTTTTAAAAAGTGGGGTTACATTAGCTACCCTCCAATCTATAGGAACTGATCCAGAGTATAGAATGTTGGAAAATGATCACAATGCATCCACTATTTCTCGAGCCACTTCCTTAAGTACTCTGGGATGCAGAATATCAGGCCCTGGGGATTTATTGGCCATCAGTCCCATCAATTTCCCTAACACAATTTCCTCCCTAACACAATTTCCTTCAGTTCCCCCTTCTCGCTAGACCCTCGGTTCCCTAGTATTTCTGGAAGGTTATTTGCGTCTTCCTTAGTGAAGACAGAACCAAAGTATTTGTTCAATTGGTCTGCCATTTCTTTGTTCCCCATTATAAATTCACCTGATTCTGACTGCAAGGGACCTACATTTGTCTTCACGAATTTTTTTCTCTTCACAAATCTATAGAAGCTTTTGCAGTCAGTTTTTATGTTCCTGACAAGCTTAGTCTCATACTTTATTTTCCCCCTCCTAATTACACCCTTTGTCCTCCTCTGCTGAATTCTAAATTTCTCCCAGTCCTCAGGTTTGCTGCTTTTTCTGGCCAATTTATATGTCTCTTCCTTGGATTTAACACTATCCCGAATTTCCCTTGAGCTACCTTCCCCGTTTTATTTTTATACGAGACAGGGATGTACAATTGTTGATGTTCATCTATGTGACCTTTAAATGTCTGCCATTGCCTATCCACCATCAACCCTTTAAGTATCATTTGCCAGTCTATCCTAACCAATTCACGTCTCATACCATCGAAGTTACCTTTCTTCAAGTTCAGGATCCTAGACTCTGAATTAACTGTGTCACTTTCCATCTTAATGAAGAATTCTACCATATTATGGTCACTCTTCCCCAAGGGGCCTCGCACAACAAGATTGCTAATTAATCCTCTCTCGTTACACAACACCCAATCTAGGATGGCCAGCTCTCTAGTTGGTTCCTCAACATATTGGTCGAGAAAACCATCCCTTATACACTCCAGGAAATCCTCCTCCACCCTATTGCTACCAGTTTGGTTAGCCCAATCTATATGCAGATTAAAGTCACCCATGATAACTACTGTACCTTTATTGCATGCATCTCTAATTTCCTGTTTGATGCCATCCCCAACCTCACTACTACTGCTTGGTGGTCTGTACACATCTCCCACTAGTGTTTTCTGCCCTTCCGTGTTCCGCAGCTCTACCCATACCGATTTCACATCATCCAAACTAATGTCCTTCCTTACTATTTATTAACCTCCTCTTTAACCAGCAACGCTACCCCACCTCCTTTTTCTTTCTGTCTATCCTTCCTGAATATTGAATACCCCTGGATGTTGAGTTTCCAGCCTTGGTCACCCTGGAGCCATGTCTCCGTAATCCCAATTACATCATATCCGTTAACAGCTATCTGCGCAGTTAATTCATCCACCTTATTACGAATGCTCCTCGCATTGGGGCACGGAGCGTTCAGACTTGTTTTTTTTAACACTCTTTGTCCTTTTAGAATTATGTTGTAATGTTGCCCTTTTTGATTTTTGCCTTTGATTTCTCTGCCTTCCACTTTTCCTTATCTCCTTTCTACCTTTTGCTTCTGCCCCCATTTTACTTCCCTCTGTCTCCCTGCATAGATTCCCATCCCCCTGCCATATTAGTTTAAACCCTCCCTAACAGTACTAGCAAACACTCCCCCTAGGACATTGGTTCTGGTCCTGTCCAGGTGCAGACCGTCCGGTTTGTACTGGTCCCACCTCCCCCAGAATCGGTTCCAATATCCCAGGAATTTGAATCCCTCCCTCTTGCACCATTCCTCAAGCCACGTATTCATCTTAACTATCGTGCTATTTCTATTCTGACTAGCACCTGGCACTGGTAGCAATCTTGAGATTACTACCTTTAAGGTCCTACTTTTTAATTTAACTGCTAGCTCCCTAAATTCATCCTGTAGGACCTCATCCCGTTTTTTACCTATATCGTTGGTACCTATATGCACCAGGACAACTGACTGTTTACCCTCCTCCAGAATGCCCTGCAGCTGTTCCGAAACATCCTTGACCCTTGTACCAGGGAGGCAACATACCATCCTGGAGTCTCGATTGCGGCCGCAGAAGTGCCTATCTATTCCTCTTACAATAGAATCCCCTACCACTATAGCTCTCCCGCTCTTTTTCCTGCCTTCCTGTGCAGCAGAGCCAGCCATGGTGCCATGAACTTGGCTGCTACTGCCTTCCCCTGATGAGTCATCTCCCCCAACAGTAACCAACATGGTATATCTGTTTTGGAGGGAGATGACTGCAGGGGACCCCTGCACTACCTTCCTACTCCTGCTCTGCCTGATGGTCACCCATTCCCAGTCTACCTGTGTAACCTTTACCTGCGGTGTGACCAACTCACTAAACGTGTATTCACGACATCCTCAGCATCGCGGATGCTCCAGAGTGAGTCCATGCACAGCTCCAGTGCCGCAATACGGTCTGTCAGGAGCTACAGCTGGACACATTTTCTGCACACATAGTAGTCAGGGACTCAGGAAGCGTCCCTGACTTCCCACATAGTACAGGAGGAGCATGACACAGGTCTGGGCTCTTCTGCCATGACTTAAATTAACTTAATTTGGCAACAATGCCAAAGGTTACCTACTGATAAGAAAAGAAAAAGAAAACAAAAAAGATTAAATACTCACCAATCCACCAGCCAATCACTTACCCGCTTAGCTGTGACGTCACACTTCAATTCCTTATTACTTCTTTGTTTACTCTTGTCCCTGCACCAACTAGCTGCTCCGACTGCCCGAACTCCTGGCCTTTTATAGTCAGGGATGCTCAAGAGGGCAGAAATAGAGGAGCGTAGCTGTCACAGGGGGTTGTGTGGGAGGAGATTACAGAGATAGGGAGGGGCGAGGCCCTGGAGGGATTTGAAAATAAGAATGGGCAACATGTAGATGAGAAATAGGAGGGGGCCAAGGATAGATCCTTGGGGGACACCAGAGGTAACAATGCGGGAGCAGGGAGAGAAGCCATTGCAGGTGATTCTCTGGCTACAATTAGATAGATAAGAATGGAACCAGGCGAGTGCAGTCCCACCCAGCTGGACGATGGTGGAGAGGCGTTGGAAAAGGATGGAGTGGTCAACCGTGTCAAAAGCTGCAGACAGGTCGAGAAGGATGAAGAGGGTTAGTTTGCAACTAACATGGGAGCCAGGAAAGGAAGTTGGGTGGTCAGCAGTTTGGTGGGAATAGAGTCAAGGGAGCAGGAAGTGGGTCTCATGGACTGTGTCATGTTTGTAACTACAACGTAACACCACTGTATTACTGTATACACTCAACTTAGATGCACACCTTGACCATAGGGGGTGAACTTGTGGGAGACACTCCTTACCTGGTCATCCAGGTATGTAAAGGGAGGTCCCACGCAGGGTCATCACTTCTGGAGTCCTGTAATAAAGAGTTAAGGTCACAGAGTGGCCTTATCCCTGGAATGTGCCTCGTGTGGTTTCATGCTGTAGAGTAAGGACTTTACAGACAGGATGAGCTCGGAGAGGTCATGAGGGGTGATCAGAAACTGGAGAAAGATGTGCGGTCTAGGGCTAGCGCGGGGGAAACCTTAGAGGAAGTTTGGCCCGGTAGGCTAGGGGCAGGAAGGGAAGAGGCAGAGGCAGCCGAACGGATGGTCTCAATCTCAGAGGCAAAGTAGTCCATGAGCTCCTTGTCGGAGTTGCAGGTGGAGACTGGGGAGAGGGGTTTAAGAAGACGGTTAGCAGTGGAGAGAATAGAAGCTGGGGTTTATCTTTGCATTCCATTATTGTTATATCTTCAGTACAACTCACAAACACACAAGCCTTAAGATGGCAGAACACAATTATGATTCTGGAATAGTGAGCAATTTTGTCAGACGTGAGTATGACCCGATAGTGCTTTACATGGTCCAGCCCAAAGTAGGGCAAATGGATTAAAAAGGTTAAAGAGAGCTGCCATGATTAACAAAATGGTGAATCATTGATGGGCTAAATGGTCCATTCCTGCTCTGATGACTTGATATTTCCCAGTGCTGGTTCTGTATCTATTGCGGCGTGTGTGATATAAAACTTTTCGCAGTGCAGAGTACAGAAAGATCGCTTTGATGGGACAGCTGTTTGGGACATCAAGAGCCGATTACAATGCAGACGTCATGTGGCCCGGATTTAGCAGCTGCGGAAAGCAGCACTGTTATTATTTTGACAGAATTTTTCAGTTGTTGTCACGCACCCAGCGCTTGGGGCAGCCTCTCCTTCCACCTGCTCATTTCTATCACCATCAGCTTTGTAGGCGCATGTAGAAATTTCTGGAACCATTTTCAGTTTGCATTGTTCAGTTATTTGCCCTGTCGCGTATGTCCTGTTTCCAGTCTCCGGGACTAAAGATTGCTTTTATGGACCAGAAATACCCCGGAGGCCCTGAAGCCGAAATAGAGGTTTCTCTCATTCATTCAACTCACTCTCCCTCCCCTTCCCCGTACAAATGTTTCCTCTGTCGAAATCTTGACCTCTGATAAAAATGACTCCGACACTTACAGCTCCGGCAGAAGTTTATTTAATTTACTTGCTAGCAAGGGGCAGGTCACACTCAGTCAAGGGCTAAGTGAACACCTCCGCAATGGTACAGTTTCACGAGATATTTATACAGTAAAACCCAAGTTATGGCCTCTCCCTGTGTATTGGCTCTGTCTCGCAGTCAGTGAATACAGATAAAGAGTTAATTACTACATCCTTGTCCTGACATGGTTTCCAGATATTTCCTTTTGTCAGGGTTATTAGTTGGCCAGCCAGTCATTACTCCATGAGAATATGGTAATGAGCTATTGTTCAGTTTCCTAGTCAGTTTATCTGTTTGCATCAAATGGATGAGGTCTCTACAAGAGATAATGGCTGGTGGTTTGAGTCTAGAAGAAAAGGGTGGGGTGACATGGAACTCTTGTCGTGTAGACAATAGGAGAGCACCATGGGGGGGGGGGGGGTACTTGTCTCAGCATGACTTGTCTCCTAGCTGTCTGATGGCCATCAGCCATCTCAAACCAGGTTTAGCTGTTTATGCAAGCTGACTGATTTTATGCAGAAAGTTCTGGAAAGACCAGGACTCCATTTTGATATATATATATTGCAAAGGGCACACAAATACCGTGTGGTATCAGCTTAGATAAAAATACATTTCCACATTCCCCCATTTTGTCCTTCACAAGGACAACTTAATCCATTCTGATCTTGTACAGTCTCTCCATTTCCATTTCCACACAAAAGCCTTCAGCAGTTGTTGCTACCATAACTCTAGCCGTGGTCTCGGTAGATAACATAGTTTCTCCCACCCTGGCACAGCAACACTTAACGACGACAAATAATAGATACAGGGTGAAGACTATCAGCAGGAATATGATCAAACCCTGTACCACAGATTTCCCTAGGGATCCCAACCATCCCGATGCCCAACCCCACAAGGTGATACCGTCCTGGCCAACTGTCTGTTTATACTCTATTACTTTTTTCCTGATGTATTCAGCTAGACTGCCGATTTCTTCTGATTTATCTGAGATATACGTACAGCATTCTTCATCTATTAATGCGCATGTCCCTCCTTCCTTGGCTACGAGATAATCTAAGGCCATACGATTTTGGAGAGCCACTGTTCGAATAGCTACCATTTCATCATTTACCCCTTCAAAGGCTTGGGAAGTTGCGTTGGCTACTGATTCGACTAAGTTAGCCAGTTCCCGTAACTGCCATTCGGTCGATGCTATTCCATAGGGTGGCACCATTACCTTGAATATTCCGTTTAGCCATGTCAAATCCCGTTTAAATCTGACTTCCATAGGCATCCCTTAGAGTTTTTATTGATCTGATAAAGGGTACCACATATCCCAAGTAACAGGACCCTGTCCAGTTGGCTGGTAACCATGGGTAGGCTTTATGGCCACAAATAAAGTAGGTGCAATTATAGGACGTCAGCTCCTGGTCCTTTCGCGCCATCCATACTCGAGTGGTCTCACCTTCCCACCCTTCACCTGGGGCTCTGTTATCGACCATTGTCCAGCCAACGGTTGCTATCTTTCTCTCAGTGGGATTAGTTGTGGCTTGCCATTTAGTCATTTGGGAACACTTGCTGCGTCCCATTTCTGGTCCTTTAGTCTCATTACTCACTAGGCATATTATACCTTCGGGATTTTCTATTCTGGGAGTAATGCTTAGAAAGGGAGGCTGACGGTTATTATCATAATTGGGCTGGTACCATCCCTGGAAGGCTGTAAGTTTATACCCTGCCGACCTCCATTCTGTTTGCTCCTTTGTTTCTGGCCCCTTAGTTAGGTTTGTCCTATTTTGCACTGTCAACCATTCTACCATTTCTGATTCGTTAAAGGGGACAGATCTCAGGGGAATACCCCCTTCAGAGTGGACAGGTACATGGGAACATATCCAACAACTTGACAAGTTTCTTTCTTAAGCATACTTATGACTCAGTGCCATAAATACGTTTACTTGCAGTTTCCTTCGGTGGCGGGTCTGTACCCCTGGTGTAATCAATAATGTAAAGTAAAACCCTGTCAAGCCCAGCACCATCAGTCCCCATAGTCCATACAGTTCCTTATTCAGTCTTTCTTTTTCTGTTCCTCTGGTTCCTTCTTCCCTTCCTCCTGGTCGGGTGCCCATTTGCAATGGGATGCGTGGATCCATGTTGGTCTTTCCTTTACCTTGATTGCAGTATTGGTCGCCAGCAAGACCTGGTATGGTCCTTCGAATCTTGGCTGTAGACTGCTTTTTCCTTTAAAAATCTTGATGTAAACGAATTCCCCTGGCTCCAGGTTATGACACTTCCTTTCCGCTGGCTTGACTTGCGCTCCCTTTACCTGTGAATGAAAGCTGGAAATACATTTGGTTAGTGCAATACAATAATTCAACATATTTTCCTCCATTTTGTGGATGTCCATTTGTTTTGCAGTAAATGGTGCTGTAAAAGGTAGTCGTTGGGAACGTCCCATAACTATCTCATGCGGTGACAGGCCTGTTGTTCTGAAGGTTGCAGATCGCATTACCATCAAAGCTAAGGGCAGCAGTTCTGTCCATTTCAGTCCAGTGTCATTGCATAGTTTTGCCATTATATCTTTCAACAAGTCCAGCTGAATGTGGATGATAACTGCAATGAAAACGTTGATTAATCTGTAAAGCTTTACACATTTCTCTTATAACAGTTCCCGTGAAATGTGACCCGTTATCACTAGAAAGCTTAGCAGGGCTTCCGAAGCGCGGTACGATTTCTTTTAACAAACATTTAGCAACAGTAGTGGCATCGGCCTTTTTACATGGAAAGGCTTCAATCCATCTAGAGAACACATCTACAATAACTAATACATACTTGAATCCCATACACATAGGTAATTCAATAAAATCCATTTGTAAATGTACAAAAGGCCCGACTGGATTTGGGTGGGAGGCAGATTCTACTTTTTCCGTCTTACCCGGATTCATTGTCTGACAGGTAACACAATTTTCACAGATTTGTTCTGCAATTGCCGAAATACCTGGTGCATACCAAGTTGCCAAAATATAATCTGCCATTCCCCCTTTGCCTGCAAGTGTGAATGTATGAACACATCGGGCAATCCATGGAAGTAAGGATTTGGGTGCCACCACGCGGCCGTCGTGGTGAACCCATATTCCTTCTGGATTTTTATAACATTGATCCTTCGTCCAGGTCACCACCTCCTCCGTACTGGCCTGTGTCTGAAAAGTCAGCACGTCATTAATAGTAGGTGGCGGGTCTGAGCAATTATAATGTTCAGATTTGATAACAGTTCAACTTCATATTTAGTGGTTCTTGCGGAGGTTAGGTGTTGGGTGGCACATTTAGTAAGTAAGATCTCGACAGAGTGTGGGATATACAAAATGGTCTGATGATTTAAGGTTATTGTCTGAGCCTGTTGCATAGCATAATAAGCTGCTGCCAGCGAAGGAAGACATCCTGGTAGTCCGCGTGCCACTGGGTCTAGTTGGGTACTGAAATACGCTACCGGTCGCTGCCTGTCCCCATGTAACTGAGTCAAAATAGATTGTGCAAAACCCGACTTGTGATGCACAAATAAGTTGAATAGCTTAGTGTAATCTGGTAATCCCAAGGCGGGTGCTGAAGTGAGGGTCTGTTTAAGATTCTGGAAAGCATCCCGGGATACTTCATTCCAAATCCTTCTTTAAGCATTGTGAGAATATGGTAGATTCATTCACAGCTCGTAGGTCTTGGACAAACTTCCATTTGTCACTATTGGGCTTCTGAACCGGAAGAATCGGTGTGTTACACGGACTTCTCATGTATGCTTATAGTGATTCACAGATCACAGAATGTAAAGTACTTGTTTTGTAATTTTATTAAAAGGCTTCCAAACCCAAGATTTTTCCAATACACCCAAAATGTTGATCAAGGAGATCATCTGAAATATCTCAAAATCCCAATTCAAATATTTTACTGCCACTCTTTATCTAAAAAAAAAATCCTCTTACTGAGCTAGAAGCTTTTGTACCAAGATTTTACACCAAGGACAATGAGAGTGTACTCCCCCAGCCTGCACCTCGAGAGACCCACAAAGGCTTTTTAAAAAAAAAAAGGCATTACAACTTCCCAAGGCATTACAACTTTTAACCACCGGGACCATGTCTCAACAAACCTATCCTTTGTGCATTTCCTAGCTCCGTAACTTCTCATCCGAATAAATCCACACCTGCGCTTCTAACTTTATATGTCTTAAACTTCCCACATACAGGACAACACTATGAAGGGTTAAAAAAACTTCGCTTTGTTTGAAAAAGTGGGTGGAGCTAAAACAAACAGGCAGCTCCACAACTTTTCCAAACAGGTTTCCAGACACAAGAAAAAAAACACAAAAGCACTCTCATTCAAAGACAAGACATTCACGAAAGTCTCTCTCCATTCAATAAAGCTTTTTTTTTGGCGAGCTTTATTTATTTTTTGAATCCATAAGTCACTATCAGGTTCTCTTTTTTTTTTACATTTGATTTACTTCCTCTGTTAATTTTACATGGGCTTGAAGAATCGGAAACCAGGCCTTTTCTATTACTTTCCTTTTTTTTTTCTTCTACCTGGATCTCTGTTTATAAGACACTCCTCTAGACATGTTGTTCTCTCTAAATTAAATGAACCATCGGGTGGAAATGGCCTGTTTTCACCCTTAGTCCACTTTACCGTTTTTTTTTCTTTGGTCAATTGAAGACTGACCACAATTCTGGAGCATGACATAGGCTTGTGTGCCTTTTGTGGCGTTTTAACTTGCTCCGGCACCCATTCTGGATGATTAAGATTTTCCACAGTTTCTGATCTCACAATTCTTTCGGCCAACCGAGTTCTCTACGCCCACTTCTCCTGGCCGTTACGTGGCCTGAAAAGGCTCTTAATTCGGGCTCAGTCTAGGTGTGTGAGATATGTTGGCACGAACCAACCGTAGTTGATCAATCAGTTACTGTTTCTTTTCTTAATCAATCCTTGTGTTTTTTTTTTCCGAATCACAACTTTCCCTAGTGACTCTTCCCGTTTCTCTAATGGCAATGTCGCACAAAGGTATTGCACACAACAGTATAACAAGGACAACAAACAATATTCACGCGAGTACACAAATCATAACCTTACACTCTATCTAAACAAATAATCAATTCTCAGTCTGCGTTGTACGCCACTACAGACTGAGTCCTTAACTTATCCTAATAAAACTTATAAAACTGATAAAACTTATGGTTCCATTACCCTAACTCTTATCACATAAGAACCTTTGATCAATTGCGCTTCTTTTTTTTTCCTACTCTTATCACATAAGAACCCTTTCCTAATTAAAAACAATAAAAATCTTATCACATAAGAACCTTCGATCGATTAGCGCTTTTTTTTTTCTAATCTTATCACATAAGAACCTTCAGGAACCTTTTTCGATCGACTAGTGCTGTTTCTACCTTACCTACTGAAACCTTCCCCGGACTGTTTCGAGATTTTTCCTGAACCCGTTCTCTTCTGCTTGCAAGCTGAGAAAGAAATGGTTATAAAAAATAACTTTAGCTTTTAAATGTCGAGTCTTGTAGATTGCATTGCCTCCCCTGTGAACAACAGATTACATATGCGATTCAACAGTGAAGAAACCTTCTTGTGAGCAAAAGGCTCACCTTGTTTTGGCCACTGAAGCCTTTCACTGGAGAGGCACTATGCCTGTATCCGTTTTACTCACAGGACAGAGAGTATGCATCTCGGTGGAACCTCCAAGAAGTAACTGTCGAAATCTCGACCTCCGAAAAGAATGACTCCGACACTTTCAGCTCCGGCAGAAGTTTATTTAATTTACTTGCTAGCAAGGGGCAGGTCACACTCAGTCAATGGCTAAGTGAACACCTCCGCAATGGTACAGTTTCACAAGATATTTATACAGTAAAACCCAAGTTCTGGCCTCTCCCTGTGTATTGGCTCTGTCTCGCAGTCAGTGAATACAGATAAAGAGTTAATTACTACATCCTTGTCCTGACATGGTTTCCAGATATTTCCTTTTGTCAGGGTTATTAGTTGGCCAGCCGGCCATTACTCCATGAGAGTGAGGTATTGAGCTATTACCTGTCTTGCATTGTGTCAGGATTGTTCAGTTTCCTAGTCAGTTTATCTGTTTGCATCAAATGGATGAGGTCTCTACAAGAGATAGTGGCTGGTGGTTTGAGTCTAGAAGAAAAGGGTGGGGTGACATGGAACTCTTGTCGTGTAGACAATAGGAGAGCACCATGGGGGGGGGGGGTGGGTACTTGTCTCAGCATGACTTGTCTCCTAGCTGTCTGATAGCCATCAGCCATCTCAAACCAGGTTTAGCTGTTTATGCAAGCTGACTGATTTTATGCAGAAAGTTCTGGAAAGACCAGGACTCCATTTTGATATATATATATATTGCAAAGGGCACACAAATACCGTATGGTATCAGCTTAGATAAAAATACATTTCCACATTCCTGGAGTTGAAATATTTTCTATTGAAATGTAATGCACCGAAATGGCGGCAACACCTTAATAGCGGCCATTTTGCTTCGTGCACGGGGTGCCTTGGTGTCAGGGGAAGTGTTGCCGTAGCAACAGTAGAGGGTTCAACCCATTAGTGGACAGGCATGAGGTTTAGTAACTCGAGAAAAATCCCCTGGCTTCGATGAGGATCATCCTGAGTACATAAGCAAGGAAGTTATGATGAACCTTCATAAAACACTGGTTCAGACTCAACTGGAGTAGTGTGTCCAATTCTGGGCACCGTATTTTAGGAAGGATGTGAAGGCCTTGGAAAGGGTGCAGAAAAGATTTACGAGAACGGTTCCAGGGATAGGGACTTATGTGGAGAGACTGAAGAAGCTGGGGTTGGAGCAGAGAAGATTGAGAGGAGACTTGATAGAGGTGTTCAAAATCATGACAGGTCTGGACAGAATAGATAGAGAGAAACTGTTCCCATTGGTGGAAGGGTTGATAACCAGAGGACACAGATTTAAGGTGATTGGCAGAAGAACCAAAGGCAACATGAGGGAAAACTTTTTATGTAGCGAGGTGTTAGGATCTGGAATGCACGGCCTGAAAGGGTGTTGGAGGCAGATTCAATCGTGGTTTTCAAAAGGGAATTGGATAAGTACCTGAAGGAAAAATCTTTGCAGGGCTTTGGGGAAAGGGCGGGGGAGCAGGACTGACTGAAGTGCTCTTTCAGAGAGCCAGCACGGGCTCGACGGGTCGAATGGCCTCCTTCTGTGGTGTAACCGCTCTATGAATCTATGATCCCCTGGAAGCTGGGGTTGTTCTCCTCAGAGCAGAGACGGCCAAGAGAAGATTTGATAAGTAACTTAACTTATAGTTTAGAAGTTACTAGATCTAGTTTAAGTTACAGGTAGATTAAATTAAATATTTAGCTGTAACACAAACCATTACAAATATTGGAGGCAAAAAAGCAGCAACACCTTCCCACTCTCCAAATTTCCAACTTTAACACTATGTTTAAGACCACTGTGTGCATCAGCAGATACTATCAAGAAGGTATTGACGTCAGAAATAGACCAATAGAGATTCTTCTCCAGCCTCTCCATGAGAATAGTTTGGATTATTCTTCGAAGGGTGTGATTAAGAACATAAGAATTAGGAGCAGGATTAGGCCATTCGGCCCCTTGAGCCTGCTCTGCCATTCAGTAAGATCATGGCTGATCTTCTACCTCAACTCCACTTTCCTGCACTATCCCCATAATCCCTTAACTCCCTTGATATTCAAAAATCTATCGATCTTGTCCTTGAATATACTTAACAACTGAGCCTCCACAGCCCTCTGGGCGAGAGAATTCCAAAGATTCACAACTCTCTGAGTGAAGAAATTTCTCCTCATCTCAGTCCTGAATGGCCGATACCTTATCCTGAGACTGTGACCCCTGGTTCTAGACTTACCAGCCAGGGAGAACATCCTCCCTGCATCTACCCTGTCAAGCCCTGTAAGAATTTTGTATGTTTTAATGAGATCACCTCTCATTCTTCTAAACTCTAGAGAATATAGGTCTAGTCGACTCAATCTCTCCTCATAGGACAATCACTCCATCCCAGGAATCAATCTGGTGAACCTTTGTTTCACTCTCTCTATGGCAAGTATATCCTTCCTTCGGTAAGGAGACCAAAACTGTACACAATACTCCAGGTGCAGGCCCTATATAATTGCATGATAATGATGATATAATTGCAGTAATTAAATAGTGAATCAAACTTATTGCATTTAGCACAAAAAGATCCGATACGTGAACACAAAACACGTAATTATTGCAATGTAACATGTAATTTTGGGCGCAATTTTCCCCAATGCCGTTTTTTTGCGTATTGCCAGAGTTACACCCATTTCTTTTGGCCCCGACTACTCCAAAAAAAGTAGCAAGTTTCCCCATTCTATTTTTTGAATTTGGTGCGGCGTAGCCTGTTCTTTAGCCTCGGGGGTTTGAGCCTATATATTGATTGTGCTAACCAAACTAGTAGCAATGCGGTGGAGGAGGATTTCCTGGAGTGTATTAGGGATGGTTTTCTAGACCAATATGTCGAGGAACCAACCAGGGAGCTGGCCATCCTAGACTGGGTGATGTGCAATGAGAAAGGACTAATTAACAATCTTGTTGTGCGAGACCCTTGGGGAAGAGTGACCATAAAATGGTAAAATTCTTTATTAGGATGGAGAGTGACACAGTTAATTCAGAAACTAGGGTCCTGAACTTAAGAAAAGGTAACTTCGATGTGTGAATTGGCTAGAGTAGACTGGCAAATGATACTTAAAGGGTTGACGGTGGATAGGCAATGTCAAACATTTAACGATCACATGGATGAACTTCAGCAATTGTACATCCTTGTCTGGAGTAAAAATAAAATGGGAAGGTGGCTCAACTGTGGTTAACAAAGGAAATTAAGGATAGTGTTAAATCCAAGGAAGAAGCATATAAATTGATCAGAAAAAGCAGCAAACCTGAGGACTGGGAGAAATTTAGAATTTTAGGACAAAGGGTTTAATTAAGAGGGGGAAAATAGAGTACGAGAAGAAGCTTGCTGGGAACATAAAAACTGACTGCAAAAGCTTCTATAGATATGTAAAGAGAAAAAGATTAGTGAAGACAACGTAGACCCCTTGCAGTCGGATTCAGGTGAATTTATAATGGGAACAAAGAAATGGCAGACCAATTGAACAAATACTTTGGTTCTGTCTTCACGAAGGAAAGCACAAATAACCTTCCGAAAGTACTAGGGGACCGAGGGTCTAGTGAGAAGGAGGAACTGAAGGATATCCTTATTGGGCGGGAAATTGTGTTCGGGAAATTGATGGGATTGAAGGCCGATAAATCCCCGAGGCCTGATAGTCTGCATCCCAGAATACTTGAGGAAGTGGCCCTAGAAATAGTGGATGCATTGGTGATCATTTTCCAACAGTCTATCGACTCTGTATCAGTTCCTATGGACTGGAGGGTAGGTAATGTAACACCACTTTTTAAAAAGGGAGGGAGAGAGAAAGCGGGTAATTATAGACCGGTTAGCCTGACATCAGTGGTGGGGAAAATGTTGGAATGAATTATTAAGGATTAAATAGCAGCACATTTGGAAAGCAGTGACAGGATCGGTCCAAGTCAATTTATGAAGGGGAAATCATGCTTATATAAGAACATAAGAACATAAGAATTAGGAACAGGAATAGGCCATCTAGCCCCTCGAGCCTGCTCCGCCATTCAACAAGATCATGGCTGATCTGGCCGTGGACTCAGCTCCACTTACCCGCCCGCTCCCCGTAACCCATAATTCCCTTATTGGTTAAAAATCTATCTATCTGTGACTTGAATACATTCAATGAGCTAGCCTCAACTGCTTCCTTGGGCAGAGAATTCCACAGATTCACAACCCTCTGGGAGAAGAAATTCCTTCTCAACTCGGTTTTAAATTGGCTCCCCCGTATTTTGAGGCTGTGCCCCCTAGTTCTAGTCTCCCCGACCAGTGGAAACAATCTCTCTGCCTCTTGTCTATCCCTTTCATTATTTTAAATGTTTCTATAAGATCACCCCTCATCCTTCTGAACTCCAACGAGTAAAGACCCAGTCTACTCAATTTATCATCATAAGGTAACCCCCTCATCTCCGGAATCAGCCTAGTGAATCGTCTCTATACCCCCTCCAAAGCTAGTATATACTTCCTTAAGTAAGGTGATCAAAACTTCTGGAATTTTTTGAGTATGTAACGAGTAGAGTGGACAAGGGAGAATCAGTGGATGTGGTGTATTTGGACTTTCAAAAGGCTTTTGACAAGGTTCCACACAAGAGATTGGTGTGCAAGATCAAAGCACATGGTATTGGGGGTAATGTACTGATGTAGATAGAGAACTGGTTGGCAGACAGGAAGCAGAGAGTCGGGATAAACGGGTCCTCTTCAGAATGGCAGGCAGTGACCAGTGGAGTACCGCAGGGCTCAGTGCTGGGACCCCAGTTCTTTACAATACACATCAATGATTTGGATGAAGGAATTGAATGTAATATCTCCAAGCTTGCAGATGACACTAAACTGGGTGGCGGTGTGAGCTGTGAGGAGGACGCTAAGAGGCTGCAGGGTGACTTAGACAGTTTAGGTCAGTGGGCAAATGCATGACAGATGCAGTATAATGTGGATAAATGTGAGGTTATCCACTTTGGGGGCAAAAACGCAAAGACAGAATATTATCTGAATGGTAGCAGATTAGGAAAAGGGGAGGTGCAGCGAGACCTGGGTGTCATGGTTCATCAGTCATTGAAATTTGGCATACAGGTACAGCAGGCGGTGAAGAAGGCAAATGGTATGTTGGCCTTCATAGCAAGGGGATTTGCGTATAGGAGCAGGGAGGTCTTACTGCAGTTGTACAGGGCCTTGGTGAGGCCTCACCTGGAATATTGTGTTCAATTTTGGTCTCCTAATCTGAGGAAGGACGTTCTTGCTATTGAGGGAATGCAGCGAAGTTCACCAGACTGATTCCCGGGATGGCCGGACTGACATATGAGGAGAGACTGTATCGACTGGGCCTTTATACATTGGAGTTTAGAAGGATGAGAGGGGATCTCATAGAAACATATAAAATTCTGACGGAACTGGTCAGGTTAGATGCAGGAAGAATGTTCCCGAAGTCCAGAACCAGGGGACACAGTCTAAGGATAAGGGGTAAGCCATTTAGGACTGAGATGAGGAGGAACTTCTTCACTCAAAGAGTTGTTAACCTGTGGAATTCCCTACCGCAGAGAGTTGTTGATGCCAGTTCATTGGATATATTCAAGAGGGAGTTAGATATGGCCCTTGCAGCTAAAGGGATCAAGGGGTAAGGATAGAAAGCAGGAACAGGGTATTAAGGTGAATGATCAGTCATGATCTTATTGAATGGTGGTGCAGGCTCGAAGGGCCTATTTTCTATGTTCCTAAATAGGAGCAGGAGTAGGCCATACGGCCTCTCGAGCCTGCTCCGCCATTTAATAAGATCATGGCTGATCCGATCATGGACTCAGCTCCACTTCCCCGCCCGCTCCCCATAACCCCTTATCGCCTTATTGTTTAAGAAACTGTCTATTTCTATATTAAATTTATTCAATGTCCCAGCTTCCACAGTTCTCTGAGGCAGCGAATTCCACAGATTAACAACCCTCTGAGGGAAAAAATTTCTCCTCATCTCAGTTTTAAAGGGGTGGCCCCTTATTCTAAGATCATGCCCTCTAGTTCTAGACTCCCCCATCAGTGGAAACATCCTCTCTGCATCCACCTTGTCAAGCCCCCTCATAATCTTATACGTTTCGATAAGATCACCTCTCATTCTTCTGGATTCCAGTGAGTAGAAGCCCAACTTACTCAACCTTTCCTCATAAGTCAACCCCCTCATCCCCGGAATCAACCTTCTCTGAAATGCCTTCAAAGCAAGTATATCCTTTCTTAAATATGGAAATCAAAACTGCACGCAGTATTCCAGGTGTGGTCTCACCAATACCTTATATAACTGTCACAAGACTTCCCTGCTTTTATATTCCATCCCCTTTGCAATAAAGGCCAAGATTCCATTGGCCTTCCTGATCACTTGCTGTACCTGCATACTATCCTTTTGTGTTTCGTGCACAAGTACCCCCAGGTCCCTCTGTACTGCGACACTTTGCAATCTTTCTCCATTTAAATAATAACTTGCTCTTTGATTTTTTCTGCCAAAGTGCATGACCTCACACTTTCCAACATTATACTCCATCTGCCACATTTTTGCCCACTCACTTAGCCTGTCTATGTCCTTTTGCAGATTTTTTGTGTCCTCCTCACACATTGCTTTTCCTCCCATCTTTGTATAGTCAGCAAACTTGGCTACGTTACACTCGGTCCCTTCTTCATGTTGTTTATATAGATTGTAAATAGCTGGGTTCCCAGCACTCATCCCTGCGGCAGCCCACTAGTTACTGGTTGCCAACTAGAGAATGAACCATTTATCCCGACTCTCTGTTTTCTGTTAGTTAGCCAATCCTCTATCCATGCTAATATATTACCCCCAACCCCATGAACTTTTATCTTGTGCAGTAACCTTTTATGTGGCACCTTGTCAAATGCCTTTTGGAAGCCTAAATACACCACATCCACTGGTTCCCCTTTACCCACCTTGTTCATTACATCTTCAAAGAACTCCAAAAAATTTCTCTGCTTCTCACTGAAGTTTCCTCTGGAGCATCTTCCGATTCACTTTGCATCCAATTTCCACCCTTCCCTCACCCTCACATGGTCCATCTCCGACTCTTCCCTTCTCTTCCTCGACTTCTCTGTCTCCATCCCTGGGGATAGGATTTCGACCAGTATCCATTATAAGCCCACTGACTCCCACAGCTAGCTGGACTAAGCTTCCTTCCATGCTGCATCCTGTAAGGACTCCATTCCATTCTCCCAGTTTCTCCATCTCTGCCGCATCTGCTCTGACGACGCCACCTTTCACATTAGTGCCTCTGACATATCTTCCTTTTTTCTCAACAGAGGATTCCCCTCCGCCGTGGTTAACATGCCCCTCGACTGTGTCTATTCTATTTCCCACACCTCCACTCTCACCCCTTCCCCTCACTCTCAGAACCATGACAGGATTCCCCTTGTCCTCCCCTTTCACCCCACCAGCCTCCACGTTCAACGGATCATCCTCCACCATTTCCGCCACCTCCAGCGTGATCCCATCACCAATCACATCTTCCCCTCCCCTCCCCTCTCAGCATTCCAAAGGGTCCGTTCACTCCACGACACCCTGGTCCATTCCTCAGTTACCCCCTGCACCCCCTCCCCTTCCCACGGCACCTTCCCGTGCAAGCGCAGGAGATGCAACACCTGCCCTTTTACCTCCTCCCTCCCCACTAACCAGGGCCCCAAATACTCCTTCCAGGTGAAACAGGGACTTATTGTATTTCTTTCAACTTAGTATGTTGTATTCGCTGCTCACGATGTGGTCTCCTCTACATTGGGGAGACCAAGTGTAGATTGGGTGACCGCTTTGCGGAGCATCTCCGTTCAGTTCGCAAGCGCGACCCCGAGCTTCCAGTCACCTGTCACTTTAATTCCACACTCCACTCCCATTCTGACCTCACCGTCCTCGGCCTCTTACACTGTTCCAATGAAGCTCAATGCAAGCTCGAGGAACAGCACCTCATCTTTCGTTTAGGCATTTTACAGCCTTCTGCACTCAAGATCGAGTTCAACAGTTTCAGAGCGTAACTGCTGCCAATCTTTGGCTCCCTTCCCCCCCTCCCCTCCCTCCTCTGGTGCCCCGAGCCTGTTTCTTTTTTTCTCCTTGTCTCTAATGGCAGCTGGTCATTATCCCACCATTCACACCCTATTGAGACTAACCTTTTTCTAACTCCTGTCATTACCATTTCAATTCGGCCCATCATCCTTTTTGTCTCTCTAATCTCTCCTGCCTTCCACCCTATCACAGACCTTCCTTTTTGTTCTTTCCTCCCCTCCCCCTTTCAGTGCTCCTTAAGAATCTGTTCTTTCCGAACACTCTCCAGTTCTGACGAAGGGTCATAGACCCAAAACGTTAACTCTGTTTCTCTCTCCACAGATGCTGCCTGACCTGCTGAGATTTCCATCAGTTTCTGTTTTTATTTCCTCTCTGGAGCCTGGGTTTAATTTGCGCCCAGACGGAGGGTGTTGAAGACATCCTCTCGCCGCCTGATGTCAGGGTCTGTTATGAAATCCCATTCCCTGGGGACACGACACTAATGGTCACTCCCATGCAGAGAGGCCAGAGGCTGGCTGCTGTGGGAAATAATGCCACACTGGTCTTACAGGGGCATGCTTCTCATCTTGGACCTGTTGCGAGGGGAGCAGAGAGAGCTTCGCTCTGCATCTGGCTGTCCTAAACCTGACTGCCGGGTGCTTGATGCTGACACTGAAATGGGAAGAGTTCCATTTCGTGGGACTCAAATCCCTCACTTCACTGGGCTCAAATCTAAATTTAAAAGTTTTTCTTAACTTTTCTGGCTGGTCGCCCACATTCTACCCTTCGCAAACTCGAGGTGATCCAAAGCTCGGCTGCCCCGTGTCCTAACTTGCACCAAGTACCGCTCACCCATCACCCTTGTGCTCGCTGACCCACATTGACTCCCGGTTCGGCAACGCCTCGATTTCAAAATTCTCATCCTTGTTTTCAAATCCTTCCATGGCCTCGTCCCTCCCTATCTCTGTGATCTCCTCCAGCCCCACAACCCTCCGAGATCTCTGCGCTCCTCTAATTCTGCCCTCCTGAGCATCCCTGCTTATAATGGCTCCACCATTGGTGACCGTGCCTTTTGTTGCCTGGACCCCAAGCTCTGGAATTCCCTCCCTAAACCTCTCCGTCTCTCCACCTCTCTTTCCTCCTTCAAGACGCTCCTTAAAACTTATCTCTTTGACCAAGCTTTTGGTCACCTGCGCTAATTGCCACTTATGCGACTCGGTGTCAAATTTTTAATCTCATAACACTCCTGTGAAGCACCGTTGGGCATTTCACTCTGTTAAAAGCAGTGTTGTTGTTGGTAATTTGAGACACCATCCTTTCCTATTGATGCTCACATCCTGATCGGCACTTGCTCTCTTGGGCTCCTTTGAGTCATGTAGAGTCTGCTTAGAGCAGAGAAGGCTAAGAGGAGATTTGATAAAAGTGTTTAAAAAATCATGAAGGATTTCGATCGTGCAAATAAGGAGAACCTGTTTCCAGTGGCAGGAGGGTCAATAACCAGAGGACACGGATTGAAGGTGATTGGCAAATGAGCCAGAGGCGACAGGAGGAAACATTATTTTACACAGGGAGTTGTTGTGATCTGGAACGCGCTGCCTGAAACTTTCAAAACTGGAATGGGATAAATACTTGAAGGAAAAACATTTGCAGGGCTGTGGGGAAAGAGCCGGGGGAGTGGGACTAATTGGATCGCTCTTTCACGGAGCCGGCACAGGCACGATGGGCCGAATGGCCTCTTTCTGTGCTGTAAGATTATATCATTGTATGTAGCAGCATGTTGGGTAAGCTTGCCCAATGCAAACTGTATGGATTTGTTCCTTTCACATAAAGCTCTTTGCCTGCACCAAGACAGGCCTATCTTGGTGCTTATGTTCAAGACCAATAATCCAGGGAACACGAGTTCAAATCCCACCAGGGCAGTTTGAGAATTTGAGATCAGTTTTTAAAACACTGAAAATTAAATGCTGTCTCTGGAAAAAAATACAGTAAAAATTACCATGTGTCTATCGGATTGTCGTAAAAACCCAACTGGGTCACTGATGTCCCTTTAAGGAAGGAAATCTGCTGTCCTTATCCGGTCTGGCCTATATGTGCCTCCAGTCACACACCAATGGGGTTAACTGTCCCTCTGAAATGGCCTAGTGAGACACTCGGTATCAAGCCCGCTACCAGTGGTTCAAGAAGTCGGCTCACCACCACCTTCTCAAAGCAAATAGGGAATGGACAATAAATGCTGGCCTTGCCAGCGACGCCCACACCCCCAGAATGAAATTTGTAGAAAGCTGTTCTCATTGTTTACAAGCAGCTTCATCACTGTTTTGAGTATAATTCAGAGAATGGAAGCGTCATAATATTACGTTAATTACTTGAGTTAGTACATTGGGGCGGTTGTCCATAGGTCTACACTGTAACCATGGTCAACCAAGGTCCAGGATCAATACAAATCTGTGCAAGGGAACGATTTGTCATTACAAGGAAATGATTTGTCATTACATAACATTACATAACATAAGAACATAAGAATTAGGAGCAGGAGTAGGCCATTCGGTCCCTCGCGTCTGCTCCACCATTCAATAAGATCATGGCTGATCTTCTACCTTGTCATGTATCTCACACTACTGTATATAACTGTATCTTACCATGCTATACATGACTGTAACTAGATATGACCTGTAACCACAAGCATACTTTACCACCAGGGGTGCACTTGCAGGAGACACTGCATACCTGTCCCACACAGGTATATAAAGGCAGGTCTCAGGCAAGTGTGGCACTGGAGAGCTGTGAAATAAAGGTGCAGGTCCAGAGTGACCTTGACTTCAGCATGTGCCTTGTGTAAGTCTGTACTGCAGGGTCAGGACTTTACATACCCAACTCCACTTTCCTGCACTATGCCTTCGTGTTTTTGCCCTCAAAGTGGATAACCTCACAATTATCCACATTATGCTGCATCTGCATGCATTTGCCCACTCACCTAACCTGTCCAAGTCACCCTGCAGCCTCTTAGCGTCCTCCTCACAGCTCACACCGCCACCAGTTTAGTGTCATCTGCAACCTTGGAGATATTACACTCAATTCCATCATCTAAATCATTAATGTATATTGTAAAGAGCTGGGGTCCCAGCACTGAGCCCTGCGGCACCCCACTAGTCACTGCCTGCCATTCTGAAAAGGACCCGTTTATCCCGACTCTCTGCTTCCTGTCTGCCAACCAGTTCTCTATCCACATCAGTACATTACGCCCAATACCATGTGCTTTGATTTTGCACACCAATCTCTTGTGTGGGACCTTGTCAAAAGCCTTTTGCAAGTCCAAATACACCACATCCACTGGTTCTCCCTTGTCCACTCTGCTAGTTACATCCTCAAAAAATTCCAGAAGATTTGTCAAGCATGATTTCCCTTTCATAAATCCATGCTAACTTGGACCGATCCTGTCACTGCTTTCCAAATGTGCTGCTATTTCATCCTTAATGAGTCATTTCAACATTTTCCCCACTACTGATGTTAGGCTAACCAGTCTATAATTACCCATTTTCTCTCTCCCTCCTTTTTTAAAAAGTGGTGTTACATTAGCTAACCTCCAGTCCATAGGAACTGATCCAGTGTCAATAGACTGTTGGAAAATGATCACCAATGCATTCTCTATTTCTAGGGCCACTTCCTCTTACTCTGGGATGCAGACTATCAGGCCCCGGGGATTTATCGGCCTTCAATCCCATCAATTTTCCTAACACAATTTCCCGCCTAATAAGGATATCCTTCAGTTCCTCCTTCTCACTAGACCCTCGGTCCCCTAGTACATCCGGAAGGTTATTTGTGTCTTCCTTCGTGAAGACAGAACCAAAGTATTTGTTCAATTGATCTGCCATTTCTTTGTTCCCCATTATAAATTCATCTGAATCCGACTGCAAGGGACCTATGTTTGTGTTCACTAATCTTTTTCTCTTCACATATCTATAGAAGCTTTTGAAGTCAGTTTTTATCTTCCTGGCAAGCTTCCTCTCGTACTCTATTTTACCCCTCTTAATTAAACCCTTAGTCCTCCTCCGCTGAATTCCAAATTTCTCCCAGTCCTCAGGTTTGCTGCTTTTTCTGGCCAATTTATATGCCTGTTCCTTGGATTTAACACTATCCTTAATTTCCCTTGTTAGCTATGGTTGAACCAGCTTCCCCGTTTTACTTTTACTCCAGACAGGGATGTACAATTGCTGAAGTTCATCCAAGTAATCCTAAAATGTTTGCCATTGCCTATCCACCGTCAACCCTTTAAGTATCACTTGCCAGTCTATTCTAGCCATTTCGCGCCTCTTACCGTCGAAGTTATCTTTCCTTAAGTTCAGGACCCTAGTTTCTGAATTAACTGTGTCACACTCCATCTTAATAAAGAATTCTACCATATTATGGTCACTCTTCCCCAAGGGGTCTCGCACAACAAGATTGCTAATTAGTCCACTCTCATTACACATCACCCAGTCTAGGATGGCCAGCTCACTAGTTGGTTCCTCGACATATTGGTCTAGAAAACCATCCCTAATACACTCCAGGAAATCCTCATCCACCGCATTGCTACCAAGTTGGTTAGCCCAGTCAATATGTAGATTAAAGTTCCCCATGAACCCTGAGTTCCCACATGGTACAGGAGGAGCATATCCCCACGTGATATGCTCCTCCTGTACCATGTGGGAACTCAGGGACACTTCCGGTGTTCCTGACGACTATATCTGAGGGAAGTGTATCCGCCTCCAGCTCCTGACGGACCGCGTTGCGGAATTGGAGCTGAAGGTGGATTCACTCTGGAGCATCCACGATACTGAGAATGACGTGAGTAGCACGTGTAGCGAGTTGGTCTTACCGCAGGAGAAGGGTCCACAGCCAGCTAGGGAATGGAAGACCAGCAGGAAGAGTAGTGCAAGGAAGATAGTGCAGGGGTCCCCTGTGGTCATCCCTCTGCAAAACAGATACACTGCTTTGAGTACTGTTGAGGGGGATGACTCATCAGGGGAGGGCAGCAGCAGCCAAGTTCATGGCACCGTGGCTGGCTCTGTTGCACAGGAGGGCAGGAAAAAGAGTGGGAGAGCGATAGTGATAGGGGATTCAATTCAATAGGGGAATAGATAGGCGTTTCTGCGGCCGCAACCGAGACTCCAGGATGGTATGTTGCCTTCCTGGTGCAAGGGTCAAGGATGTCTTGGAGCGGGTGCAGGACATCCTAAAAAGGGAGGGAGAACAGCCAGTTGTCGTGGTGCACATTGGTACCAACGACATAGGTAAAAATACGAAACGAATTTAAGGAGCTAGGAGCTAAATTAAAAAGTAGGACCTCAAAAGTAGTAATCTCGGGATTGCTACCAGTGCCACGTGCTAGTCAGAGTAGGAATCGCAGGATAGCGCAGATGAATACGTGGCTTGAGCAGTGGTGCAGCAGGGAGGGATTCAAATTCCTGGGGCATTGGAACCGGTTCTGGGGGAGGTGGGTTTAGTACAAACTGGACGGTCTGCACCTGGGCAGGACCGGAACCAATGTCCTAGGGGGAGTGTTTGCTAGTGCTGTTGGGGAGGAGTTAAACTAATATGGCAGGGGGATGGGAACCAATGCAGGGAGACAGAGGGAAACAAAAAGGAGACAAAAGCAAAAGACAGAAAGGAGATGAGGAAAAGTGGAGGGCAGAGAAACACAAGGCAAAGAACAAAAAGGGCCACTGTACAGCAAAATTCTAAAAGAACAAAGAGTGTTAAACAAACAAGCCTGAAGGCTTTGTGTCTTAATGCAAGGAGTATCCGTAATAAGGTGAATGAATTAACTGTGCAAATAGATGTTAACAAATAAGATGTGATTGGGATTACAGAGACGTGGCTCCAGGATGATCAGGGCTGGGAACTCAACATCCAGGGGTATTCAACATTCAGGAAGGATAGAATAAAAGGAAAAGAAGGTGGGGTAGCATTGCTGGTTAAAGAGGAGATTAATTCAATAGTTTGGAAGGACATTTAGCTTGGATGATGTGGAATCTATATGGGTAGAGCTGTAGAACACCAAAGAACAAAAAACGTTAGTGGGAGTTGTGTACAGACCTCCAAATAGTAGTAGTGATGTTGGGGAGGGCATCAAACAGGAAATTAGGGGTGCATACAATAAAGGTGCAGCAGTTATAATGGGTGACTTTAATATGCACATAGATTAGGCTAACCAAACGGGAAGCAATACGGTGGAGGAGGATTTCCTGGAGTGCATAAGGGATGGTTTTCCAGACCAATACGTCGAGGAACCAACTCGGGGCGAGGTCATCTTAGACTGGGTGTTGTGTAATGAGAGAGGATTAATTAGCAATCTCGTTGAGTGAGGCCCCTTGGGGAAGTGACCATAATATGGTGGAATTCTGCATTAGGATGGAGAATGAAACAGTTAATTCAGAGACCATGGTCCAGAACTTAAAGAAGGCTAACTTTGAAGGTATGAGGCGTGAATTGGCTAGGATAGATTGGCGAATGATACTTAAGGGGTTGACTGTGGATGGGCAATGGCAGACATTTAGAGACTGCATGGATGTACTACAACAATTGTACATTCCTGTCTGGCATAAAAATAAAAAAAGGAAGGTGGCTCAACCGTGGCTATCAAGGGAAATCAGGGATAGTATTAAAGCCAAGGAAGTGGCATACAAATTGGCCAGTAATAGTAGACTGGGTGAAATTTAGAACTCAGCAGAGGAGGACAAAGGGTTTGATTAGGGCAGGGAAAATGGAGTATGAGAAGAAGCTTGCAGGGAACATTAAGACGGATTGCAAAAGTTTCTATAGATATGTAAAGAGAAAAAGGTTAGTAAAGACAAACGTAGGTCCCCTGCAGTCAGAATCAGGGGAAGTCATAACGGGGAACAAAGAAATGGCAGACCAATTGAACAAGTACTTTGGTTCGGTATTCACTGAGGAGGACACAAACAACCTTCCGGATATAAAAGGGGTCAGAGGGCCTCGTAAGGAGGAGGAACTGAGGGAAATCCTTATTAGTCGGGAAATTGTGTTGGGGAAATTGATGGGATTGAAGGCCGATAAATCCCCAGGGCCTGATGGACTGCATCCCAGAGTACTTAAGAAGGTGGCCTTGGAAATAGCGGATGCATTGACAGTCATTTTCCAACATTCCATAGACTCTGGATCAGTTCCTATCGAGTGGAGGGTAGCCAATGCAACCCCACTTTTTAAAAAAGGAGGGAGAGAGAAAGCAGGGAATTATAGACCGGTCAGCCTGACCTCAGTAGTGGGTAAAATGATGGAATCAATTATTAAGGATGTCATAGCAGCGCATTTGGAAAGAGGTGGCATGATCGGTCCAAGTCAGCATGGATTTGTGAAAGGGAAATCATGCTTGACAAATCTTCTGGAATTTTTTGAGGATGTTTCCAGTGGAGTGGACAAGGGAGAACCAGTTGATGTGGTATATTTGGACTTTCAGAAGGCTTTCGACAAGGTCCCACAGAAGAGATTAATGTGCAAAGTTAAAGCACATGGGATTGGGGGTAGTGTGCTGACATGGATTGAGAATTGCTTGTCAGACAGGAAGCAAAGAGTAGGAGTAAATGGGTACTTTTCAGAATGGCAGGCAGTGACTAGTGGGGTACCGCAAGGTTCTGTGCTGGGGCCCCAGCTGTTTACATTGTACATTAATGATTTAGACGAGGGGATTAAATGTAGTATCTCCAAATTTGCGGATGACACTAAGTTGGGTGGCAGTGTGAGCTGCGAGGAGGATGCTATGAGGCTGCAGAGTGACTTGGATAGGTTAGGTGAGTGGGCAAATGCATGGCAGATGAAGTATAATGTGGATAAATGTGAGGTTATCCACTTTGGTGGTAAAAACAGAGAGACAGACTATTACCTGAATGGTGACAGATTAGGAAAAGGGGAGGTGCAACGAGACCTGGGTGTCATGGTACATCAGTCATTGAATGCTGGCATGCAGGTACAGCAGGCGGTTAAGAAAGCAAATGGCATGTTGGCCTTCATAGCGAGGGGATTTGAGTACAGGGGCAGGGAGGTGTTGCTACAGTTGTACAGGGCCTTGGTGAGGCCACACCTGGAGTATTGTGTACAGTTTTGGTCTCCTAACTTGAGGAAGGACATTCTTGCTATTGAGGGAATGCAGCGAAGGTTCACCAGACTGATTCCTGGGATGACGGGACTGACCTATCAAGAAAGACTGGATCAACTGGGCTTGTATTCACTGGAGTTCAGAAGAATGAGAGGGGACCTCATAGAAACGTTTAAAATTCTGATGCAGGAAGAATGTTCCCAATGTTGGGGAAGTCCAGAACCAGGGGTCACAGTCTAAGGATAAGGGGTTAGCCATTTAGGACCGAGATGAGGAGAAACTTCTTCACCCAGAGAGTGGTGAACCTGTGGAATTCTCTACCTCAGAAAGTTGTTGAGGCCAATTCACTAAATATATTCAAAAAGCAGTTAGATGAAGTCCCCACTACTAGGGGGATCAAGAGATTTGTCGAGAAAGCAGGAATGGGGTATTGAAGTTGCATGTTCAGCCATGAACTCATTGAATGGCAGTGCAGGTTAGAAGGGCCTACTCCTGCACCTATTTTCTATGTTTCTATGAACTGCTGTACTTTTATTGCACACATCACTTATTTCTTGTTTGGTGCTGTCCCCAACCTCACTACTGATGTTTGGTGGTCTGTACACAACTCCCACTAGTGTTTTCTGCCCTTTGGTATTCCGCAGCTCCACCATACCGATTCCACATCATCTAAGCTAATGTCCCTCCTTACTATTGCATTAATTTCCTCTTTAACCAGCAACGCCACCCCGCCTCCTTTTCCTTTCTGTCTATCCTTCCTAAATGTTGAATTCCCAGCCTTGGTCACCTGGAGCCATGTCTCCGTGATGCCAATTACATCATATCCGTTAACTGCTATCTGCGCAGTTAATTCGTCCACCTTATTCCGAATACTCCTCGTATTGAGGCACAGAGCCTTCAGGTTTGTCTTTTTAACACATTTTGCCCCTTTAGAATTTTGCTGTAATGTGGCCCTTTTTGTTTTTTGCCTTGGGTTTCTCTGCCCTCCACTTTTACTTTTCTCCTTTCTATCTTTTGCTTCTGCCTCCATTTTATTTCCCTCTGTCTCCCTGCATAGGTTCCCATCCCCCTGCCATATTAGTTTAACTCCTCCCCAACAGCACTAGCAAACACTCCCCCTAGGACATTGGTTCCAGTCCTGCCCAGGTACAGACCGTCCGGTTTGTACTGGTCCCACCTCCCCCAGAACCGGTTTCAATGTCCCAGGAATTTAAATCCCTCCTTTCTGCACCACTCCTCAAGCCACGTATTCATCTGAGCTTTCCTGCGATTCCTACTCTGACTAGCACGTGGCACTGGTAGCAATCCTGAGATTATTACTTTTGAGGCTGTACTTTTTAATTTAGCTCCTAGCTCCCTAAATTCGTCTCGTAGAACCTCATCCCGTTTTTTACCTATATCGTTGGTACCTATATGCACCACGACAACTGGCTGTTCACCCTCCCTTTTCAGAATATCCTGCACCCGCTCCGAGACATCCTTGACCCTTGCACCAGGGAGGCAACATACCATCCTGGAATCTCGGTTGCAGCTGCAGAAACGCCTATCTATTCCCCTTACAATCGAAGGGTGCCGTGAGAAGGGGAGGGAGTGCTGGGGGTGATTGCAGAATGGACCAGGGTGTCGTGGAGGGAACGGTCCCATCGGAATGCTGAGAGGGGAGGGGAAAATGGTAATGGCAGAAGTTAGAAAAAGGTTAGTCTGGATATGGTGTAAATGTCGGAATAATTATCTGCTGCAATGGGAGACAGAGAGAAAAAGAGGTCGTTTAAAAAAAGGAAAGGGAGCCAAATATGGGCAGAGGTTATGGTCTGAAATTGTTGAACTCGATGTTGAGCCCAAAAGGCTGTAAAATGCCCAAACAAAAAATGAGGTGTTGTTCCTCGAGCTTACGTTGAGCTTCATTGGAACAGTGTAGGAGACCAAGGACATAGTGGAGAATTAAAGTGACAGGCGACCGGAAGCTCAGGGTCACACTTGCGGAGCGAACGGAGGTGTTCCGCAAAGTGGTCAACCAATCTGCGTTTAGTCTCCCCAATGTAGAGGAGACAACAATCGTGATAAGTGAATACAGTATACTAAATTGAAAGAAGTACAAGTAAATCACTGTTTCACCTTGAAGGAGTATTTGGGTCCCTGGAGAGGGGGGAGGGTGGAGGTAAAAGGGCAGGTGTTGCATCTCCTGCGCTTGCACAGGAAGGTGCCGTGGGAAGGGGAGGGGGTGCTGGAGGTGATTGCAGAATGGACCAGGGTGTCGCATCGGAATGCTGAGGGGGAGGGGAAGTGAACATCACATGGCTGACTAAGCCACTTCCAACTCATCAGCTCTACAACTATTTTTGGTAGAACCTATAAATCAAGTGCCTCTGATTAAAGGGGGGAACTAAAACCACAAACTCAAACAAATTAGACTTTGAACAGTAAACTTAAATCAAATTAAAATTTGGTTCCCAGGGATGATGATGCACTCCAGTCCCTCCGGCGCCCACCTCTCTCGGAAGGCCGCGAGCATACTGGTGGGCACCACGAGCTCCATCTCCAGGGATACCCTGGCTCGGATGTAACCGTGGAAGAGAGGCAGGCAGTTGGGCTGAACGATCCCCTCGACCGCCCGCTGCCTGGACCGACTGATGGCACCCTTGGCCGTGCTCAGGAGCAGTCCTACGAGGAGGCCTTCCGACCTGCCCGCTCCCCTCCGCACAGGGTGCCCAAAGATCAGGAGTGTGGGACTGAAGTGCAACCAGAATTTGAGGAGCAGCCACTTCAGATACTAGAATAGGGGATGCAACCTCACACATTCAACATAAACATGGAACATGGACTCCTCCAGATCCCAGAAATTGCAGGCGGCTTGGGAGTCTGTAAACCAACTTAAAAACTTGTTGTCAACAGCTCCACAAACCTGTGAACATACTCGCAGGTGCCTACATTACACCTCTCTAAACCTCTCCGCCTCTTCACCTTTGACGCCTCCTATAAGACCCTCCTTAAAACCTACTTTTTGACCAAGCTTTTGATCGCCTGCCCTACTATCTCCTAATGTGGCTCGGTGTCAATTTTTGTTTGATTAATGCTCCTGTGAAGCGCCTTGGGATGTTTTACAACGTTAAAGGCGCTATATAAATGCAAGTTGTTATTGGCCTGGAAGGCTCCAGTGTGATGTGTGACTAATGGCTGATATTTCTTCAATTTGCAGTTGAGCTCAAAGAGACTTTACACGCTTACGTTGAGGAGTTGAACAAACGCAAGCCAGGATTTGTCAAGATGGTCAGACACAGTAAGCAGGAAGGGCTGATCCGATCACGGGTCAGTGGCTGGAGAGCTGCAACAGCACCGGTAGTTGCACTCTTAGATGCTCACGTGGAGTTCAGTTATCAATGGTAACTATCATTGTACACAGTCCGTCTACAGCATTCTCACGTGGCTCCATCCAATCGAAGGTCAGATATATCCACTTATAACTGCACAATGAGAGTGTAACATTTACAGAGTCAATCCCACTCTCCCCCTCACTCCCCGTACCATTTAATACCCCACCCAGTCTAATCCCACTCTCCCCCTCACTTCCCGTACCATTTAATATCCCACCCAGTCTAATCCCACTCTCCCCCTCACTCCCCATACCATTTAATATCCCACCCAGTCTAATCCCCTCTCCCTTCACTCACTGCACCCTTTAATATCCCACCCAGTCTAATCCCACTCTCCCCTCACTCCCTGCACCTTTTAATATCCCACCCAATCTAATCCCACTCTCCCCCTCACTCCCCATACCCTTTAATATCCCACCCAGTCTAATCCCACTCTCCCCCTCACTCCCCATACTCTTTAATATCCCACCCGGTCTAATCCCACTCTCCCTTCATTCCCCACACTCTTTAATATCCCACCCAGTCTAATCTCCCTCTCCCCTCACTCCCTGCACCTTTTAATATCCCACCCAATCTAATCCCATTCTCCCCCTCACTCCCCATACCCTTTAATATCCCACCCAGTCTAATCCCACTCTCCCCCTCACTCCCCCATACCCTTTAATATCCCACCCAGTCTAATCCCCCTCTCCCCTCACTCCCCATACCCTTTAATATCCCACCCAGTCTAATCCCCCTCTCCCCTTACTCCTCATACCCTTTAATATCCCACCCGGTCTAATCCCACTCTCCCCCTCACTCCCCGCACCCTTTAAGATGTCTCTTTTTCCATCAGCTATTTAATTATCTTTGAAATGCATTGACATGCTCATCTTCTGCAACATTTCATAGTGAGGAATAGTACCTTACCCTTCACAGCTCTCATGTACAAAGCTTCTCAAGTCTCTCTACATCCTCGATGGTACTGACCCAGTGAACCTGCACTGCACACCATGTTTCAACTGCAGCCCAACAAAGAACATGGACAAGTTTCTGTTTTATATAGTCATTCTCTGGCTGTCTGCGTTGCCGGGAAGGTTATCTTTCTGAACCATTGCGATTTGCTGCCTCTCTGTCTCTCCTCCTTTAAGACGCTCCTTAAAATCTACCTCGTTGCCCAGCTTTTGATCGCCTGTCCTGATATCTTTATGTGATTCGCTGTCACATTTAGTTTGTTAACGCTCCAGTGAAACCCCTTGGGATTTTTTCCGATGTTATATAAATGCAAGTTGTTGCTTTTTTATAAAGTGATTCGGCTGTGGCTCAGTGGGTAACACTCTGAATCAGAAAGTCGTGGGTTCAAGTCCCACTCCAGAGACTGAACCACAGAAATCTAGGCTGACATTCGCAGTCCAGTACTGAGGGACACTGCACTGTCAGAGGGGCAGTACTGAGGGAGCGCCGCACTGTCGGAGGGGCAGTACTGAGGGTGCGTTGCACTGTCGGAGGTTCCGTCTTTGGGATGATACTTGGTTAAACCGAGGCCCCATCTGCCCTCTCAAGTGGATGTATAAGATCCCATGGCACTATTTCGAAGAAAAGCAGGGGAGTTATTCCCGGTGTCCTGGCCAATATTTATCCCTCAATCAACATAACAAAAACAAATTATCTGGTCATTATCACATTGCTGTGTGGGAGCTTGCTGTGCACAAATTGGCTGCCGCATTTCCTACATTACAACAGTGACTGCACTCCAAAAGTACTTCATTGGCTGTAAAGCGCTTTGGAACATCCTAAGGTTTTCTTTATTTTTGTTTTCTTTCATTTGGCTGCTTTCTAAATACCTGATCGATACAATCGATAACACAATCTTATTATTCGTCTTTATTTAACATAAAAGCCCTCGAGAAAGAAGCTTGAAAGGTTGGTGCTTTCCCTGAGATTAACACTGCAGCATCACAGCAGATTGCTCAGAAACAGGCTGTTTGTGGAACTAAGCCCGTTTAAATCCCTCTTGGAACCAAGGCCATGTCCTTTTAATGCCCCGTGCCTCCACGTGATGTTTGAAGGCTGTCAGATCAAGTGAAGGTCTATTTGGGGAAGGATTTTAACGTTAAATAATGCCGTGGGCCATTAAGCTTTATGAGAGTTCAGCCTATTTCTCTATGATGCAAATCAGCCTCGCTGGCTGATGCAGTTCCACCTTGCAATGAACACTAAAAGCTGTCAGAGACAAGGGGCCAGAAATCACATAGTGCCCCGTTTGGGGCCATAACTTTTCAGGGCGCACGAAAATATCGCCAGGCGGTAAAGATTTGCAGCTGACGGGAACTTGTGCTTTAGCGATGCAAGAGGGAATTGGAGCTTTCAAGCTATCAAGCAGCTACCAAGCAGCTTTTATACATGCCAAAGGAATACAATTACATACTTATTGTATAAATCAGGCATTGCTTCCTCAAAACACTTCCCAAATTTCTGTAAAACACTCATTGAAAATTAACAGGAGTTGCACGTCAGAATTTGCACAAGCGCTTTTTATATTGGATGAAGTCACGATCTGCGGGGCGCAAGAGAGCGAGGCGGTAAGTGTTAACGCCAGAGCAAAACCGCCAGGGAAGCTTGCGGGCGTCGGTAAATTTGCCGCGCCCGGACGGTGGCCCGTTAGCGGCCCCACAGGCACTAACGGGAGGCACAAAGCTGGCCAATTTCTCCCCCATGTCTTTGAAAGGGCTTCAATTTTAATTTCTACCTGGATTTTTCTCTGCAATGTGACAAGTCTTGATAAAAGTAGTGAATTTGAAAAATAGTTTGGTGGAGCCTATTAAAAGCTCACTCGATTGTTATCAGTTGCAGAGTTTGCGCCTGATTGCAGGTCTCTGAAATGTCTCAGAGACACAATGGACCAGAATTTACCACCAAAATGTAACGGTGAGGATAAGGGTGCAAATCAGATAGCAACATCAGGTGAACGATTTCAGAGGCCTTTCAGCCCCTCCCACCATTCAGTGAGATCATGGCTGATCTGCACCTCAACTCCATTTGCCCACCTTGGCTCCATATCCCTCGATACCCTGACCCAACAAAAATCTATCGATCTCGGTCTTGAAAGCTCCAATTGACCCCCAGCCTCAACAGCTTTTTGCGGGAGAGAGTTCCATATTCCCGCTCCCCTTTTAGTGAAGAAGTGCTTCCTGTCATCATCCCTGAACGACCGAGTTCTAATTTTAAGACTGTGTCTTATGTGTCTTACATAAAACCATAAGAAATAGGAGCAGGAGTCGGCCTTTGGCCCCTCGAGCCTGCTCCGCCAATCAATACGATCATGGCTGATTTGATCTTGGCCACATCTCCACTTCCCTGCCCGATCCCCATAACCCTTTATTCTCTTATCGCTCAAAAATCTATTTATCTCCACCTTAAATACATTCAGTGACCCAGCCTCCACAGCTCTCTGACGCAGAGAATTCCAAAGATTCACGGCCCTCTGAGAATCTTATATGTTTCAATAAGATCACCTCTCATTCTTTTAAACTCCAATGAGTAAAGGCTCAACCGTTCTTCATATTTCAACCCCTTCAGCTCAGGAATCAACCTTGTGAACCTTCTCTGAACTGCCAAAATGCAAGTATATCCTTCCTTAAATGGTCCTGTGTTTTCAAGCAAGAGGAAGAGTCATGGAACGTTTTGAAGTAAAATTGATGCTCTGAACTCCATTAGCTTGTGTTTTCCTCTTGTCAGGCACAGTGATGGGATTGTGTAATGAAATTAGACTCAAAAACCAGCTAATTACAAGCCTGATGCTGCTGAAGATCCTAACCAAGGGGCCACCACACATAGAAAGAAAGAAGGACTTGCATTTATATAGCGCCTTTCATGACCTCAGCGCGTCACAAAGCGCTTTATAGCCATTGAAGTACTTTTTGAAGTATAGTCACTGTTGTAATGTGGGAAACGCTGCAGCCAATTTTACACACATTAAGCTCCCACAAACAGCAATGTGACTTTTGTCCCAGAATGAGATACAAATACATATATTTGTTATCAGGATTTTCAAATATGATCCCCACCATGTAAGAAAGGAGGGAGAGAAAAAACGGGGAACTGCAGACCAGTTAGCCTGACATCAGCCGTAGGGAAAATGCTAGAATCTATTATTAAGGATGTGGTAACAGGGCAATTAGAAAATAATAATAGGATTGGGCAGACTCAGCACGGATTTATGAACAGGAAATCATGTTTGACAAACTGTTAGAATTTTTTGAGGTTGAAATTCGCAGAATAGACAAGGGGGAACCAGTGGATGTGGTGTATTTGGATTTTCAGAAGGCATTCGATAAGGTGCCACACAAGAGGTTATTAAACAAAATTAGGGCTCAAGTATTTGGGGGATTTTGGACTCCAGAGGAATCAAAGGATATGGAGATCAGGCGGGAAAATGGAGTTGAGGTTGATGATCAGCCATGATCATGTTGAATGGCGGAGCAGGCTCGAGGGGCCGTATGGCCGACTCCTGCTCCTAATACTTATGTTTATATTTGGGCGATGCTGGAAAAGGCCACGTTTAATGCCCACCCCTTGTTGCCCTGAGGAGGGTTAAGAGTCAGCCATGATGTGTGGAACTGGAGTCACATGGAAGCCCAAATCAGGTCAGGGTGGAGGGTTCCTTTCTCTGAAGGACATTAGTGAACCAGTTGGGGTTTTGTTACCGACAATCCACCAGGTTTCAGAGTCATTTTATCTACACATTCCCAGATTTATTTCGGCGTAAATTGCCACAACGTGGGCAAAAGAGCGGCGTGAGTTTCAACCTAAGTTGCTGATTGCAAACTCCACAGGTAACTCCGGGATCTCACCGACACTTCCGTCTCACTCAGAACCTCTTGTCCTTTTGCAGGGCTGAGCCAATACTCTCAAGAATAAAGGAAGACCGAACACGCATCATATCTACCTCCTTCGATAATATCAAATTTGACACCTTTGAGTACACGCAGTATGGCTTAACGTCCCATGGGTTCGATTGGCAGCTGTGGTGCCGATACTTAAATCCTTCCCAGGAATGGTGGGGCTTGGGAAATAAGACTATTCCCATCAGGTAATTAAACACCAATAAATTATGTCGTGGCTTGGCTGATTTTATTTGTTATTCATATAGTCGCTTGGAGAACTGTGTCATGCTGTGGCCTAAGTGGCTGCGAGAGAGGGTCCGAGGCTGGGTATTCTGCGGCGAGGGTCTCACCCCCTCACAAAGGGGTCGGTCATTTAGGACTGAGATGAGGAGGAATTTCTTCACTCAGATGGTTGTGAATCTTTGGAATTCTCTACCCCATTGTGCTGTGGGGGCTCAGGCTTTGAGTATATTCAAGACAGAGATCAATAGATTTTTGAATACTAAGGGAAGCAAGGGATATGGGGATAGTGCAGGAAAGTGGAGTTGAGATCGATGATCAGCCATGATCTTATAGAATGGCGGAGCAGTTTCGAGGGGCTGAATGGCCTACTCCTGCCCCTAATTCTTATGTTCGTATGTTTTCCTGACTCCCCAAAGCCTTTCCACCATCTACAAGGCATCAGTCAGGAGTGTGATGGAATAATCTCCACTTGCCTGGATGAGTGTAGTTCCAACAACACGCAAGAAGCTCGACACCATCCAGGACAAAGCAACCTGTTTGATTGGCACCCCATCCACCATCTTCAACATTCACTCCCTCCACCACCGGCATCAGGTCTTGCTCACAGCCCGCAGGACATGCTGGGAGGGCGAGGAGCATGCGCGCAGACTCCACTGCGCATGCACACAGCTGCCGGCAGTGTTTTCTGTGCTGGGCTGTTGCTCTGCCCCCCACTTCACTATCTACGCTACGCTGGGACACCGGAGACCTGGCAGTGCGGGCAGGATGGGGCCACTTTTTTTCGGCGGCGTTTCCAGCGCGCAAAGTCGGTGCATTTAGGGTAAATGCACCGAAAAAAGGGGTTGGAGAAAATTGGGCCCCAAATTTCTCTAATCACTCACACACTGTCAATATATTATTATTTGAGAGACATCGTGTAATTTCATTTGATGAATCAGCACTAACTGCTTCCAATGTCACCCCAGGCAACCTGTTCCATAGTTTGACACCTCGCTCACTGAAACACGGTTTCTGCAGGTTCACCCCATTCCGGCTCAGATCGTGTCCTCATTCCCACTCTTCCAACAGGGCAGGACGGCCGGTCACACTCGACACTATCCAGTCCCTTTAGAATCCTTCAATCGGCAAATCCTATCACACCCCGCACCTTCCTCCCCAAACCCCCTCCGCCTTCCTCCCCAAACACCCCCCCGCCTTCCTCCCCAACCCCCCCCAAACCCCCCGTGCCTTCTTCCCCAAAGCCCCCCCTGCCTTCTTCCCCAAACCCCCCCCACTTTCCACCACAAACCCCCCCCACCTTTCTCCCCAAACCCCCCTCCCTCCGTCTTCCTCCCCAAACACCCCCTCCCCCCAAGTTCCTCCCCAAACCCCCCCTACCCTGACTTCCTCCCCAAACAACCCTCCTGCCTTTCTCCCCAACCCCCCCCCCCTCCCCCCCACCTTCCTCTCCAAACCCCCCCTCTCCGGCCTTCCTCCCCAACCCCCCCACCCACCCCTGTCCCCGCCTTCCTCCCAAAACACCCCCCTTCACCTTCCTCCCCACCCCGCCTTTCTGCCCAAAACCACCCTTCACCTCCCCCCCCCCCACTTCATCATATGGGTTATGAGAACAAATAAAACCCCTCCCACCATATAGGACAGACCCGCCATCGCTGGGATACAGAGCCATGGAACGATCGTTCACATCGCGGCCCATCTGAATGTTAATCAGCCCCAAAATCCTCCCACTGCTTCACAGTGCTCTCCAGTGGAAAATGCAGAATTAACTGAGACTCTGTACACTAAATGGGGCATATCAGTGAGAGTGTGTGCACTGAATGGGGTATATCAGTGAGATTGTATACTGAATGGGGTACAGTAGTAAGACTGTACACTGAATGGGATATATCAGTGCGACTGTACACTGAATGAGGTATATCAGTGAGCATGTGTACACTGAATGAGGTATATCAATGAGTTTGTACACTGAATGAGGTATATCAGTGAATGTGTTCACTGAATGGGGTACAGCAGTAAGACTGTACACTGAATGTGGTATATCAGTGAGGTTGTACACTGAATGGGGTTTATCAGTGAGCGTGTATACTGAATGAGGTATATCAGTGAGGTTGTACACTGAATGAGGTATATCAGTGAGGGTGTGCACTGAATGAGGTATTTCAGTGAGGGTATTCACTGAATGAGGTATATCAGTGAGGGTGTGCACTAAATGAGGTATATCAGTGAGGGTGTGCATTGAATGAGGTATATCAGTGAGGGTGTGCATTGAATGAGGTATATCAGTGACGGTGTGCACTGAACGAGGTATATCAGTGAGGGTGTGCACTGAATGAGGTATATCAGTGAGGGTGTGCACTGAATGAGGTATATCAGTGAGGGTGTGTACTTAATGAGGTATATCAGTGAGGCTGTACACTGAATGAGGTATATCAGTGAGGGTGTGAGAGTACGAGAGGAAGCTTGCAGGGAACATTAAAATGGACTGCAAAAGCTTCTACAGATATGTAAAGAGAAAAAGGTTAGTAAAACAAACGTAGGTCCCCTGCAGTCAGAATCAGGCGAAGTCATAACTGGGAACAAAGAAATGGCAGACCAATTGAACAAGTACTTTGGTTCGGTATTCACTAAGGAGGACACAGACAACCTTCCGGATATAAAAGGGGTCAGAGGGTCTGGTAAGAAGGAGGAACTGAGCGAAATCCTTATTAGTCGGGAAATTGTGTTGGGGAAATTGATGGGATTGAAGGCTGATAAATCCCCAGGGCCTGATCGTCTGCATCCCAGAGTATTTAAGGAGGTGGCCTTGGAAATAGCGGATGCATTGACAGTCATTTTCCAACATTCCATAGACTCTGGATCAGTTCCTATGGAGTGGAGGGTAGCCATTGTAACCACACTTTTTAAAAAAGGAGAGAGAGAGAAAACAGTGAATTATAGACCGGTCAGCCTGACATCAGTAGTGGGTAAAATGATGGAATCAATTATTAAGGATGTCATTTGGAAAGAGGTGACATGATAGGTCCAAGTCAGCATGGATTTGTGAAAGGGAAATCATGTTTGACAAATCTTCTGGAATTTTTTGAGGTTTCCAGTGGAGTGGATAAGGGAGAACCAGTTGATGTGGTATATTTGGACTTTCAGAAGGCTTTCGACAAGGTCCCACACAAGAGATTAGTGTGCAAAGTTAAAGCACATGGGATTGGGGGTAGTATGCTGACGTGGATTGAGAACTGGTTGGCAGACAGGAAGCAAAGAGTAGGAGTAAATGGGTACTTTTCAGAATGGCAGGCAGTGACTAGTGGGGTACCGCAAGGTTCTGTGCTTGGGCCCCAGCTGTTTACATTGTACATTAATGATTTAGACGAGGGGATTAAATGTAGTATCTCCAAATTTGTGGATGACACTAAATTGGGTGGCAGTGTGAGCTGCGAGGAGAATGCTATGAGGCTGCAGAGCGACTTGGATAGGTTAGGTGAGTGGGCAAATGCATGGCAGATGAAGTATAATGTGGATAAATGTGAGGTTATCCACTTTGGTGGTAAAAACTGTGGTGTATGTAGCACACAAATCACTGACTCCACACGGTCTGGTGTAAGTCTAACTGCTGTGACCTTCGTCCTTTATTGTTCAGCTCCAGAGTGCCTTCCAGGTGTGGTGGTCAGCCTTATATAGTCCTTGTTGCAGGTAATACCAGGGTTTCCCACCACAGCGCCCTCTGTGGTGTGGCATAGTGCTTACATTACATTTAAGGTACTGGGACGATACACACATCATTACATATCATCACCTTCCCCCGCCCCACCAGGACGCAGGACAACGATACACACATCATTACATAACATCACACTTGTCCAATGGATGGCAGGTGGGCATAGACAGTGCGTTAGTATGGTACATATTATCTGGTACATTAACTGGCTATTGACTGGTAGCGGATCCTTGATTTCCTTGTTAGCCGTTATCATTAATTGTACTTCATCCATTATTTTAGACAAATACAGTGGCCATTCAGCATTAAAAAAGTAATTCTTATTATAAATTCACTATCTCACATTAACATTGCTCATTATAGACTCGCTCTGCCTGACAGAAATCCTTTGTGGGGACCACCTCTTGGTAAGGCCCTTTTAAGACTCCCGGGTGCATTTCCTTTTTAAGGCGCCATCTTTGATGCAGGAGGATTCCACGAGGCTTCTCCTTGGGCGCCGCCATCTTTGATGCTCTGCAGCTCCGACACGATGCCGCTGCCACCTTCTTCTCCGCCGCTCCGGATGCTCTCCGCCGTCGCCGCCTCCGCTCCCCTCCGCTGCCACCTGACTTGCCGCCTCTGCTGCGGCCGTTGTAGCCTCTCCAGCGGCCGCACTTGCCGCGTCCCCCGCGGCCTCCGTAGCCGCCGACCTCCAGCTGCTGCCGCCGCCCGACGCTAACAGCTCCTCGGCGGGGCTCTTCCGAACCGCCGGCCATCCTGGATCTCTCGCACCCCGCCCGCAGAGCCCCGCCGGCTCACTCCCCCCCCACTAGGCCCCTCTCTACAGGGCTGTTTGCCTGTGGGGGCTGGGGCTGCAGGGTCTCTGTGTGAGGCCCGGGCCTGGGGCTTGCCTGTGGTTGGATTGAGGCTGCAGCTCCAGCTCGGTCGGCGTTGCTCTCTGGGGACCCGGGGCATGGCAGCACCCCGGGGAGCAGCAGCCTGTGGAGTGATGAAGTCTTCCCAGCTCCCACGGGCCATCCCCATCCACCTCCGGCTGAGGAGTGTCGGCCCATCGCCTGCAATGACCCACAAAGGTAAACCGTGCATCTCGTCCCCGTGGGATACCTGCACCTCCGCTCTGCCAAGAACAGGTATCAGTTCCCTGGTGTAGGTACGCAGCTTCACCGTGACCGGGACCAGCTCGGGTCGTGCAGCTGAGTTAATCCACAGTTTATCAAAAGTTCTCCGACTCATCAACGACAGACCCGAGCCCGTGTCCACTTCCATACTCACTGGGACTCCGTTGATTTTTACTTCCCTTATCACTGGGGGCGAATCGTCGGTGCACGTGTGCAGTCCGAACACCTCATCATCTTCTACCTGCTCCTCGCTGAACAGTAGATCATCCCACATCTCCTCAGCCACACGGTGAGTCCGATTTCTTTTACACATACGCTGAAGGTGGCCTTTAACGTGGCATGTATTGCACGTGTACTCCGCAAACCTGCACTGGTGAACCCCATGGCTTCCTCCACAGCGCCAGCATGGTGCTGCTTGATTGGCCCCCCTCAGCGGACTCTGAGCTCCAGGATCCCGAGGTCTGTGCTCTCTGCCCCGGGCAGAGCCACGTTCTGCAGTTTTGTCCGTGGTGGGCGCTATCCTGTGGACAGTGCCTGCCGGGTTCGAGACTGTGTGGATTATTTGCTTGGTGCTGCAAGTCGAGATCATATGTGCCCAGCTGATGGTGATGGCCTTTGTCAGAGTGACTGTGGGTTCCGTGGCCAGCAGCTTGTGAAGGAGGCCCTCGTGGCCAATCCCCATAACGAAAACGTCCCGCAAAGCCTCGTCAAGGTGTGCCCCAAAATCACACGGCGCCACGAGTCTCCTGAGGTCAGCAGCATATTTGGTGACATCCTGGCCCTCGGGTCTGCAGTGATGGTAAAATTTGTATCTGGCTGTGAGGATGCTCTCCTTCGGTTTCAACTGGTCACGAATGAATTCAGTCAGCTTCTCGTATGACTTGTCCCTGGCGCTCCCGGGTGCCAGCAAATCCCTGACGAGACAGTAAACCTCATCTCCACAACTGGAGAGCAATATCGCCTTACGCTTATCTCTCATTGCGTATGTGTCCTCCGTCAGGTCGTTTGCTGTGAAGTAGTACTTGAACCTTTCCGTAAAGGCCTCCCAATAATTGCCCACGGTAAAATCCTTTAGCGAGCCCAGAGTAGCCATGGTTGCGTGGAGTTCGTCCGCTTCCTCGTTGCCAATGTGGTGTATGTAGCACACAAATCACTGTAACACACATATACACGGTTTGGTGTAAATCTAACTGCTGTGACCTTCGTCCTTTATTGTTCAGCTCCAGAGTGCCTCCCAGGTGTGGTGGTCACCCTTATATAGTCCTTCTTACAGGTACTACCAGGGTTTCCCACCGCAGCACTCTCTGTGGTGTGGCATAGTGCTTACATTACATTTAAGGTACTGGGACGATACACACATCATTACAAAACAAAAACAGAGAGACAGACTGTTATCTGAATGGTGACAGATTAGGAAAAGGGAAGGTGCAACGAGACCTGGGTGTCATGGTACATCAGTCATTGAATGCTGGCATGCAGGTACAGCAGGCGGTTAAGAAAGCAAATAGCATGTTGGTCTTCATAGCGAGGGGATTTGAGTACAGGGGCAGGGAGGTGTTACCAAGGCCCTGTACAACTGTAGTGAGGCCACACCTGGAGTATTGTGTACAGTTTTGGTCTCCTAACTTGAGGAAGGACGTTCTTGCTATTGAGGGAGTGCAGCGAAGGTTCACCAGACTGATTCCCGGGATGGCGGGACTGACAAATCAAGAAAGACTGGATCAACAGGGCTTGTATTCACTGGAGTTCAGAAGAATGAGAGGGGACCTCATAGAAACGTTTAAAATTCTGACGGGTTTAGACAGGTTAGATGCAAGAAGAATGTTCCCAATGTTGGGGAAGTCCAGAACCAGGGGTCACAGTCTAAGGATGTGGTAAGCCACTTAGGACCGAGATGAGGAGAAACTTCTTCACCCAGAGAGTGGTGAACCTGTGGAATTCTCTACCACAGAAAGTTAGAGGCCAATTCACTAAATATATTCAAAAAGAAGTTAGATGTAGTCCTTACTACTAGGGGGGATCAAGGGGTATGGCGAGAAAGCAGGAATGGGGTACTGAAGTTGAATGTTCAGCCATGAACCCATTGAATGGCGGTGCAGGCTTAAAGGGCTGAATGGCCTATTCCTGCACCTATTTTCTATGTTTCTATGTTTCTATGAATGAGGTATATCAGTGAGGGTGTACACTGAATGAGGTATATCAGTGAGGGTGTACACTAACTCAGGTTGTGGGCGTTGCTGCCAAGGCTGGCATTTATTGCCATTCACTCAATCCCCGAGCACTGCCTGAAACGGTGATGGAGGCAGATTCAATGTTGGCTTTCAAAATGGAATTGGGTAAGTACGTGTACCTGAAGGAAAAAAATTCACAGGTTTACGTGGAAAAGTCGGAGGTGTGGGACTAGCTAAAGCAAACAACATAGGTATGAGAGGCGAGTTGGCCAAGGTAGATTGGGAAACTACATTAAAAAGTATGACGGTAGACAAGCAATGACTAGCAATTAAAGAATTAATACATAATTTATAACATATACTACCTTTAAGGTACAAAAAACCCAAAGGTAAAGCAATTCAACCCTGGATAACAAGAGAAGTTAATGATGGTATTAGTTTCACAGGAAGAGGCTTATTATGTTGACAAAAGAGCAGTAAGCCTGAGGATTGGGTGGATTTTAGAATTCAGCAAAGGAGGACCAAGAAATTGATAAAGAAAGGAAAAACAGAATGAGTAAAGTAGCGAGAGACAAAAATAGAGACTGTAAAAGCTTTATAGGTATGTAAAGAGGAAAAGATTAGTGAAAGTAAATGTGCGTCCCCTACAGGCTGAGACAGGAGAAATGATAAAGGGGAAAAAGGAAATGGCAGAGAAATTAATGAAATACTTTGCGGGGGGAATTCCGTAGCGCCCCGTTTGGGGGCGGTAACATCCGGGAGGCGGGACATTATTCTACGGGCACGGAAATCCCGCCCCGCTCGAAAAATTCGGTTACCACCCCGTCAGAAAATTGAACGCAAAATGACACGCCCCACTCCCTTTCTAGGGCAGTGGTGCGGCGGCTGGGTCAGCAGCGGGGCGCGGAGCTACGCACTGGGCCGCGCAGCACCGCCGCGTAGGAGCGGCTCTTCCTTTCATTATAGGGAAGGGCCCAAGCAGTGAAGATATGGGCCTTCCCAGATCCTGCACTCAAGCAGAGCGCCAGATCCCATGGAAACATAGAAAATAGGTGCAGGATCAAATTTCCTGCCAAACAGGTGCATTTCTTTTTACCGCATTTACACATGCAAGCGCTTCCTTTTCTACCATCCCGTAGCCCCGTTCTGCCTGCGACAGACTTCTGGAGGCATAAGCTATCGACTGTAACTGACCCTTGGCATTGACATGCTGCAACACACACCCGACCCCATTGAACGATGCATCGCACGTTAAAACAAGTTTCTCACATGGGTCATATAGCGTTAACAGATTGTTGGAGCATAACAAATTTCGTGCTCTATCAAAAGCCCTTTCCTGGCTGTTCCCCCAGACCCATTCGCGACCTTTGCGTAGGAGCACGTGTAGCGGCATGCTCAATTTGGGAAGAAAGTTACCAAAATAGTTCAGGAGCTCCAGGAATGAACGCAGCTCCGTCATGTTACGGGGTCTGGGTGCTCTCTGGATCGCTTCTGTTTTGGACGCAGTAGGTCTGATCCTGTCTGCTGCTACCCTCATCAACAAGGAATTCTACCTCTGGAGCTAGGAAGACGCACTTCGCCTTTTTCAGTCGCAGACCTACCCGGTCCAGTCTGCGTAGCACATCCTCCAGGTTGTGGAGGTGTTCTTCAGTACCAAAACCCGTGATGAGGATGTCGTCTTGAAAAACCACTGTCCTTGGAATCGACTCCATATTTCGTTGAAAGATCGTGGCGGCCGAGCGAATCCCAAACGGTCATCTGTTGTCTCAGACAACCCCTTGTGTGTTGTGATGGTGGTCAGCTTCTTCGACTCACTCGCCAGATTCCTGGGTCATGGAAGCTGAGGTCAGGTCCAATTTTGAAAAAAGTTTGCCACCGGATAGCGTCGCAAAGAGGTCCTCCGCTCTCGGTAGCGGGTACTGGTCTTGGAGTGACACCCGATTGATGGTGGCCTTGTAATCACCACATATCCTGACCGACCCATCCGCCTTGAACACCTGCACAATCGGGCTCGCCCAGTCACTGAATTCGACTGGCGAGATGATGCCTTCCCTCAGCAGGCGGTCCAATTCGCCTTCTATCTTTTCCCGCATCATGTACGGCACCGCTCTGGCCTTGTGGTGTACTGGCCTGGCGTCCGGGTTTATGTGAATCACTACCTTGGTCCCCATGAAAGTGCCAATGCCGGGTTGAAATAGTGAGTCAAATTTGTCCAGGACCTGTGAGCATGATATTCGCTCCACAGAATAAATTGCATTGACATCGCCCCATTTCCAGTTCATGACAGCAAGCCAACTCCTCCGCAGCAGTGCGGGACAGTCCCCCGGGACAATCCAGAGTGGCAACCTGTTCTCCGAATCTTTATGGGTCACGACTACCGTGGCGCTGCCTAGCACCGGAATGATCTCCTTTGTATATGTCCATAGTTGTGTGTCAATTGGCAATAATTTTGGCCTCCTGGCCTTGAACGCCCACAACTTGTCGAACTGTTTGATACTCATCAGGGACTGGCTGACCCCCGTGTCTAGCTCCATTGTTACTGGGATGCCATTGAGGAGCACTTTCATCATTATCGGTGGCGTCCTGGTGTATGAACTGTATATGTGCTCCACATGAACTCGCTGAACTTTAGCTTCCAGTGAGTTCCCCCAATGTCGATTTGGCCTCGTAGGGCTGACATTGGGCCCATCCTCCTCGTACATCAACCTGGCTGCAGGCTTCCTGCACATACGTGCCAAGTGACCGCTGACGTTGCATTTTCTGCAGGTATATTGCTGATACCTGCAAGCTCTGGCTGTGTGTTTGCCTCCACACCTCCAACATGAGCCATTGTTGGAAACAAAAGGTCCATTACCAGTTGATTGCCTCTGACTGTGTTCAGCTAGCCATTGTCTCTGTTGAATTCCCCCTTTGGGTTCGACTACATACTGGGGCATGTCCGATTGCCCCTATCTGCCTGGAGAACTGTGTGCCGCGTTAATAATGTTGACTCCCTGTCCATTTGCTGCATTTAAACCAAGAATTTTGTCAAACGTCATTCTGGTCTCTTCTTCCCCTGAGATAAATGTCTGGGCCATCAAAGCCGCCGTTTCCAGGGTCAGGTCTTTGGTCTCAATCAGTTTCCTGAAAACCCCAGCGTGCCCGATGCCCTCAATAAAAAAGTCTCATAGCATCTCCGCTCTGCATGCATCTGGGAACTTACATAGGCTCGCCAGTCGCCAGAGGTCTGCCACAAAGTCTGGAACGCTTTGCCCTTCTCACGGCCGGTGCGTGTAAAACCGGTGTCTCGCCATGTGGATGCTGCTCGCCGGTTTAATGTGTTCCCCGATCAACTTACTGAGCTCTTCAAAAGTCTTGTCCGCCGGTTTCTTTGGTGCTAGAAGGTCCTTCATCAGGGAGTACGTCATGGATCCACAAACTGTCAGGAGATGACCCCTGCGTTTGTCGGCCGAATCCTGTCCCAGCTATTCCTTAGTGACAAAACTTTGCTGTAGTCTCTCAATAAAATCGTCCCAATCATCACCAACACAGTACCTCTCGTCTGTGCTGCTAGTGGCCATGCTCGCGTGGTTTAAATCCCAGTTTCTCGGCGCCAATAATATGTCCTTACTATACAGTATAAATGCACACGAGGCCCATACATGAGAGAAGGTCACTCTGTGACCAGTGACCTTTATTAGCCAGCACTGAAGTGATGAAGGTGGGTGAAGCTTCCCCTTTTATACCTGAAAGTCCAGGTTAGGAGTGTCTCCCACAAGTTCGCCACCTAGTGGTCAGTGTTCTCACGGTGTACCATTTAGGTCAGTTTATCCATGGGTTACAATGACAGTTGAATACATGACAGTGGCTGCCGTCGGGGACCAGCTCACTGGGCCCAATGCAGAACCGGCAGCGATGGCCCTTCCGTTTAAGGGAGGGGTGGAGCCTCAGATCGCGACACCGCCACGCCTGCGTCCTGCAGCGCTCCAGGACGGAAGCAGAGAGCTTGATTTTAGCGCTCCACTTCCGTCCTGGAGTGCCAACACCGAATTTAGAGAAAGCTGAAACACATTCGTGCCTGGCACAAATTTTTGCAGCTTTCAAAAGTTAGCAGCCCAAACAGGGCTCTCTCGAATTTCTCCCCGCTGGTGTTTTATTTTTCTCTCTCGAAGTGGAGCAGTTTGTCCAAACCTCTCGCGAGGCCCTCGATTAATCAGGTCAATCGGCTATAAAGGGAATATAAACAGGAAATACTGGAACCACTCAGCGGGTCAGGCAGCATCTGTGGAGAGAGAAACAGAGTTAACCTTTCAGGTCGGTGACCCTTCGTCAGAACTGGAAAACGTTAAACGATGTAACAGGTTTTAAGGAAGGGCAGGGGTGAGGAAAGGGGGAGGGGAGGAAAGAACAAAAGGGAAGGTCTGTGATCGGGTGGGAGGCAGGAGAGATTAAATGCCAAAAGGGATTCTCTCCCTCCACCACCGGCATGGTAACAACGCTCCCTGTCACTAGCGGCACGCGCCGACCCATTCCCGCCCCCCGGCGGATATTGCCCCGTGTCCCGCGACGGATATTGGCTGCCATGAGCGGGTGTTAGCGCCAGTCTCGCGGGTCGCGAACCGGGCTGAACCTCCGCTCACGGTGCGCAAGTTAACAGGGAGGCGGGGAGCGCCGCGCGAAGGGGAGGGGCTTTGAAAGGTGGCAGCATCACGCGGTGCAGCCGCCTAGCGCTGACCGACCCCACCCCCCCCGCCCCCCCCCCCGTGCAACGCCCCCCTGGAACCCGCACCAACAGGAAGTAGAGCCCGCGATGTCGTGAGGAGTGGTAACCACAATTTCGCGGCCGGGACGGGACTTCCCGTTGTGAATCTGACAGTGTGCCAGAATCTACCATCGCAATCACATTGACTTGTAAAAGGATTACGAAATAGAACTTGTTCAGGAGCTTGTCAAACCTCCGCACATATTTTGTAATTTCAGAAATTTCCAACAGGAGTGTGGTCGACTCCGCCTTATTTCTTTGTCTCTCTTTTTTTGTTTTGTAGAAGCCCTTCTCTGATTGGTTGTTTTGTGGTGGACAGACAGTACTTTGGGGAGATTGGCATGCTGGATGAAGGAATGGAGGTCTACGGAGGGGAGAATGTGGAGCTGAGTCTGCGGGTAACTATCACACAAGGCTCAACATCCGCCTTTTCTTCTTTAAGCGCTACTGAATCTTGGATTTACTTTGGTAACAGCACGGACTACCTGGTCTGCTGACACATTGCCCAGTTCCTGATCTCCTGAGTTTGTGATGGTATTAATTCCAGCTCACTTCTGATTGTGGAGTCCTGGTGAAGACAGCTTGGGTCTATCCTGGATGCTGGGATTGGCCTGTTGTAGATATTTCTAAATATTCTAAGAACAAAAGAATTAGGAGCAGGAGTAGGTCATTCGGCCCCTCGAGCCTGCTCCACCATTCAATGAGATCATGGCTGATCATCGACCTCAACTCCACTTTCCCTCCCGATCCCCATATCCCTTGATTCCCTTAGAGTCCAAAAATCTATCGATCTCAACCTTGAATATACTCAATGACTGAACCTCCACAGCCCTCTGGGGTAGAGAATTCCAAAGATTCACCACCCTCTGAGTGAAGAAATTTCTCCTCATCTCAGTCCTAAATGGCCGCCCCCTTATCCTGAGACTGTGACCTCTAGTTCCAGACTTCCCAGCCAGGGGATTGAACATTGAGAGTATCATTGGGGGCAACTTAAAGGATGTAATGGGGCAGATTTTGCTAATTTTATTGAGACTGCTGTCAGTCTCTCACTCTGGAGCACATTATCCAGACTGGCACTCCCATTCATTTTATTGAGCCCGCAAATGGACTTGCATTTGCCTGAAGAGCAGGGGAGTTCTCCTCGGTGCCCTGGCCAATAATTATCCCTCAATCAACATCACTAAACACTGGTTATCTGGTCAGTACTGAGGGAGCACTGCACTATCAGAGGGGCAGTACTGAGGGAGCGCCGCACTGTCGGAGGTGCAATACTGAGGAAGTGCAGCACTGTCGAAGGGTCAGTAATGAGGGAGCGCTGCAATGTCAGATGGGCAGTACTGAAGGAGTGCAGCACTGTTGGAGGGGTAGCGCTGCACTGTCGGAGGGGCCACCTTTCGGATGAGAGGTTAAACCAAGGCCCCATCTGCTCTCTGAGGTGAACGTAAAAGATCCCATGGCACTATTTTGAAGAAGAGCAAGGGAGTTATCCCTAATGTCCTGGGCCAATATTTATCCCTCAACTAACATCACTAAAAACAGATTATCTGGTCATTGCTGTTTGTGGGAGCTTGCTGTGCACAAATTGGATGCTGCACTTCCTACATTAGAACAGTGACTACACTCCAGAAGCACCTCATTATGTAAACATAAAGCGATTTGAGACTTCCTGAGGTCAGCAAAGATGCTAAACATTGGCCTTTTTTAAAAATTGGTTCCGGGATGTGGGCGTTGCCGACAAGCTCAGCATTTATTGCCCATCCCTAATTGCCCTTGAGAAGGTGGTGGTGAGCCGCCTTCTTGAACCGCTGCAGTCCGTGTGGTGTAGGTGCTCCCATAGTGCTGTTCGGGAGGGAGTTCCAGGATTGTGGCCCAGTGACAATGAAGGAACGGCCAGTATATTTCCAATTCAGGATAGTGTGTGACTTGGAGGCGAACGTGGAGGTGATGGTGTTCCCATGCGCCTGCTGCCCTTGTCCTTCTAGGTGGTAGAGGTCGCGGGTTTGGGAGGTGCTGCCGAAGAAGCCTTGGTGAGTTGCTGCAGTGCATCTTGTAGATGGTACACACTGCAGCCACTGTGTGCCGGTGGTGGAGGGAGTGAATGTTGAAGGTGGTGGATGGGGCGCCGATCAAGTGGGCCGCTTTGTCCTGGATGGTGTCAAGCTTCTTGTGTGTTTTTGGCGTTGCACACATCCAGGCCAGTGGAGAGTATTCCATCACACTCCTGACTTATGCCTCGGAGATGGTGGAAAGGATTTGGGGAGTCAGGAGGTGAGACAATCGCCCCATCCTCTGTCCTGCTCTTGTAGGCACAGTATTTATGTGGCTGGTCCAGTTAAGTTTCTGGTCAATGGTGAACCCAGGATGTTGATAGTGGGGGATTTGGCGATGGTAATGCCGTTGAATGTCTCTCGCAGTGCTGATGTGTATAACTCTCCCACATTGCTGTACCTCACTCTCTCACTGATGTACCTCACTCTCTCCCACTGATGTACCTCACTCTCCCACTGATGTACCTCACTCTCTCAGTGATGTACCTCACTCTCTCTCACTGATGTACCTCACTCTCTCACTGATATACCTCACTCTCTCACTGATGTACCTCACTCTCTCACTGATGTACCTCATTCTCTCACTGAGGTACCTCACTCTCTCTCACTGATATACCTCACTCTCTCACTGATGTACCTCACTCTCTCACTGATGTACCTCACTCTCTCACTGATGTACCTCACTCTCTCTCACTGATGTATCTCACTCTCTCACTGATGTACCTCACTCTCTCTCACTGATATACCTCACTCTCTCACTGATGTACCTCACTCTCTCTCACTGATGTACCTCACTCTCTCACTGAAGTACCTCACTCTCTCACTGATGTACCTCACTCTCTCTCACTGATGTACCTCACTCTCTCACTGATGTACCTCACTCTCTCACACTGATGTACCTCACTCTCTCACTGATGTACCTCACTCTCTCACTGATGTACCTCACTCTCTCACTGATGTACCTCGCTCTCTCTCACTGATGTACCTCACCCTCTCACTGATGTAACTCACTCTCTCTCACTGATGTACCTCACTCCCTCACTGATGTACCTCACTCTCTCTCACTGATGTACCTCACTCTCTCACACTGATGTACCTCACTCTCTCACCGATGTACCTCACTCTCTCTCACTGATATACCTCACTCTCTCACTGATGTACCTCACTCTCTCTCACTGATGTACCTCACTCTCTCACTGATATACCTCACTCTCTCACTGATGTACCTCACTCTCTCACTGATGTACCTCACTCTCTCTCACTGATATACCTCACTCTCTCACTGATGTACCTCACTCTCTCACTGAAGTACCTCACTCTCTCACTGATGTACCTCACTCTCTCTCACTGATGTACCTCACTCTCTCACTGATGTACCTCACTCTCTCACACTGATGTACCTCACTCTCTCACTGATGTACCTCACTCTCTCACTGATGTACCTCACTCTCTCACTGATGTACCTCGCTCTCTCTCACTGATGTACCTCACTCTCTCACTGATATACCTCACTCTCTCTCACTGATGTACCTCACTCTCTCTCACTGATGTACCTCACTCTCTCTCACTGATGTACCTCACTCTCTCACACTGATGTACCTCACTCTCTCACCGATGTACCTCACTCTCTCTCACTGATATACCTCACTCTCTCACTGATGTACCTCACTCTCTCTCACTGATGTACCTCACTCTCTCACTGATATACCTCACTCTCTCACTGATGTACCTCACTCTCTCACTGATGTACCTCACTCTCTCTCATTGATGTACCTCACTCTCTCACTGATGTACCTCACTCCCTCTCATTGATGTACCTCACTCTCTCACTGATGTACCTCACTCTCTCTCATTGATGTACCTCACTCTCTCACTGATGTACCTCACTCCCTCTCATTGATGTACCTCACTCTCTCACTGATGTACCTCACTCTCTCTCATTGATGTACCTCAGTCTCTCACTGATGTACCTCACTCTCTCTCATTGATGTACCTCACTCTCTCACTGATGTACCTCACTCCCTCTCACTGATGTACCTCACTCTCTCTCACTGATGTACCTCACTCTCTCACTGATGTACCTCACTCTCTCACTGATGTACCTCACTCTCTCACTGATGTACCTCACTCTCACTGATGTACCTCACTCTCTCTCACTGATGTACCTGACTCTCACTGATGTACCTCACTCTCTCACTGATGTACCTCACTCTCTCACTGATGTACCTCACTCTCTCACTGATGTACCTCACTCACTCTCACTGATGTACCTCACTCTCTCACTGATGTACCTCACTCTCTCTCATTGATGTACCTCACTCTCTCACTGATGTATCTCACTCTCTCACTGATGTACCTCACTCTCTCACTGATGTACCTCACTCTCTCTCATTGATGTACCTCACTCTCTCACTGATGTACCTCACTCCCTCTCATTGATGTACCTCACTCTCTCACTGATGTACCTCACTCTCTCTCATTGATGTACCTCACTCTCTCACTGATGTACCTCACTCCCTCTCATTGATGTACCTCACTCTCTCACTGATGTACCTCACTCTCTCACTGATGTACCTCACTCCCTCTCACTGATGTACCTCACTCTCTCACTGATGTACCTCACTCTCTCTCATTGATGTACCTCAGTCTCTCACTGATGTACCTCACTCTCTCTCATTGATGCACCTCACTCTCTCTCATTGATGTACCTCACTCTCTCACTGATGTACCTCACTCCCTCTCATTGATGTACCTCACTCTCTCACTGATGTACCTCACTCTCTCTCACTGATGTACCTCACTCTCTCACTGATGTACCTCACTCTCACACTGATGTACCTCACTCTCTCTCACTGATGTACCTCACTCTCTCTCTCTCATTGATGCACCTCACTCCCTCTCACTGATGTACCTCACTCTCTCACTGATGTACCTCACTTTCACACAGATATGTACCTCACTCTCTCTCACTGATGTACCTCACTCTCTCACTTATGTACCTCACTCTCTCACACTGATGTACCTCACTCTCTCACACTGATGTACCTCACTCTCTCACACTTATGTACCTCACTCTCTCACACTGATGTACCTCACTCTCTCACACTGATGTACCTCACTCTCTCACTGATGTACCTCACTCTCTCACACTGATGTACCTCACTCTCTCACACTGATGTACCTCACTCTCTCACTGATGTACCTCACTCTCTCACACTGATGTACCTCACTCTCTCACACTGATGTACCTCACTCTCTCTCACTGATGTACCTCACTCTCTCACTGATATACCTCACTCTCTCACTGATGTACCTCACTCTCTCACTGATGTACCTCACTCTCTCTCACTGATATACCTCACTCTCTCACTGATGTACCTCACTCTCTCACTGAAGTACCTCACTCTCTCACTGATGTACCTCACTCTCTCTCACTGATGTACCTCACTCTCTCACTGATGTACCTCACTCTCTCACACTGATGTACCTCACTCTCTCACTGATGTACCTCACTCTCTCACTGATGTACCTCACTCTCTCACTGATGTACCTCGCTCTCTCTCACTGATGTACCTCACTCTCTCACTGATATACCTCACTCTCTCTCACTGATGTACCTCACTCCCTCACTGATGTACCTCACTCTCTCTCACTGATGTACCTCACTCTCTCACACTGATGTACCTCACTCTCTCACCGATGTACCTCACTCTCTCTCACTGATATACCTCACTCTCTCACTGATGTACCTCACTCTCTCTCACTGATGTACCTCACTCTCTCACTGATATACCTCACTCTCTCACTGATGTACCTCACTCTCTCACTGATGTACCTCACTCTCTCTCATTGATGTACCTCACTCTCTCACTGATGTACCTCACTCCCTCTCATTGATGTACCTCACTCTCTCACTGATGTACCTCACTCTCTCTCATTGATGTACCTCACTCTCTCACTGATGTACCTCACTCCCTCTCATTGATGTACCTCACTCTCTCACTGATGTACCTCACTCTCTCTCATTGATGTACCTCAGTCTCTCACTGATGTACCTCACTCTCTCTCATTGATGTACCTCACTCTCTCACTGATGTACCTCACTCCCTCTCACTGATGTACCTCACTCTCTCTCACTGATGTACCTCACTCTCTCACTGATGTACCTCACTCTCTCACTGATGTACCTCACTCTCTCACTGATGTACCTCACTCTCACTGATGTACCTCACTCTCTCTCACTGATGTACCTGACTCTCACTGATGTACCTCACTCTCTCACTGATGTACCTCACTCTCTCACTGATGTACCTCACTCTCTCACTGATGTACCTCATTCTCTCACTGAGGTACCTCACTCTCTCTCACTGATATACCTCACTCTCTCACTGATGTACCTCACTCTCTCACTGATGTACCTCACTCTCTCACTGATGTACCTCACTCTCTCTCACTGATGTATCTCACTCTCTCACTGATGTACCTCACTCTCTCTCACTGATATACCTCACTCTCTCACTGATGTACCTCACTCTCTCTCACTGATGTACCTCACTCTCTCACTGAAGTACCTCACTCTCTCACTGATGTACCTCACTCTCTCTCACTGATGTACCTCACTCTCTCACTGATGTACCTCACTCTCTCACACTGATGTACCTCACTCTCTCACTGATGTACCTCACTCTCTCACTGATGTACCTCACTCTCTCACTGATGTACCGCACTCTCTCTCACTGATATACCTCGCTCTCTCTCACTGATGTACCTCACCCTCTCACTGATGTAACTCACTCTCTCTCACTGATGTACCTCACTCCCTCACTGATGTACCTCACTCTCTCTCACTGATGTACCTCACTCTCTCACACTGATGTACCTCACTCTCTCACCGATGTACCTCACTCTCTCTCACTGATATACCTCACTCTCTCACTGATGTACCTCACTCTCTCTCACTGATGTACCTCACTCTCTCACTGATATACCTCACTCTCTCACTGATGTACCTCACTCTCTCACTGATGTACCTCACTCTCTCTCACTGATATACCTCACTCTCTCACTGATGTACCTCACTCTCTCACTGAAGTACCTCACTCTCTCACTGATGTACCTCACTCTCTCTCACTGATGTACCTCACTCTCTCACTGATGTACCTCACTCTCTCACACTGATGTACCTCACTCTCTCACTGATGTACCTCACTCTCTCACTGATGTACCTCACTCTCTCACTGATGTACCTCGCTCTCTCTCACTGATGTACCTCACTCTCTCACTGATATACCTCACTCTCTCTCACTGATGTACCTCACTCTCTCTCACTGATGTACCTCACTCTCTCTCACTGATGTACCTCACTCTCTCACACTGATGTACCTCACTCTCTCACCGATGTACCTCACTCTCTCTCACTGATATACCTCACTCTCTCACTGATGTACCTCACTCTCTCTCACTGATGTACCTCACTCTCTCACTGATATACCTCACTCTCTCACTGATGTACCTCACTCTCTCACTGATGTACCTCACTCTCTCTCATTGATGTACCTCACTCTCTCACTGATGTACCTCACTCCCTCTCATTGATGTACCTCACTCTCTCACTGATGTACCTCACTCTCTCTCATTGATGTACCTCACTCTCTCACTGATGTACCTCACTCCCTCTCATTGATGTACCTCACTCTCTCACTGATGTACCTCACTCTCTCTCATTGATGTACCTCAGTCTCTCACTGATGTACCTCACTCTCTCTCATTGATGTACCTCACTCTCTCACTGATGTACCTCACTCCCTCTCACTGATGTACCTCACTCTCTCTCACTGATGTACCTCACTCTCTCACTGATGTACCTCACTCTCTCACTGATGTACCTCACTCTCTCACTGATGTACCTCACTCTCACTGATGTACCTCACTCTCTCTCACTGATGTACCTGACTCTCACTGATGTACCTCACTCTCTCACTGATGTACCTCACTCTCTCACTGATGTACCTCACTCTCTCACTGATGTACCTCACTCACTCTCACTGATGTACCTCACTCTCTCACTGATGTACCTCACTCTCTCTCATTGATGTACCTCACTCTCTCACTGATGTATCTCACTCTCTCACTGATGTACCTCACTCTCTCACTGATGTACCTCACTCTCTCTCATTGATGTACCTCACTCTCTCACTGATGTACCTCACTCCCTCTCATTGATGTACCTCACTCTCTCACTGATGTACCTCACTCTCTCTCATTGATGTACCTCACTCTCTCACTGATGTACCTCACTCCCTCTCATTGATGTACCTCACTCTCTCACTGATGTACCTCACTCTCTCACTGATGTACCTCACTCCCTCTCACTGATGTACCTCACTCTCTCACTGATGTACCTCACTCTCTCTCATTGATGTACCTCAGTCTCTCACTGATGTACCTCACTCTCTCTCATTGATGCACCTCACTCTCTCTCATTGATGTACCTCACTCTCTCACTGATGTACCTCACTCCCTCTCATTGATGTACCTCACTCTCTCACTGATGTACCTCACTCTCTCTCACTGATGTACCTCACTCTCTCACTGATGTACCTCACTCTCACACTGATGTACCTCACTCTCTCTCACTGATGTACCTCACTCTCTCTCTCTCATTGATGCACCTCACTCCCTCTCACTGATGTACCTCACTCTCTCACTGATGTACCTCACTTTCACACAGATATGTACCTCACTCTCTCTCACTGATGTACCTCACTCTCTCACTTATGTACCTCACTCTCTCACACTGATGTACCTCACTCTCTCACACTGATGTACCTCACTCTCTCACACTTATGTACCTCACTCTCTCACACTGATGTACCTCACTCTCTCACACTGATGTACCTCACTCTCTCACTGATGTACCTCACTCTCTCACACTGATGTACCTCACTCTCTCACACTGATGTACCTCACTCTCTCACTGATGTACCTCACTCTCTCACACTGATGTACCTCACTCTCTCACACTGATGTACCTCACTCTCTCTCACTGATGTACCTCACTCTCTCACTGATATACCTCACTCTCTCACTGATGTACCTCACTCTCTCACTGATGTACCTCACTCTCTCTCACTGATATACCTCACTCTCTCACTGATGTACCTCACTCTCTCACTGAAGTACCTCACTCTCTCACTGATGTACCTCACTCTCTCTCACTGATGTACCTCACTCTCTCACTGATGTACCTCACTCTCTCACACTGATGTACCTCACTCTCTCACTGATGTACCTCACTCTCTCACTGATGTACCTCACTCTCTCACTGATGTACCTCGCTCTCTCTCACTGATGTACCTCACTCTCTCACTGATATACCTCACTCTCTCTCACTGATGTACCTCACTCCCTCACTGATGTACCTCACTCTCTCTCACTGATGTACCTCACTCTCTCACACTGATGTACCTCACTCTCTCACCGATGTACCTCACTCTCTCTCACTGATATACCTCACTCTCTCACTGATGTACCTCACTCTCTCTCACTGATGTACCTCACTCTCTCACTGATATACCTCACTCTCTCACTGATGTACCTCACTCTCTCACTGATGTACCTCACTCTCTCTCATTGATGTACCTCACTCTCTCACTGATGTACCTCACTCCCTCTCATTGATGTACCTCACTCTCTCACTGATGTACCTCACTCTCTCTCATTGATGTACCTCACTCTCTCACTGATGTACCTCACTCCCTCTCATTGATGTACCTCACTCTCTCACTGATGTACCTCACTCTCTCTCATTGATGTACCTCAGTCTCTCACTGATGTACCTCACTCTCTCTCATTGATGTACCTCACTCTCTCACTGATGTACCTCACTCCCTCTCACTGATGTACCTCACTCTCTCTCACTGATGTACCTCACTCTCTCACTGATGTACCTCACTCTCTCACTGATGTACCTCACTCTCTCACTGATGTACCTCACTCTCACTGATGTACCTCACTCTCTCTCACTGATGTACCTGACTCTCACTGATGTACCTCACTCTCTCACTGATGTACCTCACTCTCTCACTGATGTACCTCACTCTCTCACTGATGTACCTCACTCACTCTCACTGATGTACCTCACTCTCTCACTGATGTACCTCACTCTCTCTCATTGATGTACCTCACTCTCTCACTGATGTACCTCACTCTCTCACTGATGTACCTCACTCTCTCACTGATGTACCTCACTCTCTCTCATTGATGTACCTCACTCTCTCACTGATGTACCTCACTCCCTCTCATTGATGTACCTCACTCTCTCACTGATGTACCTCACTCTCTCTCATTGATGTACCTCACTCTCTCACTGATGTACCTCACTCCCTCTCATTGATGTACCTCACTCTCTCACTGATGTACCTCACTCTCTCACTGATGTACCTCACTCCCTCTCACTGATGTACCTCACTCTCTCACTGATGTACCTCACTCTCTCTCATTGATGTACCTCAGTCTCTCACTGATGTACCTCACTCTCTCTCATTGATGCACCTCACTCTCTCTCATTGATGTACCTCACTCTCTCACTGATGTACCTCACTCCCTCTCATTGATGTACCTCACTCTCTCACTGATGTACCTCACTCTCTCTCACTGATGTACCTCACTCTCTCACTGATGTACCTCACTCTCACACTGATGTACCTCACTCTCTCTCACTGATGTACCTCACTCTCTCTCTCTCATTGATGCACCTCACTCCCTCTCTCTGATGTACCTCACTCTCTCACTGATGTACCTCACTTTCACACAGATATGTACCTCACTCTCTCTCACTGATGTACCTCACTCTCTCACTTATGTACCTCACTCTCTCACACTGATGTACCTCACTCTCTCACACTGATGTACCTCACTCTCTCACACTTATGTACCTCACTCTCTCACACTGATGTACCTCACTCTCTCACACTGATGTACCTCACTCTCTCACTGATGTACCTCACTCTCTCACACTGATGTACCTCACTCTCTCACACTGATGTACCTCACTCTCTCACTGATGTACCTCACTCTCTCACACTGATGTACCTCACTCTCTCACACTGATGTACCTCACTCTCTCACACTGATGTACCTCACTCTCTCACACTGATGTACCTCACTCTCTCACACTGATGTACCTTACTCTCTCACTGATGTACTTCACTCTCACACACTGATGTACCCCGCACTCTCTCAGTGCTGACGGTGTTAACATTTATTTCCTCATGGTACAAAGCCCTGCTATTTGGCATTTAATTTATTATTTGGTTCTCTATTAAGATTATTCCAAAAGTGAAATACAACCACAGCTTTAGTTACTTACAGCTGGGTCCCAAAATGCATTTAAAATGTTCTAACTCTTTAGTCGGACATTTGGGAACCTGCCCTCTTCCAATTCTGGCCTCTTGAACATCCCTGATTTTAATCGCTCCACCATTGGCAGCTGTGCCTTCAGCTGCCTGTGCCCTAAGCTCTGGAATTCCTTCCCTAAACCTCTCCACCTCTCTCTCCTCCTGTAAGACGTTCCTTTGACCTAACATTTGGTCACCTGTCCTAATATCACCTTATGTAGCTTGGTGTCAAATTCCTGCCTGATAATCGCTCCTGTGATGCGCCTTGGGATATTTTACTATGTTAAAGGCGTGATATAAATGCAGGTTGTTCCTTTGTTAGAACACAGAATCCAGGTCAATATGATCAAAGTTTTTGAAATGATGGAAGGATGGGACAGGGTAGAGAGAAGCAGACTGTTCCCAGTGACTGAGGACTCAGGAACGAGGGGCCAGGGATACAGGATTAAACCTGCAGAGATTTGGAAGAGAGTTCAGGAAAAATCTCTTCACATGGAGAGCTGTGAGATTGTGGAATTCACTGCCGGGGTTAGTGGTTGGGGCAGAAATTGTGTCAACATTTAGGTAGCAAAGGGTACGGTACCATTGTGGTTATATCACCGGACTAGTAATCCAGAATCCCGGACTAATGATCCAGACACACGAATCCAAATATCACCACGGCAGCTGGGGAATTTAAATTTAAATAAATCTGAAATTTAAAAGCTATATCAGTAATGGTGACCGTGAAACTACCGGATTGTCATAAAAACCCATTTGGTTCACTAATGTCCTTTTGGGAAGGAAATCTGCCGTCCTTACCCAGTCTGGGCCTATATGTGACTCCAGACCCACAGTGGTTGACTCTTAACTGCTGTCTGAAATGGACTCAGTTGTATCACACCACTATGACAAAGTCAGCAGTGTGGGAGCACCTTCACCACACAGGCTGCAGCGGTTCAAGAAGGCGGCTCACCACCACCTTCTCAAGGGAAATTAGGGATGGACAACAAATGCCGGCCTTGTCAGCGATGGGGTGGAACCCACATCCTGCCCCTGCTCCCCATCAGATACATAGGGCTGGGAATGAGGGTGACAGTTTTTTGAGGCGGTAATCTCGGGCAATGGATAAATTTAGCGCCAGGAAATGGTTTGTGTCGGCAACCAAATTTCAGTGGTTGCGCCCTGAGAGCGGAGCGGAGCGTGAAGGGAGGCGTTCCACACCTCTCTTAGGGCACTAGGCCGGGTGAGCAACTGAATATCCCGGGCTAAACAGCCGGCTTTGGAGCACCCTAAGAGAGGCTTCCCTGCAAAAAAACAAATTGGAACATAAAACACATAAACATTCCCTATACATTACACACCCGAAATAAAGTTAAATTGCAAAAACAAATATCACTCACACTTCCCTCATGCAGTCATTCCTTCCCGTAGCGCCCCAGAACAGCTCTGCACACCAGCTTTCTCTGGCGCGGACACCAGGGGGCGCTACGGGTGCAGCGCAAACCAAATGTTGCCTCCGTGTAGATACCGGGGGCGTTGCACACCGGCGCAACACTCCTGGGCAATACTCCTCAGCGCCGCCGGTACCGGCTCACTGAATTTGCCGAGCGGCACGAATACCGACACTCGGGGCTACAAACCCTTTAGCGCCCCTGTTCCGACCCTCGCGTGGGGCGGTGTCCCACCGAATTTCTAGCCCCTTATCTCCCTTAGAGAGTCTTCCTGCTATCATGGTTTCTCCAACAGTGCCGCTCCCTTCGGCCTCACCTCCTGTTAAATCTCTTAATTCCCAATGAAATACGAACTCCCGTTGTAGTTTTAATGTAACTTTATTCTGGCAGCAGCAACAAGCTTCTGGCTTTAAGCCAGGCCTTTGTCCTTCTGAGACCACATGGCCAAAATGGCTGTACTTATACCTGGTTCAATTTACAGAAAAGAACTCGCCTTCTTTGACCTTATTGGCTCAATTGATAGTCTGTTAACCTTTTAATTGGCTCGCTACCCAAAGGTCCTAAAATGTCAAGTTGATTGATGACAATGCAACATGCTGATTGCACATAGCAGCTTTGACTTGGGGGTCTGTGAATTTTCAAAACTGCAGCCAGGCTGCAGAGCTTGAATTCTCTATCAATCCCCCCTTTGATTCTTTCACAAACTGAATCATAAAACATCAGGTATCACTGGTTAAACATTCTACAAAATAATGTCATACATGTTAATAGAGTTTCCTTCTAAAATCTGTTGATGTGTTTCGCCACATGTCCGGACTAGTAGCTTCCACACAAATTTACACCAACCCAAGTTCCATCGTTGCCACAATGGAAGTCTGGTTTTAGTAGGTTATTTAACCTTATTCCAATTTAATCCAAATCAATATAATAATTCAACCAGTAAAGAACCTTCCCTTAAGCATAACACACCCCTGTGCCACATACAGACGGTCTGCTGGGACCTGCAAGGTGTCTCACCTTAGGGACAGCAGCTACAGCCGCCTGGTTGCAACAACATTTAATCAACATAAACAAACAATATAAAAGTAAAATAATTACAATGAATAGCATTAAACCTTCCACCAATGAAGTTCCTATTGAACCTAGCCATTCAGTGGCCCCGCTCCACAAAGTGAATGATAGGGGTTGCTTAAGTTTTTCTACCTCCTTTTGGATATGCTCCGCTAAGTGGGTAATTTCTTCGGAGCTATCTGGGATATATGTGCAACACTCAGTTCCGAGTAGGGTGCAAATACCTCCCTTTTCAGCCAGGATGTAGTCAAGGGCCAGTCTATTCTGTAGGGCTACTGTGCAGATTGCTACCATTTCTGCATTGATTTTAACTAGGGCCTCTGAGGTATCATTGGCTACCCGTTCCACAACGGATACCATGTTAATGGATTCCCTTGCCAGTTTGGCGGTCCCATACCTGGGAATCAGAATGGCAAAGAACCTCTCTGTTTCTGTGATAGTTCTCTTATGACGGTGTAAATGTTCCGACAGTGACTTTATATGATACATATAAGGCACAATGTAGGCTAAATAGCAGGATCCCGTCCAATTCTGGGGCAGCCAAGGGTAGGCCTTGTGGCCACACACCCAATAGGTGCAATTATAGGCAATGAATGTTAGCTGTTTCTTTGTCAGCAACACTCCGGGGCCTGTCCAGGCTTTTCCATCTGTTTTATTCAGAATCCCTGTTACGTTAAAAATTCCACATCGGCCCAGTTTGGACGGTTCCGTGGCTTGATTATATTATAATTCTGGGAGCAGTTACTATACCCCATATTTTGGCCTCCTTTGATGTTTCTAATCAGACAGACCGATTCCCCCGGTCTTCCTATTCCCGTTGTATTAGTGATAACAAAAAATGGGGGCCGTTTGGAATTTGGGTCCAGTGGGGGGGGGGGGGGTCGGGTCGGGGAACAGGAGCGCGGGTCGGGTCGGTCGGGGAGGCGGGGGGGGAGCGGGTCTCGGATCGGGGCGGGGGAGTGGGTGTCTGGTCGGCGGTGGGGTGGGGGGGAGCGGGTGTCTGGTCGGCGGGGGGGGAGCGGGTGTCGGGTCGGGTCTGGTCGGCGGGGGGGGGGGGGGGGGAGCGGGTCTCGGGTCTGCTCGGCGGGGGGGCGGTGAGCGGGTGCCGGGTCGGGTCTGGTCGTCGGGCGGGGGGGGGGAGCGGGTGTCGAGTCGGGTCTGGTCGGCGGGGGGGAGCGGGTGTCGGGTCGGGTCTGGTCAGCGGGGGGGGGGGGGGGGAGCGGGTGTCGGGTCTGGTCGGGCGGGGAGCAGGAGCTGGCCGTGGGAGGAGCCTCATTCACGCAGCCCCAGTGAGGCCATTGGGCCAGGGCTAGGGGCTGCGTGCTTCGGGCCCCTCCCACACAGTTCGGCGCCTGGAGCTACTGCACATGCATGCCGACTGTAGCGCGCATGTGCAGAGGTCCCGGCACTGTTTTCAGTGCCGGGACCTGGCTCCGCCCCCCCCCCACAGCTCGTGCTGGCTGCGCCGAGGGCCAGAGGACCTGTAAGTAGGTGGAGAATACCGAGGATTTTTTTAGGCGCCGTTTCAGCTCGGAGGGGCGCCCGTTTTTTTTCTTGTGGAAACTTGGGCCCATTGAAACATATAAAATAGATGCAGGAGTAGACCATTCGGCCCTTCGAGCCTGCACCGCCATTCAATGAGTTCATGGCTGAACATGCAACCTCAGTACCCCATTCCTGCATTCTCGCCATACCCCTTGATCCCCCTAGTAGTAAGGACTATATCTAACTCCTTTTTGAATATATTTAGTGAATTTTCTGTGGTAGAGAATTCCACAGGTTCACCACTCTCTGGGTGAAGAAGTTTCTCCTCATCTCAGTCCTAAATGGCTAACCCCTTATCCTTAGACTGTGACCCCTGGTTCTGGACTTCCCCAACATTGGGAACATACTTCCTGCATCTAACCTGTATAAACCCGTCAGAATTTTAAACGTTTCTATGAGATCCCCTCTCATTCTTCTGAACTCCAGTGAATACAAGCCCAGTTGATCCAGTCTTTCTTGATATGTCAGTCCCGCCATCCTGGGAATCAGTCCGGTGAACCTTCGCTGCACTCCCTCAATAGCAAGAATGTCCTTCCTCAAGTTAGGAGACCAAAACTGTACACAATACTCCAGGTGTGGCCTCACTAAGGCCCTGTACAACTGTAGCAATACCTCCCTGCCCCTGTACTTAAATCCCCTCGCTATGAAGGCCAACATGCCATTTGCTTTCTTAACCGCCTGCTGTACCTGCATGCCAACCTTCAATGACTGATGTACCATGACACCCAGGTCTCGTTGCACCTCCCCTTTTCCTAATCTGTCACCATTCAGATAATAGTCTGTCTCTCTGTTTTTACCACCAAAGTGAATAACCTCACATTTATCCACATTATACTTCATCTGCCATGCATTTGCCCACTCACCTAACCTATCCAAGTCACTCTGCAGCCTCATAGCATCCTCCTCGCAGCTCACACTGCCCCACCCAACTTAGTGTCATCCGCAAATTTGGAGATACTACATTTAATCCCCTCGTCCAAATCATTAATGTACAATGTAAACAGCTGGGGCCCCAGCACAGAACCTTGCGGTACCCCACTAGTCACTGCCTGCCATTCTGAAAAGTACCCATTTACTCCTACTCTTTGCTTCCTGTCTGACAACCAGTTCTCAATCCATGTCAACACACTATCCCCAATCCCATGTGCTTTAACTTTGCACATTAATCTCTTGTGTGGGACCTTGTCGAAAGCCTTCTGAAAGTCCAAATATACCACATCAACTGGTTCTCCCTTGTCCACTCTACTGGAAACATCCTCAAAAAATTCCAGAAGATTTGTCAAGCATGATTTCCCTTTCACAAATCCATGCTGACTTGGACCTATCATGTCACCTCTTTCCAAATGCGCTGCTATGACATCCTTAATAATTGATTCCATCATTTTACCCACTACTGATGTCAGGCTGACTGGTCTATAATTCCCGGTTTTCTCTCTCCCTCCTTTTTTAAAAAGTGGGGTTACATTGGCTACCCTCCACTCGATAGGAACTGATCCAGAGTCTATGGAATGTTGGAAAATGACTGTCAATGCATCTGCTATTTCCAAGGCCACCTCCTTAAGTACTCTGGGATGCAGTCCATCAGGCCCTGGGGATTTATCGGCCTTCAATCCCATCAATTTCCCCAACACAATTTCCCGACTAATAAGGATTTCCCTCAGTTCCTCCTTCTTACTAGACCCTCTGACCCCTTTTATATCCGGAAGGTTGTTTGTGTCCTCCTTAGTGAATACCGAACCAAAGTACTTGTTCAATTCGTCTGCCATTTCTTTGTTCCCTATTATGACTTCCCCTGATTCTGACTGCAGGGGACCTACGTTTGTCTTTACTAACCTTTTTCTCTTTACCTATCTATAGAAACTTTTGCAGTCCGTCTTAATGTTCCCTGCAAGCTTCCTCTCGTACTCTATATTCCCTGCCCTAATCAAACCCTTTGTCCTCCTCTGTTGAGTTCTAAATTTCTCCCAGTCCCCAGGTTCACTGCTATTTCTGGCCAATTTGTATGCCACTTCCTTGGCTTTAATGCTATCCCTGATTTCCCTTGATAGCCACGGTTGAGCCATCTTCCCTTTTTTATTTTTACGCCAGACAGGGTTGTACAATTGTTGTAGTTCATCCATGCGGTCTCTAAATGTCTGCCATTGCCCATCCACAGTCAACCCCTTAAGTATCATTCGCCAATCTATCCTAGCCAATTCACGCCTCATACCTTCAAAGTTACCCTTCTTTAAGTTCTGGATCATGGTCTCTGAATTAACTGTTTCATTCTCCATCCTAATGTAGAATTCCACCATATTATGATTACTCTGCCCCAAGGGGCCTCGCACAACGAGATTACTAATTAATCCTCTCTCATTACACAGCACCCAGTCTAAGATGGCCTCCCCCCTAGTTGGTTCCTTGACATATTGGTCTATAAAACCATCCCTTATGCACTCCAGAAAATCCTCCTCCAACGTATTGCTTCCAGTTTGGCTAGCCCAATCTATGTGCATATTAAAGTCACCCATTATAACTGCTGCACCTTTATTGCATGCACCCCTAATTTCCTGTTTGATGCCCTCCCCAACATCACTACTACTGTTTGGAGGTCTGTACACAACTCCGACTAACATTTTTTGCCCTTTGGTGTTCTGCAGCTCTACCCATATAGATTCCACATCATCCAAGCTAATGTCCTTCCTAACTTTTGCATTAATCTCCTCTTTAACCAGCAATGCTACCCCACTTCCTTTTCCTTTTATTCTATCCTTCCTGAATGTTGAATACCCATGGATGTTGAGTTCCCAGCCCTGATCATCCTGGAGCCACGTCTCCGTAATCCCAATCACATCATATCCGTTAACATCTATTTGCACAGTTAATTCATCCACCTTATTACGGATACTCCTTGCATTAAGACACAAAGCCTTCAGGCTTGTTTTTTTAACACCCTTTGTCCTTTTAGAATTATGATGTAGTGTGGCCCTTTTTGTTTCTTGCCTTTGTTTACTCGGCCTTCCACTATTGCGTTTTACCTTTCTACCATCTGTTTCTGACTCCATATTACTTCGCCCTATCTCGCTACATAGGTTCCCATCCCCCTACCATATTAGTTTAAACACTCCCGAACTGCATTAGCAAATGTTACCCCTAGGACATCAGTTCCAGTCCTGCCCAAGTGCAGACCGTCCCTTTTGTACAGGTCCCACTTCCCCCAGAACTGGTTCCAATGTCCCAGGAATTTGAATCCCTCCCTCTTGCACCACTGTTCAAGGGATTTACATGTAATTCCTTTGCTACCCTACTATATCCCTTTGGTGCAGAGGGTCGGCTAGTAAGAAGTAGGCCTATGACTAGAATACCTACAATCAGTAATAAAGTAAATTTATACATTTTGGCAAAAAGTAATTGTCCTTATCAGATTTCAGCTTCAGTTATGGGTGCTCGTTTAACGTGTGAAGCGTGGATCCAGGTTTTCTTTCCTTGGACTTTAACAGCTGCCTGGGTGGTCAATAACACTTGATAAGGTCCCTCCCACTTGGCACCCAAAGGTTCTTTATGCAACTTTTTTCACATACACCCAGACTCCCGGGATGATGTCGTGTTCTCCTTCGGGTGGATTACCCCATCTGCCGATACCTGTCGAGAAACAGAACTAATAGCATTGGTTAGGTTCTGACAGTATGATAACAAAGTGTCACTCATTAAGTGAACATCGGCTTTCCTTAAATTGATAGTTCCTGGCAGCGACATGGGTCTTCCTGTTATGATTTCAAATGGGCTTAGACCTGTAGTTCTGTTCGGGGTTGCCCTAATGTTACATAGCACTATTGGTAGTGCCTGGGGCCATGGTGTTCCTTCTTGGTGATATTTGGCAAGCTGTTGTTTCAGAGTTCGATTCATTCGCTCTACTTGTCCTGATGATTGTGGATGATAAGGACAGTGTAAATCCCACGTAATGTTCAGTAACCTACAGACTTCTTGTCAGACAGCACCTGTGAAGTGTGTTCCCTGATCTGAGTCAATGCTACTCGGAACTCCCCATTGGGGAATGTAATCCTTACACAAGACCTTTGCAGTGTGATTGGCTGTGGCTCTTTTAGTTGGGACAGCTTATACCCATCTAGAGAATCTGTTGACCATGACAAGAATGTTAGTGTATCCTTGGCATGGAGGAAGAGATATATAATCAACCTGCAGATGCTGGAATGTTCCGACAGGGGCAGGGGGCCTCAGTTGGGGCATTACCGTGATGGGTCCAGAATTATTTTTCTGGCAAACCACACAGCGGTCTGTTACCAGCTGGGCATGTTTTTTAAATCCTCGACCCCACCAGCTTTTCTGGAACCGTGCCGTTATCTGTTGTGAGGCCAAGTGTCCCCACGAGTGGATCTGTTGGGCTAAAAAAAGCATAAGCGCTTGTGGCGCGACTGGCTTGTCGATAATTCTTTGTCTCCAGACACCATCTTCACATAGCTTAATTCCTGCCTCAATCCATTCCATTTTTCCTCTCGGGAGCACTCGCCTTGCATTGTTTGAAGGTCTCGTGTCAGAGTCCTGAGTGCTTTCAATCTGCACATCTGTGTTGGTTCTTCTGGAGGAACGCCCTGTGAGGCGGCATCTTTAGCTGCCTGGTCGGCTAGGGCATTTTCCTGTGCTTCTGTGGTATTTTCCTTGGTATGGGCCTTACATTTCAGGATGGACACTTCCTGAGGTAATTGTATGGCCTCCAGTAAGTCTCGGACTTCTTTTCCATTTCGGATAGGTGTACCAGCAGCAGTGAGGAATCCCCTTTTCCGCCATAACAGACCAAAGTCGTGAGCGACTCCAAAAGCATAACGCAAATCTGTGTAGACATTAGCTGTCTGTCCTTCTGCTATTCGACATGCTTCTGACAGGGCCCGTAACTCAGCCTGTTGTGCTGACGTTGCTGAGGGTAAACATCCTTTTGCCACTACCTCATATAAGGTTGTAACTGCCCATCCTGCTTTTCTGGTACCATTGTCAACAAAGGAGGAACCATCTGTAAACAGGATGAGGTCTGGGTTGTGCAGAGGCTCCTCTGCTGCTAAGACTGCTTCTTCTGTTTCTTTTAAAATCTCCACGCAGTCATGCTCTTCACATTCTCCCCCCTCTTGCTCCCTCGATTCTGACATCGGGAGCATAGTTGCGGGATTAACCGGGCTTGCCCGGACGATTAGGAGCTTCCAAAACTGCTGTCCAGCAGGTCCATCTAGCTGCCGTCACCTGAGACATTCTATTCATAGACAGCAAAGCATGTACGGTGTGGGGACACTTGACAATCAGCTTTTGGTCAAGGACTAGACCCGCAGTGATCATTACCGCTCGACATGTAGCTTCCATGGCCCTTAGGCAACTTCCCCATCCGAGGGCTACCGCATCCAGTTTTGCCGAATAATAGCCAATAAGTCTTTGCCGATCCCCATGTTCTTGTGTCAGTATAGCTGTCATATATCCTTCTTTCTCATGGACAAACAGGGTAAATGGCTTACCACTGTCGGGGATTCCCAGAGCCGGTGCCGAACACAAAGCCTTTTTCAAACTCGGGAAGGCCTCTTGCTGTTCCTTAGTGAGGGTGATGGCTTCTTTAGAGGCACGTTTCCCCTTTAAGATATCATTCAATGGCTGAGCAAGCTGTGTGAAGGAGTCAATCCAATTTCTGTTAAAGTTACACAATCCCAAAAAAAGACCTTAGTTCCTGAATAGTGGTGGGTTTTTTAGCAGCCCGAATGGCTGCAGTTCTATCCTGGGTAAGTTCTCTCTTTCCTTGTGAAATCTTTTGTCCCAGGTATACAACCTCTTCTTGGGATATTTGTGCTTTGTCGATGCTGGCTTTATGTCCTTTCAGCCAAAGGTGGTCCAGCAAAGCTCGTAAATCTTGTTCATGCTGTTCTTCCATGTTTGAAGCTAGCAGGATATCGTCTACATATTGGATGACTGTGGATGACAGGGGAGGTAATTCTCGCAAATGGCTTTGTAAAGCCATGTGGAATACCGTAAGGCTGTTGTGGAAACCCTGCGGTAACCGGGTCCAAGTATACTGTTGTCCTTGGACCGTGAAAGCAAACCACTGTCGAACCTCCGGTGCCAGAGGCACCGACCAAAATCCGTTGGCCATATCTATAACCGAGAAATATTTATGTTCCGGTTTGAGGGCATTAAAAATGGTGGAGGATTCTGCGACCAAAGGAACTTTTTGATCAATACACTGGTTAGCTTTCCTATAATCGACAATCAAACGCCAAGTCTCATTAGATTTCTGTACCGGCCACACGGGGCTATTGGAGGAGCTATGCGTTTTAATAAGCACCCCTTGTTTCTCCAATTGCTAAGATTCCCGCGATGGCAGTTGGACTGATGGGATACTGTTTAGTGCATGGAGGCTTGGTCCCGGTAACTGACGCAGGCTCCATCTGGAGTAGGCCACAATCGTTCTTATCTTTAGCCCATATCGGGTGTTCTTTCAATTCTTCTTTCTTCAAAGTTCTAATTGACCATGTCACCCGACCATTCTCGAAATGCAACGATGAATCTACTTGGATTAGAACGTCCATTCCCAAAAGGGGTTGATCTGCTGGGCCGATCCAGACCAGCGTGGTTAGTTCATGTGGACCCAGCCCTATAAATACCAGTGTTGTCATTTTAATTTCCATTTTATGGCCCCCAACTCCATAGGCTGTATGTGCTCTACCATCCAACGACAAAAAGTCTCCATATTGTAGGGGTAAGCATGTTAATTCCGCCCCTGTGTCTAAAAGACAGTCCCTCACAGTTATATATAGCCCATCTCCCCTTTGTTGTATTAGTGCGAGGAGGGGGGCCAGGGTGGGCTCTAATCGTTTTTTGCTATCCCAAATAACTCCTTCTGTTGTTGTATTGTCAGTCGCTTAAATGCTTCTATGAGGTCGTTATCTTGTGACAAACCTGGTTTGTTGGTTGAATTGTATCCCTGGCTGCGTCCTCTTCCCCAGCCACGACCTTGCTGTTTTGCCCTGCACGTCTTGGCCCAGTGACCTTCTTTCCCACAATAATGACATTTTCTGGGTAATTTTCCTAATAACTGTTTATCGGAATCCTGGGATTTCCATCCCATAGCCTGTACAGCTCGGACTTTAGCTCCCATATCCCGATCTAATTGGTTACATCGATCCACCAATGCTGCAAAGATAGTTCCTCTATCTTCCCAGTCCGGTAACACTACCTTAAGCATTTTGGACAGTTCCGGCTTTAGACCTGCCACGAAAGCTGCTTTCAGGGGTCCAAACACTTGTTCATCCATTTCCTCATCCGTATTATTCATACCCGAATGTTCTAGCCACGTGCATCTAAATCGCTCGTCATACTCCAGGACCTCCTCTGTTCCTTTCTGTTGGCAGGCTGCAATTTTTCCCCAGTCTGTCTTAGCTGGACTGAAGGTTTGCAGCCAGTGTTTAATCGCCTCCCATCCTGCGTCTAATTCTTGCTAATCCTGCCCCAAAGCTTCATCTACCTTGTCGTGCAATTTTCTTCCTTGTGTTTTTGGCACCATTATGGTCAAAATTTGCACTCCGTCCCAGGGATGAAGTTGATATATATTTCTTAAGCGGTCCAATTGGTCCCACGGTTTTACTCCCCCTTTCTTTGGATTGGGCAATTCCTTGGACCATTTATCAATTTTCTCTGGGTCTGCCGGATCATGAACTAAATATTCTGCATACACCCTTTTCCTCGTTTTTTTGGTTCCGCCCTCATCCGCAGTCTCTTCTGATTTGACTACAACTCGTCTTTTTTTAAACGGGGCAAAGCACACCCCTAATTCTTCATCCTCCGACCCTGTATCGTCGGAGGACTCAGAAACCGTATCTATTCCTCGGTCGTGTCTTCGGGTTTGCGCTTTTAATTTATCCAAACATGGGTACCCTGGGAATTGACTGATACATTTTCCTTTTCCTATTACTGTCTCTTGACCTAATGATTTTTACCATTCTTTAATTTCACCTTTCAGATCTTTAACTTCCGCTTCTGCCTTTTCAAGTTCAAATCTTTTCTGTCACAGCTGTGCACAAACTGCTTGCAATTGGTCCTTTGTACTGGTCAGTTCTCGATCATGTTGGGAACACATTATAATTTCATTCCGCTTTCGGATCTGTCCCATAACGGCTAGGGACCATCTAGTTCGCTCTTTAATTTTCATATGGGTCGTTTTTCTCCAAACCCTTTTAATCTCGTCCAAGGACCATTGTCCTTTGGAGGTACCGTATTTTTCTTCGATCTTAATACAGGTTTTAGATAAGTTGAATTGTTGCTCTATGTATTCTTTCAACTGTTCGAGGATTTCATCTATCAAAACCTCAGGTGGTACCTGCCCACCTTTAACAGTTGTAGGCAATTCTTGCTCTTATCTCCTGCTGCCATAATACTGATTTCTTTACTGGGGTCTCGAGTTGTAGGCTTTCCAGCCGATCAGTGGGTCGGTGATTAATTAACTAACACACCACCGAAGTTAGACGTCTATGGGACCTCGAGCCGACAACCAACCGGAGGGTTCGCAAACCGGAGGCTTTCGGAATCGCGTAGAAGGAGAGGCGAATTTAGACTTTTGAACGAGGACTTTTATAAAGAGGAGTTCTCACCTCACTATGTAGGTCCGATGTCCAAAATTCAGTTTCTTCCCTCAGCGATCCTGTTTGTGACGGCAAAATTGTTAGATCTCTTAATTTCCAATACGAACTCCGGTTGTAGTTTTAATGTAACTTTATTCTGGCAGCAGCAACAAGCTTCTGGCTTTAAGCCAGGCCTTTGTCCTTCTGAGACCACATGGTCAAAATGGCTGTACTTATACCTGGTTCAATTTACAGAAAAGAACTCGCCTTCTTTGACCTTATTGGCTCAATTGATAGTCTGTTAACCTTTTAATTGGCTCGCTACACAAAGGTCCTAAAATGTCAAGTTGATTGATGACTTAATGCAACATGCTGATTGCATGTAGCAGCTTTGACTTGGGGTCTGTGAATTTTCAAAACTGCAGCCAGGCTGCAGAGCTTGAATTCTCTATCACCTCCACCGCTGACCCTTGCTCCCCGTTTCTTCTCTCTCAGCGGCAATGGCGCCTCTTCACCCATCTTGCTCCCTTTTGCCATCTTTATCTCCCTGCTCCCATCCTGCTGCCCCTTTAAGGCTCCTGCCTCTTGCACCCTCTTTGTGTCTTGCCTCCCTCCTGTTCCACAAGATGTCCGACTCCCAGTCTTTCTTTGGAGTACTTACACTTACCCCGCGCCCTGCTCCCGCCCACCCCCCACAGACACCCGATTGTTTAGGGAGAGCCGAGGCATGTTATGGCTCGACTCTGCCCTTGACCCGTGCTGACCTCCGCTGTCTGTGTCCTTTTGTGACTTCAGACACTTATCCAATTCCCTTTTGAAAGCCACAATTGAATCTGCCTCCACCACCCTTTCCGGCAGTGCAGTCCAGATCCTAACCTAGATCCTGCATAAAGAAGGTTTTTCTTTCGTCGCCTTTGTTTGGGTTATGGTGATAGGGTCGCCATATTAGAAAAAGGATATCGAGGCACTGAAGAGGTCGCAGGGAAGATTTACATGGATGATACCAAAAATGCAAGGGTATACATATTAGGAACAGGCTGGGTCTCTTCTCTTGAAAAAAGGTTGAGGGGTGATCTGATAGAGGTCTTTAAAATCATGATTTTGATAGAGTGGATACAGAGAGAATGTTTCCACTTGTGGGGAAGAGCAAAACTAGAGGCCATAAATATAAGATCGTCACCAAGAAATCCAATAGGGAACTTCTTTACCCAGAGATGGTGAGAATAAGAACAACTCTGGAGACCTGCAATAAAAGACTAAGGTCACACTTTACTTTGAGCTCACAGTGTTCAGTCTGACTCTTTCTCTATACACAACAGTATTCATTGAGGGGATGTGGGCATCGCTGGCAAGGCCGGCATTTATTGCCCATCCCTGATTGCCCCTTGAGAAGCTGGTGGTGAGCCGCCTTCTTGAACCGCTGCAGTCCGTGTGGTGAAGGTGCTCCCACAATGCTGACTTTGCTTGGTACAACTGAGTGTCTCACTGGACCTGTCAAAAGCCCAGCGGGAGATCGAGCCAGCGGCAGTTGGTGAGAGGGGAGCGACCTGTCAAAAGCCCAGCGGGAGATCGAGCCAGCGGCAGTTGGTGAGAGGGGAGCGACCTGTCAAAAGCCCAGCGGGAGATCGAGCCAGCGGCAGTTGGTGAGAGGGGAGCGACCTGTCAAAAGCCCAGCGGGAGATCGAGAGCCAGCGGCAGTTGGTGAGAGGGGAGCGACCTGTCAAAAGCCCAGCGGGAGATCGAGAGCCAGCGGCAGTTGGTGAGAGGGGAGCGACCTGTCAAAAGCCCAGCGGGAGATCGAGAGCCAGCGGCAGTTGGTGAGAGGGGAGCGACCTGTCAAAAGCCCAGCGGGAGATCGAGAGCCAGCGGCAGTTGGTGAGAGGGGAGCGACCTGTCAAAAGCCCAGCGGGAGATCGAGAGCCAGCGGCAGTTGGTGAGAGGGGAGCGACCTGTCAAAAGCCCAGCGGGAGATCGAGAGCCAGCGGCAGTTGGTGAGAGGGGAGCGACCTGTCAAAAGCCCAGCGGGAGATCGAGAGCCAGCGGCAGTTGGTGAGAGGGGAGCGACCTGTCAAAAGCCCAGCGGGAGATCGAGAGCCAGCGGCAGTTGGTGAGAGGGGAGCGACCTGTCAAAAGCCCAGCGGGAGATCGAGAGCCAGCGGCAGTTGGTGAGAGGGGAGCGACCTGTCAAAAGCCCAGCGGGAGATCGAGAGCCAGCGGCAGTTGGTGAGAGGGGAGCGACCTGTCAAAAGCCCAGCGGGAGATCGAGAGCCAGCGGCAGTTGGTGAGAGGGGAGCGACCTGTCAAAAGCCCAGCGGGAGATCGAGAGCCAGCGGCAGTTGGTGAGAGGGGAGCGACCTGTCAAAAGCCCAGCGGGAGATCGAGAGCCAGCGGCAGTTGGTGAGAGGGGAGCGACCTGTCAAAAGCCCAGCGGGAGATCGAGCCAGCGGCAGTTGGTGAGAGGGGAGCGACCTGTCAAAAGCCCAGCGGGAGATCGAGAGCCAGCGGCAGTTGGTGAGAGGGGAGCGACCTGTCAAAAGCCCAGCGGGAGATCGAGAGCCAGCGGCAGTTGGTGAGAGGGGAGCGACCTGTCAAAAGCCCAGCGGGAGATCGAGAGCCAGCGGCAGTTGGTGAGAGGGGAGCGACCTGTCAAAAGCCCAGCGGGAGATCGAGAGCCAGCGGCAGTTGTTGAGAGGGGAGCGACCTGTCAAAAGCCCAGCGGGAGATCGAGAGCCAGCGGCAGTTGGTGAGAGGGGAGCGACCTGTCAAAAGCCCAGCGGGAGATCGAGAGCCAGCGGCAGTTGGTGAGAGGGGAGCGACCTGTCAAAAGCCCAGCGGGAGATCGAGAGCCAGCGGCAGTTGGTGAGAGGGGAGCGACCTGTCAAAAGCCCAGCGGGAGATCGAGAGCCAGCGGCAGTTGGTGAGAGGGGAGCGACCTGTCAAAAGCCCAGCGGGAGATCGAGAGCCAGCGGCAGTTGGTGAGAGGGGAGCGACCTGTCAAAAGCCCAGCGGGAGATCGAGAGCCAGCGGCAGTTGGTGAGAGGGGAGCGACCTGTCAAAAGCCCAGCGGGAGATCGAGAGCCAGCGGCAGTTGGTGAGAGGGGAGCGACCTGTCAAAAGCCCAGCGGGAGATCGAGAGCCAGCGGCAGTTGGTGAGAGGGGAGCGACCTGTCAAAAGCCCAGCGGGAGATCGAGAGCCAGCGGCAGTTGGTGAGAGGGGAGCGACCTGTCAAAAGCCCAGCGGGAGATCGAGAGCCAGCGGCAGTTGGTGAGAGGGGAGCGACCTGTCAAAAGCATACTGGTGCAGCTACAGCGGGAGAGAAAGCAAAATAGAAGTAGAAAGTAATCAAAAAGTGACGTCACAGCCAATGGGGTAAGTGATTGGCTGGTGTTGGGTGAGTAGCTTTTCTTTTATTTTTTATATCAGTAAGTGAACTATAACATTGTTATTACCAATTTAAGGGTATCTAAGGTTAAGACATGGCAGGAGAGCTCAGTCATGTGATATGCTCCTCCTGTACCATGTGGGAACTCGGGGACACTTCCGGTGTCCCTGACGACTACGTGTGTGGGAAGTGTATCCGCCTCGAGCTCTTGACGGTCCGCGTTGCAGAATTGGAGCTGAAGGTGGATTCACTCTGGAGCATCCACGATGCTGAGAATGACGTGAGTATCACGTGTAGTGAGTTGGTCTTACCGCAGGAGAAGGGTCCACAGCCAGATATGGAATGGAAGACCAACAGGAAGAGCAGTGCAAGAAAGATAGTGCAGGAGTCCCCTGTGGTCATCCCCCTGCAAAACAGATACACTGCTTTGAGTACTGTTGGGGAGGATGACTCATCAGGGGAGGGCAGCAGCAGCCAAGTTCATGGCACCGTAGGTGGCTCTGCTGCAAAGGAGGGCAGGAAAAAGAGTGGGAGCGCGATAGTGATAGGGGATTCGATGGTGAGGGGAATAGATAGGCGTTTCTGCGGACGCAACCGAGACTCCAGGATGGTATGTTGCCTCCCTGGTGCAAGGGTCAAGGATGTCTCGGAGCGGGTGCAGGACATTCTGAAATGGGAGGGAGAACAGCCAGTTGTCGTGGTGCACATTGGTACCAACGACATAGGTAAAAAAAGGGATGAGGTCCTACGAAAAGAATTTAAGGAGCTAGGAGCTAAATTAAAAAGTAGGACCTCAAAAGTAGTAATCTCGGGATTGCTACCAGTGCCACGTGCTAGTCAGAGTAGGAATCGCAGGATAGCGCAGATGAATACATGGCTTGAGCAGTGGTGCAGCAGGGAGGGATTCAAATTCTTGGGGCATTGGAACCGGTTCTGGGGGAGGTGGGACCAGTACAAACCGGACGGTCTGCACCTGGGCAGGTCCGGAACCAATGTCCTAGGGGGAGTGTTTGCTAGTGCTGTTGGGGAGGAGTTAAACTAATATTGCAGGGGGATGGGAACCTATACAGGGAGACAGAGGGAGACAAAAAGGAAGCAAAAGCAAAAGACAGAAAGGAGATGAGGAAAAGTGGAGGGCAGAGAAACCCAAGGCAAAGAACAAAAAGGGCCACTGTACAGCAAAATTCTAAAAGGACAAAGGGTGTTAAAAAAACAAGCCTGAAGGCTTTGTGTCTTAATGCAAGGAGTATCCGCAATAAGGTGGATGAATTAATTGTGCAAATAGATGTTAACAAATATGATGTGATTGGGATTACGGAGACGTGGCTCCAGGATGATCAGGGCTGGGAACTCAACATCCAGGGGTATTCAACATTCAGGAAGGATAGAATAAAAGGAAAAGGAGGTGGGGTAGCATTACTGGTTAAAGAGGAGATTAATGCAATAGTTAGGAAAGACATTAGCTTGGATGATGTGGAATCTATATGGGTGGAGCTGCAGAACACTAAAGGGCAAAAATCGTTAGTGGGAGTTGTGTACAGACCTCCAAACAGTAGTAGTGATGTTGGGGAGGGCATCAAACAGGAAATTAGGAGTGCATGCAATAAAGGTGCAGCAGTTATAATGGGTGACTTTAATATGCACATAGATTGGGCTAGCCAAACTGGAAGCAATACGGTGGAGGAGGATTTCCTGGAATGCATAAGGGATGGTTTTCTAGACCAATATGTCGAGGAACCAACTAGGGGGGAGGCCATCTTAGACTGGGTGTTGTGTAATGAGAGAGGATTAATTAGCAATCTCATTGTGCGAGGCCCCTTGGGGAAGAGTGACCATAATATGGTGGAATTCTACATTAGGATGGAGAATGAAACAGTTAATTCAGAGACCATGGTCCAGAACTTAAAGAAGGGTAACTTTGAAGGTATGAGGCATGAATTGGCTAAGATAGATTGGCTAATGATACTTAAGGGGTTGACTGTGGATGGGCAATGGCAGACATTTAGAGAACGCATGGATGAATTACAACAATTGTACATTCCTGTCTGGCGTAAAAATAAAAAAGGGAAGGTGGCTCAACCGTGGCTATCTAGGGAAATCAGGGATAGTATTAAAGCCAAGGAAGTGGCATACAAATTGGCCAGAAATAGCAGCGAACCTGAGGACTGGGAGAAATTTAGAACTCAGCAGAGGAGGACAAAGGGTTTGATTAGGGCAGGGAAAATGGAGTACGAGAAGAAGCTTGCAGGGAACATTAAGGCGGATTGCAAAAGTTTCTATAGGTATGTAAAGAGAAAGAGGTTAGTAAAAACAAACGTAGGTCCCCTGCAGTCAGAATCAGGGGAAGTCATAACGGGGAACAAAGAAATGGCAGACCAATTGAACAAGTACTTTGGTTCAGTATTCACTAAGGAGGACACAAACAACCTTCCGGATATAAAAGTGGTCAGAGGGTCTATTAAAGAGGAGGAACTGAGGGAAATCTTTATTAGTCGGGAAATTGTGTTGGGGAAATTGATGGGATTGAAGGCCGATAAATCCCCAGGGCCTGATGGACTGCATCCCAGAGTACTTAAGGAGGTGGCCTTGGAAATAGCGGATGCATTGACAGTCATTTTCCAACATTCCATTGACTCTGGATCAGTTCCTATCGAGTGGAGGGTAGCCAATGTAACCCCACTTTTTAAAAAAGGAGGGAGAGAGAAAACAGGGAATTATAGACCGGTCAGCCTGACCTCAGTAGTGGGTAAAATGATGGAATCAATTATTAAGGATGTCATAGCAGCGCATTTGGAAAATGGTGACATGATAGGTCCAAGTCAGCATGGATTTGTAAAAGGGAGATCATGCTTGACAAATCTTCTGGAATTTTTTGAGGATGTTTCCAATAAAGTGGACAAAGGAGTACCAGTTGATGTGGTATATTTGGACTTTCAGAAGGCTTTCGACAAGGTCCCACACAGGAGATTAATGTGCAAAGTTAAAGCACATGGGATTGGGGGTAGTGTGCTGACGTGGATTGAGAACTGGTTGTCAGACAGGAAGCAAAGAGTAGGAGTAAATGGGTACTTTTCGGAATGGCAGGCAGTGACTAGTGGGGTACCGCAGGGTTCTGTGCTGGGGCCCCAGCTGTTTACATTATACATTAATGATTTAGACGAAGGGATTAAATGTAGTATCTCCAAATTTGCGGATGACACTAAGTTGGGTGGCAGTGTGAGCTGCGAGGAGGATGCTATGAGGCTACAGAGTGACTTGGATAGGTTAGGTGAGTGGGCAAATGCGTGGCAGATGAAGTATAATGTGGATAAATGTGAGGTTATCCACTTTGGTGGTAAAAACAGAGAGACAGACTATTATCTGAATGGTGACAGATTAGGAAAAGGGAAGGTGCAACGAGACCTGGGTGTCATGGTACATCAGTCATTGAAGGTTGGCATGCAGGTACAGCAGGCGGTTAAGAAAGCAAATGGCATGTTGGCCTTCATAGCGAGGGGATTTGAGTACAGGGGCAGGGAGGTGTTGCTACAGTTGTACAGGGCCTTGGTGAGGCCACACCTGGAGTATTGTGTACAGTTTTGGTCTCCTAACTTGAGGAAGGACATACTTGCTGTTGAGGGAGTGCAGCGAAGATTCACCAGACTGATTCCCGGGATGGTGGGACTGACCTATCAAGAAAGACTGAATCAACTGGGCTTGTATTCACTGGAGTTCAGAAGAGTGAGAGGGGACCTCATAGAAACGTTTAAAATTCTGACGGGTTTGGACAGGTTGGATGCAGGAAGAATGTTCCCAATGTTGGGGAAGTCCAGAACCAGGGGTCACAGTCTAAGGATAAGGGGTAAGCCATTTAGGACCGAGATAAGGAGAAACTTCTTCACCCAGAGAGTGGTGAACCTGTGGAATTCTCTACCACAGGAAGTAGTTGAGGCCAATTCACTAAATATATTCAAAAGGGAGTTAGATGAAGTCCTTAGTACTCGGGGGATCAAGGGGTATGGCGTGAAAGCAGGAAGTGGGTACTGAAGTTTCATGTTCAGCCATGAACTCGTTGAATGGCGGTGCAGGCTAGAAGGGCTGAATGGCCTGCTCCTGCACCTATTTTCTATGTTTCTATGTTTCTATAATAATTAGGAACAGGAGTAGGCCATCTAGCCCCTCAAGCCTGCTCCGCCATTCAATAAGATCATGACTGATCTGGCCGTGGACTCAGCTCCACTTACCCGCCCGCTCCCCATAACCCCCAATTCCCTTATTGGTTAAAAATCTATCTATCTGTGACTTGAATACATTCAATGAGCTAGCCTCAACTGCTTCCTTGGGCAGAGAATTCCACAGATTCACAACCCTCTAGGAAAAATTCCTTCTCAACTCGGTTTTAAATTGGCTCCCCCATATTTTGAGGCTGTGCCCCCTAGTTCTAGTCTCCCCGACCAGTGGAAACAACCTCTCTGCCTCTATCTTGTCTATCCCTTTCATTATTTTAAATGTTTCTATAAGATCACCCCTCATCCTTCTGAACTCCAACGAGTAAAGACCCAGTCTACTCAATCTATCATCATAAGGTAACCCCCTCATCTCCGGAATCAGCCTAGTGAATCGTCTCTGTACCCCCTCCAAAGCTAGTATATCCTTTCTTAAGTAAGGTGACCAAAACTGCACGCGGTACTCCAGGTGCGGCCTCACCAATACCCTGTACAGTTGCAGCAGGACCTCCCTGCTTTTGTACTCCATCCCTCTCGCAATGAAGGCCAACATTCCATTCGCCTTCCTGATTACCTGCTGCACCTGCAAACTAACTTTTTGGAATTCATGCACAAGGACCCCCAGGTCCCTCTGCACCGCAGCATGTTGTAATTTCTCCCCATTCAAATAATATTCCCTTTTACTGTTTTTTTTTCCAAGGTGGATGACCTCACTTTTTCCGACAGTGTATTCCATCTGCCAAACCTTAGCCCATTCGCTTAACCTATCTAAATCTCTTTGCAGCCTCTCTGTATCCTCTACACAACCCGCTTTCCCACTAATCTTTGTGTCATCTGCAAATTTTGTTACACTACACTCTGTCCCCTCTTCCAGGTCATCTATGTATATTGTAAACAGTTGTGGTCCCAGCACCGATCCCTGTGGCACACCATTAACCACCGATTTCCAACCTGAAAAGGACCCATTTATCCCGACTCTCTGCTTTCTGTTAGCCAGCCAATTGTCGATCCATGCTAATACATTTCCTCCGACTCTACGTACCTTTATCTTCTGCAGTAACCTTTTGTGTGGCACCTTATCGAATGCTTTTTGGAAATCTAAATACACCACATCCATCGGTACACCTCTATCCACCATGCTCGTATATCCTTAAAGAATTCCAGTAAATTAGTTAAACATGATTTCCCCTTCATGAATCCATGTTGTGTCTGCTTGATTGCACTATTCCTATCTAGATGTCCCGCTATTTCTTCCTTAATGATAGCTTCAAGCATTTTCCCCACTACAGATGTTAAACTAACAGGCCTATTACCTGCCTTTTGTCTGCCCCCTTTTTTAAACAGAGGCATTACATTAGCTGCTTTCCAATCCGCTGGTACCTTCTCAGAGTCCAGAGAATTTTGGTAGATTATAACGAATGCATCTGCTATAACTTCTGTCATCTCTTTTAATACCCTGGGATGCATTTCATCAGGACCAGGGGACTTGTCTACCTTGAGTCCCATTAGCCTGTCCAGCACTACCCCCCTTGTGATGGTGATTATCTCAAGGTTCTCCCTTCCCACATCCCGTGACCAGCAATTTTTGGCATGGTTTTTGTGTCTTCCACTGTGAAGACCGAAGCAAATAATTGTTTAAGGTCTCAGCCATTTCCACATTTCCCATTATTAAATCCCCCTTCTCATCTTCTAAGGGACCAACATTTACTTTAGTCACTCTTTTCCGTTTTATATATTGGTAAAAGCTTTTACTATCCGTTTTTATGTTTTGCGGAAGTTTACTTTCGTAATCAATCTTTCCTTTCTTTATTGCTTTCTTAGTCATTCTTTGCTGTCGTTTAAAATTTTTCCAATCTTCTAGTTTCCCACTAACCTTGGCCACCTTATACGCATTGGTTTTTAATTTGATACTCTCCTTTATTTCCTTGGTTATCCATGGCTGGTTATCCCATCTCTTACCGCCCTTCTTTTCCACTGAAATATATTTTTGTTGAGCACTATGAAAGAGCTCCTTAAAAGTCCTCCACTGTTCCTTAATTGTGCCACCGTTTAGTCTGTGCTTCCAGTCTACTTTAGCCAACTCTGCCCTCATCCCACTGTAGTCCCCTTTGTTTAAGCATAGTACGCTCGTTTGAGACACTACTTCCTCACCCTCAATCTGTATTACAAATTCAACCATACTGTGATCACTCATTCCGAGAAGATCTTTTACTCGGAGATCGTTTATTATTCCTGTCTCATTACACAGGACCAGATCTAAGATAGCTTGCTCCCTTGTAGGTTCTGTAACATACTGTTCGAAGAAACAATCCCGTATGCATTCTATAAATGTGGAACTCGCTGCCACAGGGAGTGGTTGAAGCGAATAGTATCGATGCATTTAAGGGGAAGCTGGATAAACACATGAGGGAGAAAGGAATAGAAGGATATACTGATGGGGTGAGATGAAGAGGGGTGGGAGGAGGCTCGAGTGGAGCATAACCAGTTGGGCCAAATGGCCTGTTTCTGTGCTGTAGATTCTATGTAACATGTAATCTAGTTGTACCGCACAAGTCATTGTTGGGTTTGGCAGTAGTGAGTGAGCTAACAGGATTATTATTTGACTTTGGCCCAGGACTAACATTCCCACCTTTGAGTCAGAAGGTCTTAATTTTGAACCCCACTCCAGACAGCTTCGGCTCTGGAGCGTAGGGACATGGGAACAAGAGGAGGCCAATCAGCCCCTCGAGCCTGTTCCGCCATTCAATGAGATCATGGCTGATCTGCGACCTAACTCTATGGGCCCAAGTTTCCACATGATTTGCGCCTGATTTTTAGGAGCAACTGGTGGAGAACGGACTATCTTAGAAATCGCAATTCTCCACATTTTTTTTTCTGCAGTTCTAGTCAGGTAGAACAGTTCTACTTTGGAACAGATTTTTTTCTTCAAAAGGGGGCGTGTCTGGCCACTGACGCCTGATTTCAAAGTTTCCACAGTGAAAACGTACTCCAAACTAACTTAGAATGGAGCAAGTGAAGATTTTTGTAGAACTGAAAAAACCTGTTCGACACATTAAAAAATCAGGCGCAGGTTACAAATTAGGCGTCCAGAACGAGGTGGGGGGGAGGGGGGGGGGAAGGGAAGTCATTAAATTCTACAATAAATCCTTAGTTATACTTCTACAAATATTATACAAATAAATCCAACCTGAATAACCATTTATAAGCAAAGAAAAGATTAAATAAACCATCTTCCTACCTGTGTGAAAGTGCTTCAGCCAGCCTCACAAGTTCGTTCGTTCGTTCCCGACGGCAGGGGGGGAGGAGGAAGCCGTTCCAGACGGTGGGCGGGAAGGAGACAGTGAGAAGGCTGCAGGAAGCCTCAGTGCTGATGTGCTGATGGCAATGTGCTTTTATTAAAAAATGTTCAAAAATTAAACAACTACAAAGAACTACAAAAATGGCCGAGTGCCAATGTCTCCTTCACACTGCGCGTGTGCGAACACTCCAACGCGCACGCGCAGGGTTGCCGGCAGGAAAAAACTAATTTAAATAGTACCCGCCCCCTCCCACTTACAAAATCGGCGCGAGTGTAGGCTCCGCCCCCCTGGGCGCCGCGCCAAACAGACAAGGAGCTGCAGGGCTCTCCAGAATCGCGAGTTTTTTTTCCGGCGCCGTTTTAGGCGCGAAAAACGGGCGCCCAGCTCGGAGGGGCGCCCGTTTTTTATCGTGTGTAAACTTGGGCCCTATATACCCACCTTTTCCCCATATCCCTTAATAGCTTTGGTTAACAGAAAGCCATCAATCTCCGATTTAAAATTAATAATTGACCCAGCATCAATTGCAGTTTGCGGAAGCGAGTTCCAAACTTCTACCGCTCTTTGTGTACAGAAGTGTTTCTTAATTTCACTCCAGAAAGGTCTGGCTCTAATTTTTAGACTGTGTCCCCTGGTCCTAGACTCCCCAACCAGCGGGAATAGTTTTTCCCTATCTACCCTATCTGTTCCTCTAAATATCCTGAGAACTTCGATACCGGCTGAGGTCTGTGGGATGCTTGTGTTCGGTGGGTTTGTGTCTCTCATCCAGCTAATCTTTTACAGCATTCTGCACAGGGACAATATTAAATTCTGTTCGACGAGCTAATGGCTGGTGTGTCTCTCCACAGGTCTGGCAGTGTGGGGGCAGTGTCGAGGTCCTCCCATGTTCCAGGCTCGCCCACATCGAGAGAGCCCACAAACCTTACACCACAGATCTCGGCGCCTTTGTCCGCAGAAACGCATTGCGGCTCGCAGAGGTCTGGATGGATGAGTTCAAAAGTCATGTCTACATGGCCTGGAACATCCCAATCGAGGTGGGTTCATTGGGAGATGGCAGACAATCCAATGGCTTCCTTTGATGCACCTGCTCACTGTGCGTTCCGTGATGAGAAGATGGCTGTATACCAAGACTATCATCAAAACTGTCTACACCGCCCATCTCCGCCCCTGCCTCAGCTCATCTGCTGCTGAAACCCTCATCCATGACCTCTAGAATCGACTATTCCATCGCTCTCCAGAATGGCCTCCCATCTTACACCTTCCGTAAACTTCAGCACGTCCCAAACTCAGCCACCCCTTGTCCTAACTCACACCGAGTCCCGCTCACCCATCATCCCCTGTGCTCGCTCACCTCCATTGGCTTCGATCAGCGGGCCATTATCACATTGCTATTCATGGGAGCTTGCTGTGCGCAAATTGTCTGCTGCGTTTCCCACTCTACAACAGTGACCACACTTCAAAAATGACATTATTTGCTGTAAAGCGCTTTGGGACATCCGGTGGTTGAGAAAGGCGTTACATAAATGTAAGTCTTTCTTTCAGGCAGTTTACAGGACATTTCCCCAACAAACCTCTGGGCAATTGACGGGACCACTGCTCCCACATAGCGGGATCCAATAATGGGGCAAAGGGAGGGGGACATGCAACAGAGGCCAGAGTGGAAATATAGGCAAAATATATGGGGTGGGGCGGGGAGAGGGTTTAAAATGCGAGCGGGTTTCCGGCTGATTTCCATTCGATTCACGAGCACCCACAACAGAATGAGGTCTTTACTCCAATTATTGCCAACAGTGAGCACAGCACAGCCAGTAAAACAGGAGTTCCTCAGGAATGTGTCATCGACCAAGTTGGTTTGTCAGCAACAAAAGACAAGACAGCCAAATGGATAGGCGAAAGTCCGAGTGTAGTTTCAAAGTGAAGTGGAGACAGAGGGCGAAAGATGGACCCGGGACGTAATTCAGCCACTGTTCTACGTCATACATCCTGAACGTGTATCTCTATTTACGTTAGAAATTGCTGTGTCTATGTTTACAGTGGTCACATGGGTGGTGTGGCCCTCAGCCGCTTTGGATTCTGGCCTTGAGTTCCTCCATAAACCTCAGCTGCCTGTGCCCTAACTCGCACCAAGTCCCGCTCACCCATCACCCCTGTGCTCGCTGACCTACATTGGCTCCCGGTCCAGCAACATCTCGATTTCAAAATTCTCATCCTCGTTCTCAAATTCCTCCATGGCCTCGCCCCTCCCTATCTCTGTAATCTCCTCCAGCCCCACAACCCCCTGAGATCGCTGCGCTCCTCTAATTCTGCCCTCCTGAGCATCCCTGATTATAATCACTCAACCATTGGTGGCCGTGCCTTCTGTTGCCTGGGCCCCAAGCTCTGGAACTCTCTCCCGAAACCTCTCCGCCTCTCTTTCCTCCTCTAAGATGCTCCTTAAAACCGATCCATTTGACCAAGCTTCTGGTCACCTGCCCTCATGTAGTTCGATGTCAAACCTTTTTGGTCTTATAACACTCCAGTGAAGCCCCTTGGGACATTTCACTATGTTAAGGATGCTATATAAATATATGTTGTTGTTGAATTAACTCCTGTTGTTTGGGGCATCAGCGCGGCTGATAAAGTTGAATTCAGAAGCCCGGAACCCATGAGAGAAACAGAAAAAGGCCTCCGAAACCTTGTCTCGTGCTATCTGTTCGAAGGTGTGATTGTGGCCATGTTGGATGAGGCCAGGATTGTTGTCAGCAGTGTTGCCCCTTCAACGTTGAACAGCGAGCACTCCCACGCTCTCCAGGCCAACATAGGAAATAGGAGCAGAAATTGGCCATTCGGCCCCACGAGCCTGTTCCGCACGAATGTCTACGTAGAATGTCTACACATTGTGGGTAGAAAGGAACTTGCCTTTACCCTCAGTTACAGTGTTCGTGACTCCAGGAATTGTAGACATAGACACACAATGTCAGATTAACTGTGAAGACTTCTACATAAGAACATAAGAAATAGGAGCAGAAGTAGGCCACCTGGCCCCTCGAGCCTGCTCTACCATTTAATAAGATCATGGCTGATCTGATCATGGACTCAGCTCCACTTCCCTGCCCGCTCCCCATAACCCTTTATTCCCTCATCGCTCAAAAATCTGTCTATCTTCGCCTTAAATATATTTAATTACCGAATCTCCACAGCTCTCTGGGGCAGAGAATTCCATAGATTTACAAACCTTTGAGAAGAAATTCCTCCTCATCTCAGTTTTAAATGGGCGGCCCCTTATTCTGAGACTATGTCCCCTAGTTTTAGTTTCCCCTATGAGTGGAAATATCCTCTCTGCATCCACCTTGTCGAGCCCCCTCATTATCTTATATGTTTTGATAAGATCACCTCTCATCCTTCTGAACTCCAATGGGCCCAACCTACTTAACCTATCTTCATAAGTCAACCCCCTCATCTCCGGAATCAACCTAGTGAACCTTTTCCGAATAGCCTCCAATAAAAGTATATCCTTCCTTAAATACGGAGACCAAAACTGTTCGCAGTACTCCAGGTGTGGCCTCACCAATACCTTATACAGTTGTAGTTTGTGTAATTAAAGTTAAATCCTACACAGAGGCAATGATGATACTTAGCTAAACAAAATTCAGCACAACACATACAGTGTAAATACCAACGTGCTTCCTTTTTATGCTCCCCAGACACAAGGGCTGGTCCGGCCTACCTTGTCCTGGGTGCCTCACCTCGGGGACCAACCAAGGGCTTGTTCTTGACTGCTGTAAATCAATCTAGTGAACCTTGCCAAGCCGCCCCTGACTGAGGTCCCAGATGTCCCATTGTCCTTGCCCGCCTGTTATCAGCTCGCTCTCCCAGCAAGTTAGGATGCAAGAAATTTTCGAGGTTAATGGAGAAGGAAACAGTCTAACTAACGGGGCATGCTGTGAGATTTTTATATTTATATTCCTTCACGGGATATGCGCGTCGCCGGCAAGGCCAGCATTTATTGCCCATCCCTAATTGCCCCTTGAGAAGGTGGTGGTGAGCTGCCATTTCAGAGGGCAGGTAAGAGGGCAGGAAATTTATTCCAGAACTGTACAAAACACTAGTTAGGCCACAGCTAGAGTACTGCGTACAGTTCTGGTTACCACATTATAGGAAAGATGTGATTGGACTGGAGAGCGTTCAGAGGAGATTTACAAGGAAGTTGCATGGACGGGAGAATTTTAGCTATGAGGAAAGATTGGATAGGCTGGGGTTGTTTTCCTTCGAACAGAGTAGGCTGAGGGCAGACCTTATTGAGGCGTATAAAATTATGAGGGGCCTAGATAGAGTGGATAGGAAGGACCTATTTCCCTTGGCAGAGAAGTCAACAACAAGGGGCCATAGATTTAAAGTAATTGGTAGGAGGGTTAGAGGGGAGATGAGAAAAAATGTCTATACCCAGAGGGTGGTGGGGGTCTGGAACTCACTGCTTGAAAGGGTGGTAGAGGCAGAAACCCTCACCACATTTAAAATGTACATGGATGTGCACTTGAAGTGCCGTAACCTACAGGGTTATGGATCAAGAGCTTGAAAGTGGGATTAGGCTGGAAAGCTCTTTGTCGGCTGGCGAGGACACGATGGGCTGGTTGGCCTCCTCCTGTGTCGTAATTTTTTTATGATTCTATAATCTACATTGCTGTGGGTCTGGAGTCACATATAGGCCCAGACCGGGTCAGGGTGGCAGAGTTCCTGATGAGACGCCTCACGCCAGCAAGATCCAGCCCATTATCTCACTGCAAGAGTTGGTTGAACTTTTACTTTAGCCCGATTGGGGTTGTGGGACCCAGTGGGTTTCGCACTGGCCTCAATCTTTGCACAATTTACGAGCACGCTGTCTTTTTTTTTCTGTCTCTCCAGAATTCAGGGATTGACATTGGAGACATCTCGGAGCGAAAGGCTTTGAGGCAAAGGTTGAAATGCAAGGACTTTAAATGGTATCTGCAAAACGTGTACCCAGAGATGAGAATGTACATGGACATTGTGGCCTACGGCACGGTAAGGACAAACCTCCTAAAACAAACGCGGTTTGTTTTATATCTCGGCATCAGCCCTGGCTCAGTGGGCAGCACACTCATCACAAAATCAGAAGGTTGTGGGTTCAAGTCCCACTCCAGAGGCTTGAGCAAAGAAATCTAGGCTGACACTTGCTGTGCATGGAGAAACAGTCAGACTGAACACTGTGAGCTCAAAGTAAAGTGAACTTAGTCTTTTATTGCAGGTCTCCAGAGTGCCTCTCCAACCTGTGAAGCCTCCTTAAATACCTGTGCTTCCAAGGTATTATGGGATCCCTTGGGACTCCAGGGGATGAGCCCTCTGGTGGTTGTACAGAGTAAATACAAGTTTACATATATAACAACATTCCCCCCCAAAGTCAATAGTGTAACTATTTACAATGTGAGTCGATCTGGGGTCCTTCTTGCCCTGGTTGATCATCTCGGTGTGAAAGCTGGCATTGTTGAATCATTTGTTGGGCCCTTGCTGGGCTGCTGTGCAGCTGGCCTTGCTGGGCTGCCTGGTGTGTTGGGCCCTGCTGGCTGCTGTGGATGATGGGTTCTGCTTCGTGGTCAACCGTGGTGCCGGTTGCCACTGGTGTGTATGTTGGGGGATCAAAAAAGGTATTGTCCAAGGTGGGTTGCTCAGGATAGTCCGTGAATCTGAGTTTGATTTGGTCCAAGTGTTTCCGGTGAATGAGTCCATTTGAAAGTTTGACCTCAAATACCCTGCTCCTCTCTTTGGCCACGACAGTGCAGGGAAGCCACTTGGGACCTTGTCCATAATTTAATACAAATACAGGATCATTGATTTCAATCTCGCATGACACATTTGCGCTATCATGGTTTGCACTTTGTTGAAGCCGCCTGCTCTCTACCTGTTCATGTAGATCAGGGTGAACAAACGAGAGCCTTGTCTTAAGTGCTATTTTCATGAGCAGTTCAGCAGGTGGGATCCCAGTGAGCGAGTGGGGTCTCGTGCGGTAGCTAAGCAGGACTCGGGATAGGCGAGTCTGCAGTGAGCCTTCAATTACCCTCTTCAAGCCTTGCTTGATGGTTTGCACTGCTCTTTCTGCCTGACCATTGGACACTGGTTTAAACGGGGCAGATGTGACATGTTTGATCCCGTTAAGGGTCAGGAATTCTTTGAACTCAGCATTGGTAAAACATGGCCCGTTGTCGCTCACTAGGACATCGGGTAGGCTCTGTGTGGCAAACATGGCCCGCAGGCTTTCAGTAGTGACAGCGGACGTGCTAGCCAACATTATCTCACATTCAATCCACTTGGAGTACGCGTCAACAAGCACAAGGAACATTTTACCCAAGAACAGGCCTGCATAGTCGACGTGTACCCTAGACCACGGTTTGGAGGGCCAAGAGCATAAACTTAGCGGCGCCTCCCTGGGTACATTGCTTAACTGCGAGCATGTATTACATCTGTGAACGCAGGATTTTAAGTCTGCATCGATACCGGGCCACCACACGTGGGATCTGGCTATCGCTTTCATCATTATGATGCCTGGGTGGGTATTGTGGAGGTCATTGATGAAGGTGTCTCTGCCCTTCTTGGGGACCACTACTTGATTGTCCCACAGAAGACAGTCTGCCTGTATAGACATTTCATCTTTACGCCCCTGGAACGTCTTTATCTCTTCCTGCATTTCCACTGGGACACTGGACCAGCTCCCGTGAAACACACAGCTTTTGACTTGAGATAACAAGGGGTCCTGGCTTGTCCAGGTTCTGATCTGCCAGGCAGTGACGGGTGATTGTTCACTCTCAAATGCTTCCATAACCATGGCTAGATCTGCGGGCTGTGCCATTTCCACCCCCATGGTGGGCAATGGCAGCCTACTGAGAGCATCGGCGCAGTTTTCTGTGCCTGGCCTGTGGAGGATGGCGTAGTTGTATGCGGACAACGTGAGCACTTATCTCTGGATGCGGGCCGATGCATTGGTATTTATCCCTTTACTCTCGGAGAACAGGGATGTTAGTGGCTTATGGTCAGTTTCCAATTCGAATTTTAGCCCAAACAGGTATTGATGCATTTTCTTTATCCCATAGACACACACTAACGCTTCTTTCTCAATCATGCTGTAGGCTCTCTCAGCCTTAGACAGACTCCTGGTTGCAGTTTCCCGAAATCATTAGCTTGTTGCAGTACACACCCGATGCCATATGACGACGCATCACATGCTAGTACCAAACGCTTACATGGATCATACAACACAAGCAATTTGTTTGAGCATAACAATTTTCTCACTTTTACAAAGGCATTTTCTCGGCTTTTACCCTCAACCCATTCATCCCCTTTTCATAGTAAGACATGCAGTGGTTCTAACAGTGTGCTGAGACCCAGTAAGAAGTTACCAAAGTAGTTCAAGAGTCCCAGAAACGACCGCAGCTCCGTCACGTTCTGTGGCCTCGGTGCGTTCTCGATTGCCTCTGTCTTCGCGTTGGTGGGCCTGATGCCGTCCGCCGCAATCCTCCTTCCCAGGAACTCCACTTCAGGCGCCAGGAAAACGCACTTCGAGCGTTTTAACCTGAGCACCACGCGGTTGAGTCGACTAAAAACCTCCTCCAGGTTCTGCAGATGCTCGACTGTGTTCTGACCTGTGACCAAGATGTCGTCCTGAAGACCATGTTGTGCAGGACCGACTTTAGTAAGCTTTCCATGTTTCTCTGGAATATCGCCGCCACCGATCGGATTCCAAACGGGCATCTGTTATAAACAAAAAGACCTTTGTGAGTATTGATGCAGGTGAGGGCCTTCGATGATTCCGCCAGTTCCTGCGTCATGTAGGCTGAAGTCAGATCCAGCTCGTGAACTTCTTTCCTCCCGCCAGCATTGCAAAGAGACCGTCGGCCTTTGGTAGTGGGTATTGGTCCTGCAGGGAGAAACGATTGATAGTTACTTTGTAATCGCCACAGATTCTGACGGTGCCATCTCCCTTGAGGACTGGGCGAAAGGACTGGCCCACTCGCTGAACTCGATCGAGGAAATAATGCCCTCTCTTTGCAGCCGGTCTAGCTCGATCTCTACCCTTTCTCTCATCATGTGTGGTACTGCTCTCGCCTTGTGATGGATGGGTTGCGCCCCCGGAATTAGGTGGATCTGCACTTTTGCTCCTTGGAATTTCCCGATTCCTGGTTCAAACAGCGAAGGAAATCTGTTTAAGACCTGGACAGTGTCGTCAGCGGGCGATAGCGCTCGGACATCGTCCCAGTTCCAGCGTATCTTTCCCAGCCAGCTCCTGCCGAGCAGCGTGGGACCATCGCCCGGTACCACCCAGAGTGGTAGCTTGTGCATCGCTCCATCGTAGGAGACCTTTACGGTAGCACTGCTGATTACAGGAATCAGTTCTTTCGTGTAAGTTCATAGTTTCGTACGAACTGGAGTTAAGACTGACCTTGAGGCCTTGTTGCACCACAACCTTTCAAAAGTCTTTTTGCCCATGATGGACTGGCTCGTGCCCGTGTCTAGCTCCATTGACACCGGGAGACTACTTAGTTCAACATTCAGCATTATCGGGGGACAATTCGTGGTGAATGTGTGCACCCCATGTACCTCTGCCTCCTCAATCTGAGGCTCTGGTTTATCGTGATCTTCCATGGATCTGTCCTCCTCTGCAACATGGTGGTTTGCAGGTTTAACAGGCTTTGCAGCTCACCTGCACACTCGTTGGAGGTGTCCCATTGTTCCACTTCCCTTGCAAACATACTCTTTGAATCGGCATGAATGGAAACGATGATCACACCCGCAGCGCCAACAAGGTATTAATGGCCTTGCATTCATCACACTTGATGGTGGACTCTGAGACATCTGCAGACGTGCAGCCGCAGGTATGTGTGACCTGCCCTGTACGTTACGATTCGAAAACAACATCACTTTGTTCACAGTACTTGTAGCAGCACTTGTGTGCTGAGAGATTTGTTTCGTGTTGTCACTGGTGTCAATGAACACCTGGACTATCGCTATGGCCTTACTCAAGGTTGGGGTCTCTACAGTCAAAAGTTTGCGAAGTATGGTTTTGTGGCCAATGCCAAGTACGAAAAAGTCTCTGAGCATGTGCTCCAAATGTCCTTCAACTTCGCAATGTCCTGCAAGACATCTTAGCTCGGCGACATAACTCGCCACTTCCTGACCTTCAAGCCTTTTGTAGGTGTAGAACCGGTAGCTCGCCATCAGAATGCTTTCCTTCGGGTTTAAATGCTCTCGGACACAAATCATCGTACAATTTCTCTGTGGGTTTCGCTGGATGAGCAGATTCTTCATGAGGCCGTACTTTGGTGCCCCACAGACAGTGAGGAGGATCGCCCTTCCTTTGGCAGCGCTCTCTTCCCCATCTAGCCGTTGGCCACGAAGTATTGGTCGAGTCGCTCCACAAAAGTTTCCCAATCATTTTCCTCTGAGAATTTCTCCAGGACGCCCACTGTTCTCTGCATCTTTGGGTTTGCTATCTGTATCTCGTCGCCAGTTGTTGTGTATGGAGAAAGAGTCAGACTGAACACTGTGAACTCAAAGTAAAGTGTGACCTTAATGTTTTATTGCATGTCTCCAGAGTGCCTCTCCAATCTGTGAAGCCTCCGGTGGCTGGACAGAGTAAATACAAGTATACATATATAACAGCACTCTCAGTGGAACATTGGAATAGGAGAAGGCCATTCAGCCCCTCGATCCTGTTCTGCCATTCAATGAGATCACGGCTGACCTGTGACCTAACTCCATATACCTGCCTTTGGCCCATATCCCTTAATACCTTTGACTAACAGAAAGCTAGCAATCTCCGATTTAAAATTAACAATTGACCCTCAGCATCAATTGCCATTTGCGGAAGAGAGTTCCAAACTTCTACCACCCTTTGTGTATAGAAGTGTTTCCTAACTTCACTCCTGAAAGATCTGGCTCTAATTTTTAAAGTGTGCCACCCTAGTCCTAGACTCCCTAACCAGCAGGAATAATTTCTCTCTATCTACCCTATCTGTTCCCCTTAATATCTTGAAATATTCGATCAGATCGCCCCTTAACCTTCTAATTTCAAGGGAACACAACCCTAGTTTGTGTAATCTCACCTTGTAACTTAACCCTCGGAGTCCGGGTAACATTGTGGTAAACCTACGCTGCACTCCCTCCAAGGCCAATATATCCTCCCTAAGGTGTGGTGTCCAGAACTGCTCACGGTGCTCCAGGTGTGGTCTAACCAGGACTCTGTACAGCTGCAGCATAACTTCTACACCCTTGGCCTACATTGGCTTCCGGTTAAGCAAAGGACTCTGCACCGGCCCGCTGCAATCCCGGGCCGAAGGGACTCTGCACCGGCCCGCACCCATCCCGGGCCGAAAGGACTCCATACCTGCCCATACCTATCCCTGTGGTCTCACACCAGCTGTTCATTGTGCTGACAGACTCGGGGCGGACGTCGAACCAGCCGTAGGGACTCCGAGGCCGGAGCTGAACCGGCTGACAGGACTCCGAGGCCGGAGCTGAACCGGCTGACAGGACTCCGAGGCCGGAGCTGAACCGGCCGACAGGACTCCGAGGCCGGAGCTGAACCGGCCGACTGGACTCCGAGGCCGGAGCTGAACCGGCTGACGGGACTCCGAGGCCGGAGCTGAACCGGCTGACGGGACTCCGAGGCCGGAGCTGAACCGGCTGACGGGACTCCGAGGCCGGAGCTGAACCGGCTGACGGGACTCCGAGGCCGGAGCTGAACCGGCTGACGGGACTCCGAGGCCGGAGCTGAACCGGCTGACGGGACTCCGAGGCCGGAGCTGAACCGGCTGACGGGACTCCGAGGCCGGAGCTGAACCGGCTGACGGGACTCCGAGGCCGGAGCTGAACCGGCTGACGGGACTCCGAGGCCGGAGCTGAACCGGCTGACGGGACTCCGAGGCCGGAGCTGAACCGGCTGACGGGACTCCGAGGCCGGAGCTGAACCGGCTGACGGGACTCCGAGGCCGGAGCTGAACCGGCTGACGGGACTCCGAGGCCGGAGCTGAACCAGCCGTAGGGACTCCGAGGCCGGAGCTGAACCGGCTGACGGGACTCCGAGGCCGGAGCTGAACCGGTTGACGGGACTCCGAGGCCGGAGCTGAACCGGCTGACAGGACTCTGAGGCCGGAGCTGAACCGGCTGACAGGACTCCGAGGCCGGAGCTGAACCGGCCGCCGGCGTTCGACCCAACATCTTAAACTTCTAACCAACTTTTAATTAATTTTTAAACTTTTAATCAACTTTTAAACTTTTTAAACAATTTTTGAGAACTTTAAAAACTTACATTTTAGACTTTTAATCGAAATACTTTTAGTGCGTACGCCCCTACACTCGATGCAACGGATGAGGCTAAAGAGGGTTTTTATTCCAACCTTGAGACATCCTTGTCCCGCGTACCCATGGGCGACAAATTGATCCTCCTAGGTGACTTTAATGTCAGGGTCGGCAAAGACACAGTCCTCTGGGGAGGCGTGATTGGCAGAGAGGGGGTAGGGAAAGCCAGCTCCAGTGGTACCCTACTCCTGACAAAATGTCTAAAACATGAACTCCTCATCACCAACACCCTGTTCCGCCAGAGGGACAAATACAAGGCATCGTGGCAACACCCTCACTCCAAACAATGGCACCTGCTTGACTATGTCATCGTCCGAGCCAGGGATCGCAAGGATGTGCGCATCACTCGCGCCATGACAGGAGCTGACGACTGCTGGATGGACCACCGCCTAATCTGATCCATCATCAACATTAACATTGCCCCAAAGCAGAGGGGCCAGCAGAAGCAGTTCCGTATAAAAGTTAATACCGGGGCACTTAGAGACCCAGCTAAGAGAGCCCTTTACTGCCAGCGCCTCACAGCCAATCTGGCATGCCTTGATGACCCTGAGATGCTGAATGCCGACAGAGCTTGTTCTGCCCTCCAGGCCTCTATAACCACTGCCTGTGAAGAGACACTTGGTCACTCAACCATCAGGACTGGTTTGATGATAATGATCAGGAGATCGAAGAACTAATAGATCGCAACACAAAGCATTTCTGAGTCTCAAGCAACAACCCAACTCGGGAGCTGCAAAACAACATTACAGACGGCTCAAGGCTCAGGACCAACAAAAAACCCGGGACCTAAAGTACAGGTGGTGGATGGAGGAAGCACAGGAGATACAACAACTGGCCGACAGCCACGATATGTTCACTGCAGTCAAGGCCACCTATGGTCCAAACTCCCAAGGCCCCACCCGACTCTTGGCCAAGAATGGGGAAACACTCATCAAGGACACCGAGGCTGTCAGGGCCCGATGGAAGGAGCACTTTGAAGATCTCCTCAATCGAGACTTTGCCTTTGACTCGAGTGTTCTCGATTCCATCAGTGAAACTCCAACGTTGCACGAGGTAGGCAAAGCCATAAAACAGCTCAAGAATAACAAGGATACGGGTGCAGATGGAATCCCTGCTGAGGCGCTAAAGTATCGCGGAGAGGCGCTGTTGGCGCGGATACATGACCTCATCTCTCTCATCTGGAGGGAGGAGAGCGTGCTGGGAGATCTCAGAGATGCAGTGATCGTGACCATCTTTAAAAAAGGGGACGAGTCCGACTGCGGCATCTACAGAGGAATCTCCCTACTATCAGCCACTGGGAAGGTTGTCGCTAGAGTTCTCCTCAATCGTCTTCTCCCTGTGGCCGAGGAGCTCCTCCCGGAGTCACAGTGCGGATTTCGTCCCCTACGGGACACAACAGCCGTGATCTTTGCAGCACAACAGCTGCAAGAAAAATGCAGGGAGCAGCGCCAGCCCTTATACATGGCCTTTTTCGATCTTACAAAGGCCTTTGACACTGTCAACCATGAGGGTCTATGGAGCGTCGTCCTCCGTTTTGGATCCCCCCAAAAGTTTGTCAACATCCTTCGCCTGCTTCACTATGACATGCAGGCTGTGATCCTTACCAACGGATCCATTACAGACCCAATCCACGTCCGGACTGGGGTCAAACAGGACTGCGTCATCGCTCCAACCCTCTTCTCAATCTTCCTCGCCGCCATGCTCCACCTCATAATCAACAAGCTCCCCGCTGGAGTGGAACTAAACTACAGAACCAGTGGGAAGCTGGTTAACCTACGCCGCCTCCAGGCCAGGTCCAAGATCACCCCAACCTCTGTTGTTGAGCTGCAGTATGCGGACGACACCTGCGTCTGTGCACATTCTGAGGCTGAACTCCAGGATATAGTCAATGTATTCACTGAGATATATGAAAGCATAGGCCTTATGCTTAACATCCGTAAGACAAAGGTCCTCCACCAGCCTGTCACTGCTGCACAGCACTGCTCTCCAATCATCAAGATTCATGGCGCAGTCCTCAACAACGTGGACCATTTCACATATCTCAAGAGCCTCTTATCAACAAAGGCAGACAATGATGCGGAGATTCAACATCGCCTCCAGTGCGCCAGTGCAGCCTTCGGCGGTCTGAGGAAAAGAGTGTTTGAAGACCAGGCCCTCAAATCTGTCACCAAGCTCATGGTCTACAGGGCTGTAGTTAATACCCGCCTTCCTGTATGGATCTGAGGCATGGACGATGTATAGACCTCAAGTCGCTGGAGATATATCACCAACGCTGTCTCCACAAGGTCCTGCAAATCCCCTCGAAGGACAGGTGCACCAACATCAGTGTCCTCGACCAGGCTAACATTCCCAGTATTGAAGCACTGACCACACTCGATCAGCTTCGCTGGGCAGGCCACATAGTTCGCATGCCAGATACGAGACTCCCTAAGCAAATGCTTTATGTGGAGCTCCTTCATGGTAAACGAGCCAAAGGTGGGCAGCAGAAACGCGATAAGGACACCCGCAAAGCCTCCCTGGTAAAGTGCAACATCACCACTGACACCTGGGAGACCCTGGCCGAGGACAACCTGAGGTAGAGAAGGTGTTGAGCTCTTCGAGTCTCAACACAAAGAGCGTGAAGAGGTCAAGCGCAGGCAGCGGAAGGAGCGCGTGGCAAACCAGCCCCACCCACCCCTTCCCTTGACAAATGTCTGTTCCACCTGTAACAGGGTCTGAGGCTCTTGTATCGGACTGTTCATCAAAGAACTCACTTTGGGAGTGGAAGCAAGTCCTCCTCGATTCCGAGGGACTG